>NW_022900951.1:98870575-98974090 GCF_012274545.1 Fukomys damarensis
TTATATGATTTTTATATAAATACTTCTGTCTTTCATTTGGATACAATTTGCATAGGATATCATATTTCATCCCTTTCCTTTTGGTCTATATATGACCTTGGAAATGAAGTTAATTTCCTGTAGCTAGATATAATGATATCTTGCCTTTTATACATTCAGTTACTCTGTATCTTTTAACTGGAAAACGTAATCTATTGATATTCAAAGTAATTATCAATAAGTAAGGTAATTCTATAATCACTTTGTGTCTTTTTGGAGGGGTTTAAATTTTTATTTTTATTACTATGCATTTGCAGTACATAATCACCACATTCCTCTTGGGGAGGTATCACATGCATGCAACATATCTTAATTATATTTTCATCCCCTTCTCTCGAAGTGTGTTTTGACTAAAAGCTTATAATTTTATATTTATGTTATAGTATAAATGTTCCGCTTTGTGATTACCACTGTCTTAGAAAAATAGCCTTTGATTAAATAATTAATTTAGAATCAAAAGCATCATAACATCATGGTAAAGTTAAGAAAAGAAATAAAGGAAGAAAATATACTAATAAAAATTACACACATAGATTCAATCCTCCCCTACATTCTGAATTCTTGATATCCCACTCTCTTCATATATATATATCTATATTACCTATTATCATATTATGTCAGCATTTTAGTTGCCATACTAAAATATGAATAAATATAGAAAGGATCTTTCTTAAACATGACTTTGTAGTTTAAAATGTTAAGATGTTGTTTTGGATTTGACAGTTAGTGGATCATGAGCAAATAAATATAGATTTTCAGACACAATGCTCATTCTTCCCCAAAGTTCATAGTAATAGTTTTCTTAAGTAGTTTCCAAACACTGTCTGGCTTGTGAAAATTCTACAAAGAGAAATAATATCAAGATACAGCATAAATCAGATTCACATGTCTATTTATCTATCTACCTATTTATCTATGCATGTATGTATGTAAGTGTGTATGCAAGTGAGCTTTTATGCATATACACATATCTTGAATGGGTTATATTCATTAACTCTCTTTATTTGTGCCAGCATCTCACTTTGTAGTTCTGGTTGTCCTTGATCTCTCTATGTACACCAGGCTGACCTCAAACTAATGGCAGTCTCCCAGCCTCAGCCTAATGGGTTCTCATTAAGTATTATTTTTTGCTGAGGATAGAATCCAAAACCTCCCACATGTAAGGCAAGCATTCCACAATTGACCTACAATAACATCTATTGATTAACTTCTATAATGTAACAGTTGGGGCTGCTGATGTCTCTTCAGAGAATGTATGCCTACATGCTTAGGTCATAAATAGTTGTAGGTCCTGTATCCAAATAAAATGGTTTCATTTATTTTTTACAATAATAATAATAATATAATATATACTAAATATTTTATAACTTGGAATTGGGCATTAAATGATAAACATCAAGGGTAGGCCTGCTACATATCCATTAAGCTGGATCAAATATTTGGGCTAAAAATAATGAGTAACATACAAAAATAATTAATTTTTGTACAGAAATAATGCCTAGCTCATCTGTAGATGATTTCAGAGTTTAGGACCAAAGATCAAATGCAATTAGGTAGTTATTCCAATCATTTTTAGAGATTTTTTGAAGACTTTGCAATCAGAGCTTACTTACCCTATTTCCCCTAAGTCATTCCAATGCAGGCCAATGTATTTAAATTTAATGAATTGATTACCCACTGTGTTCCTAGGAGCTATGATCTATTTTTTTTAATGAACATGACTGGTAAGTTCAATTTCTCATGAAATAACTGTAAAAAAATCGCCAGATGAGTCATTTCTGACCCCTTCCCATCATACTTAATACAAGAGGACCATGTATCGCCATATTAATTACAGTAGATAAACTTCATGTGAGTATTTGTGATATTGATGATAATGTTATAAATGCATGCTACTAACTAAATATGTGTACAAATACCATTTATGGAATAAGACAGCTAAACCATTCATAACATGACAATCTCAGTTGGATCTGGGCTCTGAATAATTTGGTGAAAATATGATATTGTAAAAAATATTTAGAAAGCCTACATCAGCTACAATTCCAAAGTAAAAAGCAAAGTACTTTTCAGAAATTCAACTGAATGACAAACTGACCGGTCACTAGGGATTTCCAATCATACAGGTAAAAAAATTCTCCTAACATAATGTGCTCCAAATAAATCTGTTTCCTCTGATAAGTGCATTTCTCATATGCAAACTCACTGTTTATCCATTAGCATGAATTCACCATTGGGATTCCGATGCACCAGAAAACATGAGTAGATTTAACTTCACTCTGGAAGTTTTTCAACTTTCTTCAGCATTGAGTGATATCTTTGCATTAGGCCCAAGTACTTAATTACTAATACCCCTTCAAAATAGCATGTTTAGCTCCTACTTGCCTTACAAAAGAAAGGACAGAATCTAGACAATATCATAAGCATCTATATAAGATCCATATCTCTCATATCAGAACACAATGCATAGTACAAACCTCATGCTGCACTATAAATATGCTTTTGATTGTGTTTGATGATTTTGTACGTTGTCAACTTAGTTAAATATTCTACACATATAATTCTGGGTTTGAGTGCAATCAAGAACACTATGCACTAAACTGGAAAGTAGATATAAAATATGAACCATAATATTCTAAATGTTTGTATAGGATTCTAAGTCCTGGAGCTGCTTGTACATATCATTTCTGATCTTTCAGCCCATATTTTTGACAAAGGACAGCACCTGATCACATAGCTCTCTGTCTATTACATCTCTACGTTCAACTTCTCCAAGATAAGCACCAGGTGTATTTATAAATCATGGCAATGATATGAACTCATTCTGCAAGTTAACTGTGTTGTTGCTGACAATATGTTATGTTATGCTTTGTATTTTGAAGCATACAAAAATTTCAGTTTGTTCTTGTTAGTTCTTTTGGTTCTTATGCATACTAATTTGTTCTGATGCGTTTCATTTTCATTTTGTTCCCGCTCCCCCCAACCAAGTATGACATTCAACTTTTCTTCTCAACTATTGCACTTCTAATTAACAAACTTTGGGTATATCACATTACACAGAGACAACAGAGTTCACGGAAATTTTTTACAATGCAACACACATGTATTTTCATACATGACAATGAAAATTAGGAAAAAAGGAAGTAGTCTTCAGGCAAATGGAAATGATCAAGGCTATTAAATAGCCAACTTTGGGATCGAATAGAATGAGAAGAATTGTGCTGTCTACACAGGTTAAGTGTCTTCACCAGATATGGATGGCCCAGCAGGATTTTCAGACAATCTTCTCTGCTGCCTATATTCCTCTAATTTTCTCTGATCCAAAATGTGGCATTCGAGAAATTCTATGCACTTCTCCTGTTTAACCTCAACAAATTGTAGGAGATCAGTTTCGCCAGCCTGAAAAGCAGAGGTGATCCTAGTTAACCCATCTTCCAGTTTCACAACATATGTTAGGCCTTCTTCCAGCTTTCCAGGTAACCTATGTGGGTCCCCTGAAT
The DNA here is from genome assembly GCF_012274545.1 of Fukomys damarensis. Taxonomy (NCBI): domain Eukaryota; kingdom Metazoa; phylum Chordata; class Mammalia; order Rodentia; family Bathyergidae; genus Fukomys; species Fukomys damarensis. The sequence continues at coordinate 98,874,115 of NW_022900951.1, forward strand.
CAATGGAATCCTGATAGTACCCTCAAGTCTTCTTAGAAATTTTAGGAACTCTTTGATTGCTCCCACTTCATCTTCACCACATCCTCAAAGAACATGGCAAAAAGAGGTATGTTTTCCCCTGAATTCAGTGAAGTACCAAGCCAAAGTTAGATACCCATCACTGATATACATCTGGTAAGCTGCTGCATGTTTAACACTATTTGCACATTCTGCAGAAAATGGGTTGTAGCTCTGACATTTTATTTCAGCTTACAGAAACCCAGCCATAGAATGTGCTGAGAAATTTTCATCACTGGTCACAGTTTTAAGATTTATCCCCTATACCCTACACAAGCCCTGATTTTTTAATCTTCAGTGCTTCTGCATCTCTAAACACTAACTGAAACACTTTTACATATACTGTAAGATGGATTGTCCTTATACAAAGGAAGGTACTACCACAACTCCCAATACTGCTGCTTTTCTTAACAATTCCGAATAACAATATAACACTCTTGGTAGATCAGAAAGTTATGGATGGGAGGTAGCTTCTAAATACTGATTTCATAAGAAGTATAAATTGCTCCTGTTCCATTTACTAGCTAGGCCATTTGGCATTCTTTTAAATGAAGATCTTACTATGTTGTAGCCCAGGGCAATGTTTTGACCTTTTCAATATTCCATAATTAGATTGGCTGCAATTGTACTTTACCTCCTGTTTACAGTTTAAGCAGCCTCTGGGAAAGGGGCAGACTGACCAGCTGTTCACAGTTGAAAATATTTTAAAGGTCAAAGAAATAGAGCATTTAGCTGTCTATTCTACTGAAATGTATTTTTTCATATGAATCTAAAGAAACAAGAAATGAGCTGTCTGTAAAACAAAGATGACATTTTTCCACTTCATTTCAGAAACTTCTCAACTGACCCAGCTATGTGTCTTGACCCTTAGACAAAGAGTAGTTTGCTTTTCAAACTATTGTGATATGTCTCTTCCTTGGGTCACCTCTCCCCCTACATGCAACATACCTTTTTGTTTCTTGCTACAAAAAAAGGATACCTGTAAAAATTTTAAAGAGATATTTAATTTCTTCCTTCTAATACAGTGTGAAGTAGAGTCTTATTTCAAGAAATGCAAATGTTGCCAGGCTGGATTGCTCTGGTTAACAAAATTTGTGTGGTTAATCACAATTCTTTAAGGTTCATTCTTCATAAACTATCTAAATAAATATTCCTTTTAGTGAATAAATTCCAAAAGTGTCATAAAATGCTGCCTTGTTCATGGAGGCCACCGTATCAATATTAAGAGTAATTTTTTCAAGACTGGATTTCAAGAAGATAGACTCTCCAAAGGAAATACTAGCCTCACTATATAATCTGAAGTTGTTTTGGTTGTTGCTTCATTTTTTTCTTTTTCAGTCAGCCAAATAATAAGAAAGTAAATTTATAGCAGTGATTTTTTCAATAGTAAATAAAGTAAGCAAATAGTATTCACAGATACGTTAATATTCTGGTTACATTGAGCTCAAATAATTGAAATTTTACAAATTAGGGGTAAATAGAGATAATGTAACCTGAATTTAAAAAACAAATATATACTTTGTCATTGAGAAAAAAAATTCTTCAAGAATTAATGAAAGGCCTAGAACTATATAAGATTTAGGGTTATTTTTGCAGAGTAGCAGTTGAGTAACTTGCCAAACTTTCTGAATGTGAACTATATGGAGGGAGGTCTTGTTTTATCTACCGCAAAAAGAATCCATAGACAAACTTGATAAATAATTTGTGAAAAGATTTGCAAGAGAGTAGGAAAGATTCACATTTTCCCCAAGCCTTGAAATAGTTGAGAACAACTAAGGGCATGACCCTGCAATGGTGCTGCTCTAGGATACCCTGACAGATAGATGCTATGGCATGAACTACAAGTTAATAAATTTCAGGATTACATATTCATCTGAGAAACAAGGGTACAATAACCTGAAGAAGCAATGCCAAATCATACAGTTATAGTTATAGAAGCTCCAAGGAAACTTGGACATATAAAATACTTCAAATTACTGCTGGAAATACATCATCAGGAATGCTTTGGAGTCTTCCACACAAACAACAAGCACTGTGCCTTTGCCTAGAAGAACTGCTTTGAGATAAGTATATAAGTAATGGTGATACTGACCAGAAGTCATCAGACTTGGGCTCTTGGGCCATTGATTCAAAAAAAATTGTCACTGTGATAGTGAAAGATTTCTACAAATCAAAATATTCAGAGAAGCACTGCTGATAAATTTCATCTAGTTGAGAAGTGATAGCAAGTGATTATTTTTGTGTTTCTAAAAATGTCATAAAATAAGAAAGAACCCATATCAAAACAACAGCCCTGCTTACCTCTCTACCTATGGATAAGTAGAATTCATTGACTGTCTTGCGTATATAGTAAGTTACATTTCTTTGTTTGTTTACTTGTTTTATATTTTTAATGAGCCATTCATTATTGGTTATACAGATCAATGGAGTTCATTTTGTCAGATTCATATGAGCACATAACATTAAAGTATTATTAAAGTTTATCTTCACTCTTACCTCATCCCCTTGACATGACTTAGTACAGTTTCCCATTTTGATTTTGAGTTTCATTCAATGTGTTTATTTCAATCATGCTCATTTTACCAATTACAGATCATTACATATCTCTTCCTTCCCTTTATTTCATTCCTTTTGTCTAATAGTAGTCTCTCTTCAACTTTCTTGTGATCATTTTTACATTCCATGATGATTTCCAGATCCATCTATTTTTATGAAAATCACAAAATTGTTTTTTTATGGATGAATACCACCTCTCTAAGCAAGTGTATCATATTTTCTTTATTCATCTGTTTATGGGCAATTAGAGTGTTTATGAATCTTGGGTATTGTGAATTGTACTTCCATAAACATGGATACGCAGGTATGCTTATAATATGCTGACTTTTCTTTCTTCAGGGATATATCAAGGAATGACAGAGCTAGATCACAACCTCAGCATTCATTCACTCACACACTTCCTTGTAAGTACTGCATGCTAATCCAGCGTGCCACTGGAACATCCAGAGCTGGATCAAATGATAGATCTGTTTCTGTTTTGTTGCATGCTTACTGACAGCATGTTTATGGATATATTTGATTTTTAGGTGTTAAAATTTTTGAGTACTTTATATATTTTGGATGTTAATTCTCTGTCAGAAGAGTAAGTTGCAAAGATTTTCTCACATTCTGTAATCTATCGTTTCACTCTGCTGATATTCTTCCTTTGCTTTACATACACTTTTTTTCTCTCATTGAGCTTATTGATACATTTTAGGTATACAGTACAGTTACATTCATTATTGGGATCTTGTACCTTTACATGACAGGTTTTGTTTCTCATTTTTCCCCATTTTCCTGCCCTCCCTTCACCCCCTCCACCCTTTCCTATTTACAAATACGTTTTTTCCATTTTTTCATTTTCTCATATTTTTTTTCCTTTTTCCTTATTACCTTTCCCTACACCTTTAGCCCTTTTCTTCCTATTTCACATTGTGAATTGTATCATTAGGATCTTACGTAATGTTATAGTTTTTCACACCAGAGAAACTATTTACATACACTTTTTGACTTAATGTAGTCTCATTTTCTGATCTTTGCTATTATTTCTTATGCTACTGGAGGCCTGTTTAGGTAGACTTCATGACTATGACTTCAAATGTTTCCCCTAGGTTTTCCTTTAGCTCTTTCAAAGTTTCAAGTCTAATATTTATATTAATTTAATCCACAGTGAATTGACCATTGTACAGTGAGAGAGATGGATGTAGTTTCAGTCTTCTACAAGTGGATATCTGATTTTCCCAGCACCATTTGATAAGAAGTTGTCTTTTTTTCAACCTATGTTTTTGGCTCTTCTACCCAGAATTAGATGTCTGTAGTTGTGTGAATTTGTTTCTGCATCCACTATTCTCCATTTATTTGTCTATTTTTTTCTTCTAGTATCATATTGGTTTTGTCATTATGGCTATGTAGTATAATTTAAAATCAAGTTTTGTGATGCCTCCACCCTTGCTCTTTTTTCTGAGGATTGCTTCAGCTATTCTGGGTTTTTTGTGTTTCTTTATGAATTATAATATTTTTCTTTGTTGTTCTGAGAACCATATCATTGATATTTTTATGGGAATTGCATTGAATCGATATTGTTGTTGGTAATATGGACAGTTTAACAATATTAATTAGGCAAATTCATGACCATGGCATGATTCTCCTTCTAGTGTCCTTTTTTATTTCTTTCTTCAGTGTGCTGAAATTTTCATTGTAGAGGTCTTTCACCTTGTTGATTAGGTTTCTTCATAGGTGCTTTGAAGCTATTTTGAGTGGATGTTTTCTGATTTTTCAACTAGTTCATTAATGGTGTCTAGATAGGTTTGATTATTTATAAATGTTGATGCTATATCGTGTTCCATTGCTGAATTTTATTAGCAGCTCTGAAATTTGTGTTGAATCTTTTGGGTTTTCTAAGTATGAGATCATAGTATCTGCAAACAAGAATGATTTCACTTATTCCTTTGCCATTTTTAACCATTATAATTGTTTCTCTAATATAATTGCTCCATCTAAAATTTCAAGAAATATGTTGAATAGGAGTGATGCAAGTGGACATCATTGACTTTTTCCTGATTTTATAGAAAATGTATTTTTTTTCCATTCAGAATGATGGTGGCTGTGGATTGTCCTATACAGCCTTTAATATATAGAGGAATGATCTTTCAATAGTTATTTTCCTCTGGGTTTATTATAAAGGGATATTGAATTTTGTCAAAGGCTTTTTGTCCACCATGTAAGATGATGATGGAGTTTTTGTCTTTGGTCATATCAGGTTTTGTCATTGCACCCCTGGAATGAAGCCTACATTATCATGTTGTATATTATCCTTTTAATGTGTTGTTAAATACTTTTTGTGAGCATTTTATTAAGGATTTTTGAATTTATGTTCACAATGGATGTTGCTGTATAATTTTCTCTTTTTGCTTTTTCCTTGTATGATTTTAGTATCAGAGTGATGTTGGTCTCATAGAGTTAGTTTGGGGTACTTCCATTTCTTTTTCATGGAATAGTTCAAAAATGGTATTAATTCTTCTTTAAATGTCCATTAAATTCAACAGTGAGGTCATCTGGTTTTGGACTTTTTCTTATTCAGAGATATTTTTTTGGGGGGTACTAGGACTCAAACTCAGGCCTTTGAATTTGCAAGGCAGGCTGCAAAAGCAGTGATCTAAATCCCTGGCCAGAGACATTTTGTTATCGCTTCAATCTCATTGCTGATTAATTATCTGTTTAGATGTTTTATATCCTTTCGTTTGGGTTACTGGTATGTATTTAGAAATGTATACAATTTTTCTGGATTCTTGAAATTATTAGAATATAGGATTTCAAAGTAGTCCCTAATAATCCTCTGGATTTAAGTATCGTTTGCTTCAGCTTCCCGTTTTTGTCTTTCATTTTACTGATTTACAACTTCTGTCTTTGTTTTGGTTAGGTTTTTTAAGGAATTGTTAATATGAGTTACATTTTCAAAGAAACAACTCTGTTCCATTGGGACTGTGCAGTGTTCTTTTAGTCTCTATGTCAGTAATTTTGGCTCTCATCTTTTTCATTTCCTTCTGTTGGATATGTTTTTGTCTCTTAGATCTTGAAATACATCATTTACCTCTTTATTACAGACTTATCTAGTTTTTTGATGTAGGCAGTCATAAATTTAAACAACCCTATTAGAACTACCTTTGGTATATTTCAGAGATTCTAGTGTGTTGTGTTTCTATTTTCTTTTGATTATAAGAACTTTCAAATTTTCTCCCTGACATCTTTAGGGACCTATTGATCATGAAATCTCCTTATGTGTATATTTTCTTTGATTTCACTTGCCATTGGTTTCTAGTTTTATTCTATTATAATTTTATAAATTGAATTACCAAGTAGATATTTTAACTTTGTATTTAGCAAGGCTTGCTTTATGCCCTAAAATATTATCTATTTTGGAGAACAATCCATGAGCTGCTGAGAACAATGAGTATGTTGTAATTGTTAGATGAAATGTTCTGAGGACATCTGTTAAGTCCATTTGATCATTGGAATGGTTTAGATTTGATATTTATGTTTTATTTCTTGGATAACCTATCTGATGGTCACAGAGAAGAATCGAAGTCATCCATTATTCTTGTTTTGAGACCCATGCTAAGTACTTCTTTTTTCTTTATGCTGAGTACTTCCTTTTTTCTGAAAATAGGCACAACTATATTTGGGGCATATATGCTTTTAACTATAGTATATTCTCAGGATGTGTTCCTCTTACTAAATGAGAGAAAATTTCCCAAATCTTGGGAAAGATGTAGGCATCAATGTGCAGGAGTTATTTTTCCCCAAATAGACATAACCATAAAATAACCTCCCCATGTCTCATTATAATTAATCTGGCAAGAATACAGTACAAATAAAAAAGAGAGAGTTGTAAGTGAGAAATGCCAAGTCACTTATAAACACAGACATGGCAGAATGATTTTGGGCTTCTCTGAAGAAACTGAAAAGACCAGGAAGACATGGCACAATGTATTTCAAGTCCTTAAAGAAAGTAACTACCAATCTAGATTGGTATATCTGGCATATCTACCCTTCAAACTTGAAAGATAAATAAAAATATTCTAAGATAAACGTAAAGAAATTCATGATTACTCAGCCAACATTGCAGAAGATACATATAAGTGGATGAGTTAAAAAAAAAACATCTGAGAATTAGGAAATGAAAAAAATAATCAAACATTAGAAAAACAAGAATGTGACGAAAATTAGTACAAGTATCTTTTGATAACTCTGAGAATAAAAGGTCTTAAACCTCTAATTAAAAAACACAGACTGAGGTAAGGGGAAAAAAATGAGAATCAAGACTTGCCATGTAAAGGTACGATCCCAACATAAAGGTCTTAAACCTCTAATTAAAAAACACAGACTGAGGTAAGGGGAAAAAAATGAGAATCAAGACTTGCCATGTAAAGGTACATGATCCCAACAATGAATGTAACTGTACTGTATCCCTAAATGTACCAATAAACTCAATAAAAAAAAAAAAAAAAAAAAACACAGACTGGCAGATTGGTTTAAAACAGAAGTCTCAATACTTTCCCTTTTGCAAGAAACATACCTCACTAGCAAAGACTTACTGAGACCAAAAGCGAAAGGATAGAAAAAACATTGTACGCAAATGGAACCCAAAAGCAAACAAATAGCTGTACTTAAACGTGACAAAGCAGACTTCAAGGCAACACTAGTCAGAAGTTACAAAGAAGGCTTCTATATGTCTTTTCTATGTCTCTATTGATGCTCAAATATTATGCAAGACTTTGCTTGTTGCAATTTTTTGTTGGGCACTTGACTAGTTATCAACAAGTACACACATTTCTTTTTAAGCATGCAAGAAAATCAATTGAGATTAGGGATGTCAAGACTACAGCTTAATTCCCAGAACGAATTAGTTAGAATACTTAGTGTACCCCTAAAAGATATAATTAAGAAACATGTCAGTGATCATGCTAATAATTTAGATAGGAAATTCCATCACATCTGTCATTTACATTTAGAGTGGTCTCACAGGAAACATTTCATTATTTCATAGTCCAGAATTATACATAGAGAAAAGAAGGAAGTACAGTACTTTTAACTAAATAACTAGATTATTCATACTAGAATAAATTGTAGAATAAATTGTAAAGTTTGATATATATGCTGTCATTATAAGTCAAATGATTTAAGTATGAACCTGTTAATGTTATAGAGCTTATCATATTTATATGGTATTTTGGAGGCATTGTACATGATTTACTGTTTATGTGTTTTATTACATAAACTGTGCCATTATTTCTATGTTATTTAAAATCTTAAAATTCACACATGTATCAACTAAAATGACTCTATATATACTTGTATGTGTCTATTAAATAATACACAGTTGTATACATAACTTTATTTTTACCTGTATGTATTATGTATAATATGCTATTCTCATGTATAAAATGACTTAAAATTTAGGCTACTTTTTCATTGTTGAATTTCACATCTTCTGTATATATGCTGAATATAAATTCTTTATCAGATTATGATTTGAAAATATTTCTCTCTTTCTCTACCTTGTATTTTCACTTTCCTGAAGATATTGTTTAGAGCACAAAATATTTTCATTTAATGTCATTCAGTTTATCTATTTTTGTGATTTGCCATTTATATGTCATAGATACTATGGCCTAATGCACAGTCACAAAGTATTATTAAGTTTCTTCAATTAACAGTATAATAGTAATATTCATACCAAGGTCAACAATCTATTTTGAATTACTTTTTGTATGGTGTGAAGAGGGACTCCAACTTCATTTTTCTTTGCATGTGAGTAGTCAACTGCTCCTGTAACATTTGTTTAAAATAATATCATTCCTTTCTATTATCATTGAGAATAATTTTGACCTTGAATTTAAGGATTTTATTTTGGGACTTTCAATTTTATTGCATTGATCTACATGCCTTTCCTTTTTTCTTTACCAAACTGCCATGACTATTTTGTTTCTGAAACTGAGAAATATGAGCCTTACAACTTTTATTTATTTAATTTAAAATATTTAACTAGATTGAGTTTGTTTGTATTTCCATATAAATTTACTCTTTTGATTTCTGCAATATATATAAGATATTTTGACAAAAATTATGTTAAATCTACAAATCATGGGGGAGTCTTGCCTTCTTAATAATTTTAAGTCTTCCAGTCTATGAAGATGGGATTTTGTTTTAATTATGTCTTTCATTTCATTACTCAGCTTTGTCATTCTCAATGTAGGAGTCTTATATTTTTGTAGAGTTGTTTCTGGTTATTTTGTTTTTGATGCTATTGCATTTTCTTCTTAATTTTATTTTCCAATTGTGCATTGCTAATACACATTGTTTCCTTTTTTTTGATCTTGTATCATGAAAACTTACTCAACTCATATTAGTTCTTATAGTGTTTTAATAGTTTCCTTAGGATATTTCACATTGAACATCATTTCCTCTAAAACTACATATTGTTATATTTCTTTCTTTCCAGATTTGTTGCCTCTAATTTCCTTTTATTCCCTAATTAAAATGTCTCCAACCTCCAATATAATATTGTATTTGGAGAAACAGAAATATTTGATGTCTTCCTAATTAATGTGGGTGAGCATTTGGTCTTCAGTGAGCAGTTTTTGTAGGTATCATATCAAGATGAAAAAATTTATTTTTATTCTATATAGAAATGTACCTTTCTTTTCTTAATCATTAAATGGTTCTGGTTTGTAAAATGACTATTCTGTGTTTATTGAAATTATTGGGTGCTTTTGTACTTTGATCTGTTAATGTGGTGTGTTATATTCGTTTGTTTTAAGTTTTTCATTAATATTTCATTTCTTGGATAAATCCTACTCAACCTTAATGCATAATCCTCATATTTCTATTTGCTTTCCAGCCATTTTGTGTAGAATTTTAGCATCCATACTCATTAAATTTATTGGTTTACAGTTTTCTTATAATGGCACATCTGATTTTTGCATTCCGAATAATTATATTCTGAAAGAATATTGTTCTCCTTTTTTGTTTCCTGGAAGGGTTTATGAGGAACTGGCTGACTCTCATTCTCTTTCATGTTTTTTAATAGAATTTACAAATGTCATCCTGTGGACTTGAGACTTTCTTCATGCTCAATATTTTACTTAATATTAGATTTATTTTTAGTTTATGTCTAATAAGATTTTCCAGGTTTTTTAGTCAATTTTGATAGAATTAAAGTAGGAAAAAATCTTTGGATTTCCCTATATATCTTTTGCACTGGTTGCAGTGGTGGAATTTTCTAGACTAGCCCCGGCTCACAAAATGTTGTAGTTGGGGAAGGAAAAAAGATAAAATAGGGGAAAAGAAGAATCTTCCTCTCTTGGATGGCCCTATGGTCACCCATGATAAGAAGCAAGAGCTATGCACTATGCTGCAATTAATTACTAAATGTGAAAGTTACCAGTGTAGTTTAGAGATGAATCCAACTCTCAGTACATGAGAAAATAAATTCATTAAATGCATAAGGAAATGCAAGCTAATAAGAAAAAAAAATCAAATCCTTGGTTTTTGTTATCCCTAATAGATAAAATGAGATTTAATAAATAATGGATCCTATATCAAATCTGGATTTCAGTAAGCATGAGCATGGGCCACTAATCTCAATGTTTAATCCCAGTGCAAGGTTCTGTAGAGACAACAGACTGCACCTCTAAAACTTCTGGTTGCCAAGAATAGAGCCAATGTGGGGGAAGGTTAAAACCAAGAAGATACTAAAACCAGAAAGTATAATGAGAAAGATTTTTATTTCAGTTTCTTCCATCAATATAATCAGTTTCTTGAGGAACATTTATTAAAATTGATTGTGAGAATAATTATTTGGGGAGAAACAGCTTTAGTTCTAAGTGATCTAGAATAAAAGAGCATGATTTTGTTCCATAATGCACTGTGGAACCAATTCACATGCCTGGCTATATGTAATCCATACACACAGGAGACTCTTCTTGAGTAAACAGCTAGCCCACTTGACTGGATAAAAGACTCTATTAAGTGCATCTATTCTTAAAAGAGAGACTGCCCAATATCTCCTATAAATGCTAATTTGAATACCTCACATTAAGTAATCAATATACTTGCAATATCAATGCAAAATGGGATTTATGATGATCAAGACATTAATTTTCTGAACATGACAATTTTCCAAGGTTATGGTAAATATTGTAGTGAAAAGAATCCTATTAATGTGAACACTCCATATAAACTTATTGCAAAAAAAAATCAGTTTAGGAAGCTTTTGCTGTTTCAGCTTACCAGGATGTGTGTTACAGATGCTAACAAAAATTCGGTTTAATTAATAAAAGAATGGTTGAAGACAGAAAAGAGAGTCGAAGAACTTATTTTAGAGAGATTAGATTTTTTAATAATTGAGATGATTAAAGCAAATAAAATGAGATAAAGAAGAAAAAGAAGGGGAGAAGTCATAGAACTCAATAGGGTGGATAGAAAAAGATGATTATTAAGAAACAGTGAATAAACTGGACAATGATGGGGTTAACTTAAGCTGGAGTGGGCCAAGGGAATCCATGCTAGTCTCTCAAAATTAAAAAGCTACAAATAATTAAACAATTTCGCTGTATTACTTTCTGTTTGGATAAATTTTTAAAAGTCAGAAGGAAAAGATTACAATGACAAATCTGATCTGAAATTGCCTGAGGTGAATAGTTAGATTAATCAAGATAAAGCCTGACAATAGAGCCAAGATCCCTTGGCTCAACTCACTAATGAGGACCCAAAATCACTTTTACATTACAATGGTTAAAAATGATCAAGAGGGTGAAGATGAGGTTTCTGGGACCAGAATATAAAAATGCAAAGGTTAAAGGATTATAAAATTTGAAATGATTAAACAGACTTTATATAAAGAAGTTGTACAACCTTTATCTGAATATTTTGTGGGAACTGATGTAATGTCTGTCTGGCTGTGAAATATTGCACTTACCTGGCAGTATTATCAAAGTAAGACCTATTAATAAAGTATTAATTGAGGCTGCAGTTAGGAATGTCAAGTTTGATGAAATAAAGTAAACATTTTGTGGGAAAATTTATTTATTTGAACATACTTCATGTAAAGTGGTTGCCTTTCTTATACCTAATTTTAGAATGTGAACAAACATTGTATCTGACTGGGTAATACTTCCATTACCTAGCACTATAAAGTAAAAGGAATAGAAATCCATTCTTCAAACAATATTAATTGGATATAGTAAAGTTAAATAGAAACCAGTAAGATGGCCTAAACCCACACAGTGTAGAACAGAACCTACGTTGCTGGTATGGCTAAATTCTTGTTGATATCCTTTCATGGAACTTTGACTGTGACCTATGAAAAAAGCTGCAAGCACCTTCCCTCAGCTGCTGCGACATTGAATTTGAGAATTTAAACGGTTTGTAAGGCCCATGTTACCTGGGTAATGCAGAGTGGATATAAAAGCAGGAAGCTTCTTTTCCTTAGGACTGCTGCTGTGTGAAGAGCCATTGGATTCTATTATTACTTGAGCAGTGAGTGCATTATTAAACAGCTCTCAACTGAATGATACAGAGCTGCTTGGTTTGTGGTTGGCAGCTCCAAGACAAACAGACGACGTCCTATTTGGAAGAATGCCACTCTGTGTGAAGCAGGTAAAAGCAAATCAGATTGGTTGGCTCAATTACACGTTGTCTTAGTGGTGATCTAAGGATTGAATAGGGGATGAGAAAGCTTCGCAAGAGCAGGGAGGAAGCTAGAATCACTATGCAATTCAAGCCTACAGAAGAGTATGCTGGTATAATTATTGAAATTTTTCCTCTTTCTTCCTCACATCACCTCAACATTTTTTCCTGCCTTTCACAGCAGTTCCAGGACCCGGACAGCAATTATTAATTCATCTGGGAATATTTTCTAATTTTTCCTGTGCTGTTTCCTTTGAATAATTTGGAAGTGTGTTAATTTTCTTAATATCCTTCTATTACTGATTTTAATTTCATTTCATTGTGATTACAAAACATATTCTATATGATTTCAATCCTTTTACACTTCTTTAAGTTTGGTTCAAGACCCAGAGTGTGGTCAGTCCTGAAGACTGCTCAAGATGTACTTAAGAAGTATTTATTGTGCTGTCACTGGGCAGATTTTCCTAGAGATGACCATTAGGCCTATTTTGCTTCTACGTTTGTTCATGTCCTCTGTTTACTTACTGGTCTTCTGTCTAGTTATTCTATCCATTATTATCCATTATAATCCAGTGAGGCATTGAAGAATCGTATATTCTTGCTAAGGTTTCTGTTTCTCCCTTACATTATGCCTGCTTTTGTTACATGTATTCTGAGGGATTTGTTTTTAGGTGCATAAACATTTATAATTGTTGTATCTACCTAATGAAGTGATTTTCATTATTATGAAATACCTATCTTTATCTCTAGTAATTTTTTTGTTGTTTTTAAGTGTATTTTATTCGATAGTAGCGCAGCCATTTCAGCTGGTCATGGTTACTGTTCAAATGAGAAAACACTTTCAAATGTTTTTCTTTTAATTTACCTGTATTTTTAAATCCAAAGAGTTCCTTTTATAGATTAAATACATTAGAATTGTGCTTGTTGTTGTTGTTGTTGTTTGTTTTGTTTTGGGTACCAGGGATAGAACTCAGGTCCTTGTGCTTGCGAGGCAGGTGGAGGAACCATTGAGCTAAACCCCAGCCCAGAATTGTGCCCTTCTATTCAGTCTAAAAACATAATCTTTTATTTTTTGTTTTGTTTTTCTCATTCAGTTTATTGGTACATTTTAGGGATACAGTACAGTTACATTCATTATTGGGCTTTGTACCCCTACATGACAGGTCTTGGTTCTCATTTTTTCCCCTTGCCCCTGCCCTCCCTTCACCCGCTCCTCCCCTCTCCCTTTACAAACACTTCATTTCCATTTTTTCATTTTCTCATATTTTTTTCTTTTACCTTATTACCTTTCCCCCACCCATCCCACTTTCCCTACACCTTTAGCCCCTTTCTTCCTATTTCACATTGTCAATTATATCATTAGGATCTTATTATGTATCCTTTTAATTAAATTGTTTAATCCATTTGAAGTGGGTGTTTCTATATGATTGGGTTTATTTCTATTTCACTTTTCTTGTATTCCTTTTTCTGCTTCCCTGTTTCTCCTTATCTTCTTTATTCTGTATTAAGTAAATAGTTCTCAGTGTAATATTTTAATTCCATGATCACTTTATAGTACATTTTAATCATTTTCTTTTTAAGATTTAATTTCATTTATTATTAATCAATAGATGAAAATTGTGTATAGAAGAGTATTTTGGCACATGTATGGATTGCATAATGATCAATTCAGAATATTTCAGTTATATGTCATCTAGATATTTGTAGTTTCTTTGTGACGAGAACCTTAAAAACCTCCCTTTTGGCTATTGTAATTTTTATAATGCAACTTTTTAGTTGTAGTCTTACTTCCTCTTATCTGTGTCATTTTCTTAATGGTTGTTCTAGGGCTTACAGCGATCATCTTAATTTTTTCAGAATCTACTTTAGGTGTGTATGTACAGAATTCCTGCAAAATGTTGAAACGTTACTCTTATCCAGCTCCATCCCCTCCTTTATTTTTGGTGATGTTATGGTTACCATATTATGTCCATAGGAATTATCACAACATATAGTATTATGCATACTGATTGACATAACTTTATATATTTTAATTATATAAGCAATAAAACAAATATACAAGTACACACACTTTAGACCAAGTTTTTATTTACCATTTTTGCTGGCTTTCATTTGTTCCTCTGGATTCAACTTAATATCTGGTATTGTTTCCTTATTCCATTATAACTTTGGACTCACCTGCCTCCTTAATGCTGTCTATGTCAAATTATTTTTATGTGATGTTTCTATATGTTATGTGTTATAAGGTCAAGAACAAAGTTAGATAAATATTACTTTTTACAACTGTTTCTTTTTTCTCATTGTGTTTATTGGTACATTTTAGGTATACAGTACAGTTACATTCATTATTGGTATCTTGTACCTTTACATGACTGGTCTTGGTTCTCATTTTTCCCCTTGTCCCTGCCCTCCCTTCACCACCTCCTCCCCTCCCCATTTACAAACACTTTATTTCCATCTTTTCATTTTCTCATAATTTTTCTTTTCCCTTATTAGCTTTCCCCTACCCTTCCCACTTTCCCTACTCCTTGAGCCCCTTTCTGCCTATTTCACATTGTCCATTATATCACTAGGATCTTATGTACTATTATAGTTTATTCACACCAGAGAAACTATTCAGTATTTACACATGTGTGACATCACTGGTCTTTCGAGAGATGCAGATGAAAACAGCACTGAGATTTCACCTCACCCCACAAAGAATGGCTGCTATCAAGAAATCAAACAATAACAAATGTTGGCGGGGTTGTGGGGATAAAGGTAGCCTTCTCCATTGCTGGTGGGAGTGCAGATTGGTGCAACCACTATGGAAATCAATATGGAGATACCTCAAAGAGCTGGGACTAGAGGTGCCATTTGACCCAGCCATCCCTCTGCTGGGTACCTTCCCAAAAGAATTAAAAGAATCATATCACAGAGATATATGTGTGCCTATGTTTATAGCGACACAGTTTGTAATAGCTAAAACTTGGAAACAGCCCATTTGTCCATCAGTTAGAAACTGAATAAAGAAAATTTGATTTTTCTATTAAAATGGAATATTACTCAGCTGTAAAGAATGAGAAATTAGATTCATTCATAGGAAAATGGATACATATTGAGGATATAGTCCTTAGTGAAATAAACAACTGTTTCTTAAATTATTTACATTAATTAAAATACACAATCTATAGTTTTTAAAATATTTTCTACGTAACAACCTATTTGACACACTTTTTATGTGAATTTGAATAATTGTGTGGCATCCCTTGCATTTAAACTTCACAATTCACTCCTGTGCTTTTTAATACTACTAATTTTTCTCAGTTTTTGTTTGTTTCACAGTTGATGTCATTTTAAAATATAATTTTATTGAATCTTCCTTAGTGGATATATTGTTTAGCATGTTGAATATGTCATCCAGTTTCTTTTTAACCTTCATGGTTACCTCAGTACATTTAGAATACTATAAAAATACCATATACTAAGTGATTTATGAATAACAGAAATTTCTTTATCACAGTTCTGGATGTTGAGGAGTGCAATGTCATAGTACAAAAAGATTCCATGTTTAGTGAAAGCCTGCTTTCATAAACAGTTTTACCTCATTTTCTCATCACATTTTAGAAATCAGAAGTTATCTTTCTGAGCTCTTTTTTTATAAAAAGCACTATTCCCAATCATGTGGGCTCCATCTTCATAACTAATCTTCGGACAAAAAAATCTTACCTCCTATTAGTGTCACTTAGTAATTGTTCTTTATTTTTTAATTTTGTTTTTATTAGTACATGCTTGCATTACATAATGACTCCATTCATCATAGGGTGCTGGCACATGTACATAAGACATCATAGTTATTTCTGAGCTCCTTTTCCCCCCTTACCCTTACCTCTGCCACTTGTCCCCCTTTCTACTCACTAAAGATCTATTTCCCTATTTCCTGCCAGCTACCTTTAATTTTGCTCTTTGATTTATTTGTACTTTGGCTTTCTCATGTACGAGAAACTTTGTGATACTTAAACTTTTGTGACTTGTTTCACTTAACATCATGATCTCAAGCTACAATACCTTTTCCTCCAGATGAGTTACTATTTCAACAGAGAATTTGGGTCAAATAAACATTCAGATCATAGAAACTATTTATGATAATTATGATGGTTAATTGTTGGTGTCAACTTGACTGGATTAGGGAATACCTAGAACCTTGGGAAAGCATTATTTTGGATGTGTTTATGAGGCTGTTTCCTGAGGTGTTCAGTATGAGAGTCCAAGTGATCAAGGAGGTGAAGTTTTGCCTTCAGTATGGATGGATACCATCCAATGAGATGCAGAAGTCAAATGAAAATTTTATATTTGTTCCTCTATACATAAGAGTTTTCTTTCTTCAAGGTTTTTTATTATCTTTAATGTCCTGTAGGCTGAAATGAACTCAGGAGGTGAGAAGAACGTGGGGAAGTAAAATTATTAAGAAATTATGTGTGGATGTACGAATTTCCCCAGAAAAAAAGTAATTATTATGTAGCAAACATATATTATAAAAAAGAAACTGAACAAATACAAGACATATTAAAACATTACAAAAAGCAAAACATAGAAATTGAAGTGCCCAGATGTCATCCTTTTTGTGAGGAATTTATATTTTTTGGTGTTCTCCGATCTTCTTGGATCTGTAGTTTGGCATCTGACATTAATTTGGGGAAAATTTCCATCATTGTTTGTTCAAATATTTCTTCTTCTCATTTCTCTTTTTCTTTTACTTTTTGTCTTCTCTTCACTTGCATATTAAAACTCTCGTTTTTACCTGACAGTTCTTCAAAATTCTGTTCTATTTTCAGTTCATTTTGTGTTTGTTTTTCATTTTTTGAGGTGTCTGTTGAAAAAGCCTAAGCTTAGAGATTCTTTTTTCATTTGTATGCAGTCTACTAATAAGGCCATCAAAGACATTCTTCATTTCTGTTAAAGTTTTTTTATCTATGCCATTTATTTTTTGTTCTGTCATAGAATTTCCATCTTTCTGATTACATTGTCCATCTGTTATTTCAACTGCTTTAGAGCCCTCAGCATACTAATCATAGATATATTACATTTCTGGTCAGAAGATTCTTCTTGTTGTCATATCCACATACGATGAATTCTCTGTCTCTTTAAATAGTGTTTTTCTGCTTTGCATTATGTTTTATAACTTCTTGATGGCTACACATAATGGGCTGGCTAACTGGAACTGCTGAAAATGGTGGTAAGATGTAAGAGAAGGGAAAACAGGACCTTGTCCAATGACTAAGTCCCAGGCTTTTAGTAAACCTTTGTCTCTGCATTGTGAACTTCACACTTCTTGTGCCCTGTTCTCCTTTGATCAGAAAGAATGGCTAAAGTGGATTGACACTGTGTATTTTCCTTTCTCTCAAATCAACTATACTTAAAGAAAAAACAGCTGTACAGGCTGTAGTCAAATAGTTTTTACTGAGGTAGACCCAGTTGCAAAAAACAAAATATTCTGGCATATTTCAAAGTAATTCCTTTTCCCTCTGCTTGCAAGCAACATGAGGTGATTTTTCTCTAATATTTAATCTTGGAGCTAGATTGATATGTGATAAACCTAATAAATGGGATACATCTATGACTGGATCACTGAGCGTTTTCAGACTCAGAGTTATAATATATTATTGTGCTTGTGCAATCCACAATCTCTATGGTTCTTTCAAATAATTTCCATATTTTCATTTGTATTCTTTATTTGATGAGACATTATCATACTTCTCTTTAATTCTTTAAATAAGATTTTCTTTAGATATTTCAACATATTTACAATAGATACTTTGAATTCCTTGTCTATGGTATCTTACATCTGTACTTCATGAAAGGCAGATTTTGCCTACTTTTCAGCTGTCTTTTTACATTTTCTCTCTTTTCAAGGGGTTTGTGATGAACATTAAAACTGAACATTATTAAAAACAACATTTGAGATAATACATTGCAGTAAATTTGGATACTAAAAGGTTCTTGGGAATTTTTGCTCGCACTTTTGCTAGCATATCTTGTTAGCAATATGAATAGAAAAATTCGGTGAGTTCTATTTCCTCCACAGTATAAAAACTATGGTATTGTTCTTTATAGTATACAACCTTAGTCATCTACATGAATTTTCTTGACAAGCTTTGGTGACTGTGGTTTTAGACAGGCTTTATTTGACTCATGTGGATATCTCTGTTAAGTTTATGGCTACCCTATTTATATTTGTATGACACCCAGCTGCTAGTTTCTAGTAATTGCTAGCTGCTTGCTGTAATGTTTTCAACAACTCCTTGGGACATTCATAGTCTTATCCATTAAAAGTTGACTCTTTGAAAAAGAAAAAGATGTTCTAGTTTTTAAGGCCTGCCCTTACTCTCCCAAAGTCAGAACATCTGTGTACTAGAAAATGGAAACCAATGTTGTTGCCTGTCTGTGGTCATTAGGCATATTTATATTCTACATATCATATCTGGGGACCATGGTATATACTGATATTTCTCATCTGGCGAATCACCCAGAATAGGTTTTAGACCACTGGAACTAGGAAAGATGGTAGGCTCCAATCTACTGCCAAGCACAGCACAGCTGGTTTGCGCTGTATGGGAAAGGAGAACTTCACTATTTGCAAGCTGCCTCATCCAGGTAACAAGAGGAGGGTGTAGGTTAATCACTGCTGCTTTGCTGATACCACTCACTAGATTTAGACACTTTCCCTTTATAGCATAAAATTGTAAAACAATAGGTTCTTTTGCTTCAATAGCTGCTAAAATAGCTCAAAATAGCTTATCCATCCCAGTGAATCTAGAGGAGTTGGGAATTGTCACTTAGCTAAGTCTACTGTCTTTTCCCCAAATATAGAGCTTTGGGATCATGAGTGCAGTACTTAGTCTGAATGTCACATCCACCCACTGGTTTTCCTGAGTTTCTGTAGTTACTAATAAATGCTTTTCAATTGGTTGTAAGCCCTTTGATCAAATTCCAGAGATTTCAAAATTTTTTCTTTACTACCTTTGATCACACTAATAGATTTCTCTCTGTAGTAGCAGTTTCCCTAAGCTACTCACCTTATTTATGTTTCTAAAGTCTGAAAAGTTTTTTTTAAATAAAAATGGATGAGAGCCATAAGAATAAATTTGGAACAGCATTTTTGAACACACATTCTACACAAACATGCACAGGGCTCCATGGTCAAATCTATGAGACGTTCTGGGTTAAAATATCTAGCCTTTTAAAAATTATGGATGTCAGGGCAACCCACTTTCAGGTCCCCCTTCTGTCTGTCTTAGAAGCTTTCTTTCTCTCAATAAATTTTTCCTACTCTTAAGAAAATTATAGATGTCAGAGTTTTAATATGCTAATGTATATTTCTAAATAGCTATAGAATATCATATACATCTTGTCTCAAATTTACACAATAGCTATTTTGAGTTGCTTCTTATTTTGTTTATTTTCCATATACTTGATTTTCATTGGAAATTTCTCAGAACTTATGTTACTGAGAATGACTTTTGAGAAACAATTATTTAAAATATTACATTTTAAATAAACTGATTCATTCATATTCCTAGCTCACAGATTAATCTGGAAAATGTGTCATGAGAATTAGATTGCCTAGATTGTCTAATTTTGTATCTACAGAATGTAGATGAACAACAGAGCAACCTTTAGCTGCTGCTAAGTATAAGCTTTCAAAAGAATTTATGGAGAAACTTGTAAGTGCTTTTCATAGGTCAAATATTAATGACACATAATGAGAACTGAACATGAAATCATTACTGTCAGATAAAGGAGACTATCAGAAGTTGTGTGAAGATACAAGTGAGGCTTTTCTGAGAACTAACCAAATGTCAAAAAATGTTTATCTTCAGATAGGGACCACAGTAGTACTGTATTCTGAATTAATATAGCCAGTGAAATTTCTAAACTTATAAGCCTCAAATAACTTCAAGAGATCTGAAATAAGTTACTATTCACTCACTATATTTGGCAGAAAAAGTTCTCAAATGAGTGCAGATTTTAACAATCCAATAAATAACATATACTGCTTTGACTTTACCAGTAGCTGCAACTTTTGGCAAATTGTTCATCTTGAAATTCAATTCATCATCTATAAGATAAGGATGATAATACTTATTATAATTGCTTAGAAATATAAAAATGCTTTAGAGATCGCCTCTTGGCCTTTTGGGTAAGATCAAGTGTAAAAATACTTTAGATATTTTCAAATATTTTGCAGACAGTAGAGCTATTTTTTAACAGACCCAGCATTTTATTCTTCTTCAGTGTAATTAATGAAATATTTTATCCAAATATTATTCTAAGCAATGCAAATGTATTGTTATCAACTACCATGTCTGGGACTTGGAATTAATAAATGTTCATTAATTGAGAGAAAGCTATAAATGGAAAGAAACACTTGTTCAATGCTTAAGTATAGCAAGAACCTTACATAAATTATTTTCTACAGTTTAGTCATCACAACAGTTTTGTTAGCACCACTGTCTCTTTCAGAAATCAGAGTTTAAACACTTCACAGATTTGCCTTTCCTCAGCTAGTAAGAGGTGGAGTTAAGATGTTAGTGCCTGTGGTTCCAAATCTTATTCATCTTCCAATATGTCAGGCTGCCTAGAGGCTACTTAATATATTTGAGCATTTTTTCTTACCTTTAAAATGCACATTCCTGAGTAGGACATTGTGCACATTATGTTGTGACTACAAATGCAAAACTCTAATAGCATGTTGCCAATTTGACGAAAATTTGAGTACATACTTGGTAAACACTTATTGCATTTCTAAACCAGAGAGTGTCCTGGAAGTTAAGCTTTCAAAAACTAGAACTGTAAATATAAGCATCTGGTATCTTGTTGGTCTGCCCAACAAAGAAATTAATACTATTTTAACATAGATTTAGAGCATAAGTATCACAATAAAAGAAAAAATGAGAAACATTTGTGTGAATCTATTTAGTCAAGAGAACAATATTGTGCAATATTTAGGTGGAATGAAAAAGCTTGTGTCTACAAGAAGTGTTGCACTACAAAAAGCTTCTATCAGGAAAACACAATCTGCGAAGGTTGCAAGATGTCCTTCAATATAGCTGAGAAGAATGGAAAATATCTAAAATAAAGAAATAATTTATAAGTTCAACCATGCATAGGAAGCCACAAATTATGTTCCTTCCTTTTTAATGGCCTGGATAAGAAATTTAAACTTAAAAATTTAAAGGTTGCTATGTTCGTCTCTCTGATAAAACAAATAAAGCTAAAGATCGCTATGTTCCCGAACTGTCTGGAAGAAGTTTTTGGGTTTCAGGTGCTGAAAGTGTTAGAAGTAATAAACAACTAAGAATATTCAAGCACAACATGACTGAAAAGGTAAGTTACATAGAGTAGAAACAAATAGTAATAAGACATAATTGTGAACACTCAAGAATTTATTTGATTTAATTGTAATTGTCATCATTGTTCATATTGATTTGCAAGAAAAAGTTATCAAATATAGTTTGTATTTTAATTTCAATCCTCAGTTCCTACTGTCTGGAAAAAAAAACATAATTATTGGCCTAGTAATTCATAATCTAAGCCTTCACATTTTACTTGTGCTCAAATATCAGAAGATGATAAAAAAAAGCCTCTAAAATAGGTCTTCATAACATCTTTCAGTATTTGTCTTGTGAAAACTATGACCAACTAATGTAAATGAAGATGTATAAATGAACACATCAGGGAGCAAAATGAATCCTGCGGTATGTTTTCTTAATTTAATATTTTCTTTCTTTTTTTCTTTTTTTTGGTACCAGGGATTGAACTCGGGTCTTTGTGCTTGCACTCGGGTCTTTGCGCTTGCAAGGCAGGCCACCAAACCACTGAGCTAAATCCCTGGCCCCTTAGTTTAAGAGATTTTCAAAAGAAGTTTCTATATTAATTTACTAAAATAGTGATCATTATTCTTGCCAAAATAATCTTAAAATAAAAATGTATGCAGGGGATGTACTCTACTTTTTATGCTAATCCAATAATGTCATTTATTGAAAGTTTTTAATAAACCTATTTTATTTTATTGATGCAATTAATTTAGCATTTCAAACATTCACAAGATCACATTTTTGCACTTAAAATACATTTAGAGTGGACAATTATGATGTTTGAAAAGTTGTTTTAAGACAAGCTATTCTTCCTTATTTTGTTCAGGACTTTATCAGCACATGTGCATCCTAGAGGAACACAAACAATGCTTCAATAGTATTATTGTAATTTGCACATGTAATCTAAGAAGTACTGAAATTCACCTTACTAGTTTGATAGGTACATGTTAAAAAATACAAACATGCCAAAACTATAATTCGTAAGGGCTTTCATACAGCATTCTCAAAGGATGGTAGTCATTTCATTTATTTCAAGATACATGCACTGAATATAAGTGTAAAATGTATCACCTCAGTACTAAATCAATGTTGTGTGTTATAAATTTGTTCAGAATTAAAATGCAAAGCAGCATATCTTTTGAAATAATTTGCTGCTAGGACTTTAGGTTATAAGTCTCCTAATTTCATGATGACCTATGTATGTTTTACTCTTAAATTTAATCACTGAAAGGGCAAGTTATGGATCTGTGTTCTGAAAGCAGACACGAATAATGTTTTTCAATGCACTATTTTCTGACTTCTTTCTCACTGATCCGAAGTAAATAATAGCCACAGATCTGCCTTTTGTAATTCATTTAAATATTATGTATTAAGGCTCTTAGTTTGAAAAAAATCAAAACATTCATGTATCCTTTCTTTGAATGAAAGACATGGATTTTATGATTAGTTAATTTACTTGTCAATTAAGTTCTTACAAAAGAGAACTTCCCAGATGTGATGGCTTTTCTTCCTACCATACCATGAAGGCAGCATGTTATGATTAATCTCATAGATATTAAATAAATTAAGATAAACTTAAAATATTTTATTGACTATTGTTAACTTATTGATATTAAGGTTTGATTAGTTTTCTGATTATTATAGAACATTAGATTTTAAAATCCAGAGAAAGATATATTGTATTTCTTTCCACCTCAGTATTTTTAATATTACTATTTTCAATTTTTCAAGAATATTCTTTGCATTTTCTAGAAGTAAAGTAAGCAGATTTTACATAACATGTTAGAAATTATCACAGCAATTATAAGCTAATTATTTACCCAAACATCAACATAAATGCAAAGTATTCAGAAATAATTATGGCTTTTTATATATTTCATTGCACCATTAAAATTTTCATTTGGGATGTGCCTTTAGCCCTTTCTTCCTCTTTCATATTATCAGTTATACAATTTGGATCTTATTTACACTTTTAGTTTTTCACATCAGAGAAACTATTTGGTATTTACACATGTGTGGCTTATTTATTTTACTTAAGAGTATGGCCTCAATATGCATCCATTTTCCTATGAATGACCCTAGTTTCTCATTCTTTATGGATGAGTAATACTCCATTTTATAGAAACACCAAGGCTTCTTTATCCTGTCTCAAATTGTTGGGCAATTGGGCTGTTTCCAAGTAAATATATTTTGAATACTTTTTAATTTCCACAAATGATTCCTAATTTCCCACACAAATACACCTTTCTGTATTTTAGATATATTTCTATGAAGTTCTAGTAATTGCCTCTTACATGCTGCATTATAGTGGCAGTATTAGCCAGCAGAATAAAGCAAGAAAAATAAAACAGGGATTGATTAAAGAAATAAATAAAATTGTCATCATTTGCAAGTGATGTGATAGAACGTACAAAAGAATCCAGAGGAAAAAGTTCTGTGTTAGTAAGAGTGTTTATAGTAAGATTGCTTGATTTAAAATCAATGTTTATATACCAAATGTACTGAAGATATTATCTTTTTCCTGTTGTATATTTCTTGCACACTTGACAAAGATCAATTTGCCATACATAATTGGGATTATTTTGAGTTCTGTATTCTGTTCCATATGTGTGTGTGTGTGCCAGTATCACACTGTTTTAATTGTTGTATCTTTTGTATTATACTTTTATGCCTTATTTTACATTATTTTTCATTATTAATTTCATTGGTATGTTTTAGATATACCTGGTGATCACATTCATCATAGGGTAATTTATTATTATTTTTTTTTGTACCAGGGATGGAACTCGGGACCTTGTGCTTGCGAGGCAGGTGGTGGAACCACTGAGCTAAATAAATCCCAAGCCCAGGGATTTTACTTTTAATTGACACCAACTATACATTGACGGGGTACTGTGTGATGTTTTCATGCATGTATACATCATGGGATGATCCAATTAGTCAGGTCAACATATCCACGAATGAAATGCTTACTATAACATTGTAGTGAGAACATTTAAAATCATTTCTTAGCTATTTTGAAATACGCGATACATTATTATGATGTAAGATATAAAAATACAGTGGGAGTTAAATGTATTGCAGTTAAAGACGTATTACCATTGATCTCCCTAACAATATTTCCCCTAGCTTTGATCACACATCCCATTGTTCTTGCTACTCCAATGAGCCCCAGATTGTATCTCACTATACTTTTGATTAGAGTTTTCCTGATGAAAAGTGATATCGAGCATTTTAACATATTTATTAGCCATATGTATTTCTTTTTTAAGCATATTAATTCAAATATTTTGCCTAATTTTAATTGTATTACTTTTATGTTATGTCTTTTGAGGTTTTATAAATTCTGAATTAAACACTCTAGCAGATAAATAGGTGGCAAATATTGTCTCCCATTCTGTGGGCTGTTTCTTCATTCCATTGACTGTTTCCTTTGAGGCACCATTTTGGTTTCCTGTAATTCCATTTCTCACTTTTTGCTTTTATATTCTCTGGTATTCAAAACAAAGAAAATCCTATTTAGAATATCATTACCTACACCAATATCCTGCAGTCTTTCCCCTATATTTGTGATGATCTGCTTTGAATTCACTGCTTGTTTCTCCCATTTGATTTAGTTTGCTATTGAAATGTTGAGTTTAATTACAATATTCTTTAATGATTTCTGTTTTGCTGATTTTTTTCATTCTATCTCTGTTGAAATTCTCTACTTAGTCTTACATTATTTTCCTCATTTCATTGAGCAACTATGTAAGTATTATTTTGGATTCCATGTTGGATAAATCTCATATCTTTATTTTATTCAGATTTGGAGTTGGAGATTTATCTATTCAATTTGTTTGAAATATATATGCCACTCTTTCTTCATTTTCTTTTGCTCTCCTTGTTAGCTACTCTGCACTAGATAAGACCATTTGTTCTCCCTCTCTTGTCAGACTGGCCTCATGCAGGAAAAATGTTTCACCAATCTGGCCAGAAAATTTGACCAAAGTTAACAATCTTCCCTGAAGTTTCTAGCTTATAATTTTTGTTTTTATAGATAAGTATTATAATGCACTTAATTCACTTTGAATATTAGGGGCCTAATTTCATTTATCTTCATGAAGCTATTCAATATGCTTCATTTCTTACATTCTGAAATGTTGCATATTTTTAATACATCACTTTATTTTGTATTTCCAATCGCCTCTACTAGCTATGCTTATTCTATGTGCCATTAAAATCTCTCAAAGAGGAATGAAATAAAATATTTAGTTTCTTCTGATAATTAACCTGCAATTTTTCATCTGTCTCATTTTTCCTTTTTGTATTAATGATTACAATTTATTCTTACTATCTCTTAGACTTGTCTGCCTTCAATTCTCTTCAAAACTTCTGAAATATTTGGCTGGGGATGTAGTTCAGTGGCACTGCACCTACCTCACAAGGGCAAGGTCATGAGTTCAATCCCCATACCAAAGCAAAACAAAACAAAACAAAAAACCTTTCAAAACCTTGTTCTTTTAAATCTCTCCATTTCGTGGCAAATCATACACAAATTATACTTACATTTGTGTAGCTAAATTATCTCAATCAATACTTTGAAGACATTTGATCCCCAATCAGAATTTTTATACTGCTTTTTTTCCTCTGTTCTATACTTGTGAAATTTCTAAGCCATTTCTGCACAGCACTCTTAAATTTTTGGATGCAACACTTTGTACACAGCTCCTTCCTTTTCTTTCTTTCTTTCTTTCTTTCTTTCTTTCTTTCTTTCTTTCTTCCTTTGTCTTTCTTTCTTTTTCTTTTTTCAGTACTAGAGAATGAACCCATGGCCGTTGTACATTGCTACATAACCCAGAACTTTTTATTGTTTAATTTTAATTTTTAATTTTTAAAATTTTTGTCAGGCAGTATGTTCTAAGTTTCCAAGTTATGCAGGCTGGATTCAAACCTGTGATCCTCCTTTTTCAGTCTCCCAGAATGCTGGGATTACAAGTGTATGCCACTACACTCAACTTGGCAACAACTTTATAATCTTCCTCTCTTTCCTATTCAACTTGATTCTCCTAACCAATAGAAGCCCTTCATACTTTGAAGTCAACAGTGTGTGATTACTGTAATTAGTTGCCCTAACTTGCAAAATTTTCAGAGTCCTAACCTGCTTATAGAGACACACTTATTTCTTACTCTGTAGCTGAATCACTTCATTTTCATATCTAGTAATCTTTGGGTCATTAAACTACAGATAACTAACCTGGTGCTCCCAGTCTTTACTATCAGGTACTTCTGATATGCAAACATAAATTCAAAGATTACTTAAGTACAATATGAAAGTAGAAGTTATGTTACTTTTTTAATGATAATATATTTTTAAAATTTTGCGGTTTTTTTGAGACAGGGTCTCACTATGTAGTTGAGACTGACCTGAAACTCGCTATGTAGCCCAGGCTGGTCTCAAACTCACAGCGATTCTCCTGCCTCAGCCTCCTGATTGCTGGGTTTACAGGCATGGGCCACCACGCCCCGCTTTAATGATAATATTACTAATAGTAGTAGT
Organism: Fukomys damarensis; assembly: GCF_012274545.1. Taxonomy (NCBI): domain Eukaryota; kingdom Metazoa; phylum Chordata; class Mammalia; order Rodentia; family Bathyergidae; genus Fukomys; species Fukomys damarensis. The sequence continues at coordinate 98,901,292 of NW_022900951.1, forward strand.
GTGGAAACACGCATTAGTCAATCTTCAGGCCCGAATGAGGAACCCATTACTGGGTCCCATATGACCAGATGGTCTTTGACACCACGATTGAGAGAATATAATTATGTATTCTAATGTCTCACGTGATAATACATGTGTTAGTCTGAGTAAAATGTAGTCAATTGTTATAATTCTGCAGAAGTAGGAATTCTCCAAATTTACAATTAAATCACATGAAAAGGCTTTCATACAATGGAATTTGAGTGACACAGAATAACCATGACTTAAATGGAAAGTGTAATTTCTATGCATTTGATGACAGTGTTAATCAATGTCAGGGAGAAAAATTGGAGTACATGCTCATACCAAGCCTTGTTTTATGGATTGGCTAGTTTGCTTGTTTATTGCATTAGCCAAAAAATATCCTCAGTTTTTATCATTTCACTGGGAAACACTTTTAGGATAAGGAAATATGACTTTTCCCCAGAGATAAAAAATTTGGAAAAGCTAATATAACAAAGATAGCTCTCAGCTTTCCACTTTATTAACTATGCGGAGAAACACTTGAGCTCCACTGGACTTGATAGTAAACTGAATCTGTAATGCTTTTTTTTTGTACAGAAAACCTATCCATACTTAATGTTTAAGTGAATATACTGTGAGTACAAATTGCAGCTGAATTTTGAGATATAAAGTCCAACTTAGCTTCTGTATAATTAAGAATCTGTTTATAAGGCATCATTTAAAGAGATTAGATTGATTTGATGTATTTACAGGTCAAGCATTGGGACTTCTTAAGTAAATTAAAATTCTCCCTGATAAAAATGATCCGTAACATCGTCTTTTCTTCTTTAAAATATTAATTAAAGAATAAGACACATGCAGAAAAAGTGTACCACCCTTAAATATATTGCTCAATGAATTCTTTTGAAGAGAACACCATGAGCAATTACCTCTCTGTTCAAGAAATGGGATACTGCTTGTAACTCCTGTGCCCTCTGTGTATCTCCTCCCAATCACGACGTCTTCATTCGTTTTCAAAGGTCACCTCTATTTTGACATATAATGTCAAAGATTAGTTCTGAGATATTGCTGTGTGCCTCCGTTCTATATTTAGTTACTATGTAGCATTCCATTGTGTATCCAGGGTTATTTTATACATTTTTATTTCTGTTTAAATTCTTGTACACCTTTTGGTGTGTCTCTATACGTTTCTATGAGAGTGTATGTGTGTGTGTGTGTTTGTCCTTGTGTCTATGTGCCTAGGGTTACTATCACTAACTCGCCAATCAGAATGTAATCTAATTTCAGCCTTTTGTCTTAGCTTCATGCACTATTTACTGCACTCTTCCTTCTTCACAAATCGAATAATGGAAGGTTGTACAGTCACACAGTATAGGATTTTTGTATTTGCTTAAATGTTGCAAAATTCTTTGTCTCTTCACAGATCATTTTGTAAATTCCCTACAGTTTTCACCTACATTCTTAATCTGAATTTTATAAAAGTTTACTAGTAAGTGATGTGTATATCATAAACTGCACTGGAGTGCACAATATGCTGATTTTATTATCTTCGTAAGATTGTGTGTATATCACCACAATCTAATTTTAGAATATATTCATCACCCCCAAACAAACTCTATATCCATTGAGTCACTCCTCATAACCCTAACAGCCATTCACAATAATTGATCTATTTTTCATCTCTACGGAGTTGTCTATTGTGGACATTTTATATTTAACATAAGTATTACTGATGAATAATATTCTCTTGTAAGTATATCTCATTTGTATATCCAATAATCAGTCATTAAACATCTGAGCTGTTTCCACTTTTGAATATTATGAATAACGTTGCTATGAATATTTATGTGCAAGTTTTTGTGTGAATATTAAATTTTCATTTTGATTGTGTATATATCAAGGAGGGAAAATTCTGGGTTGCATGTTAAAATTTTGGGGGGAGCTACAAAACTTTTCCCCCAAAGTCACTGAACAGAGCATCCCTAATAGTAGGGTATGATATTCTGAATTCCCCACATCCATGATAAATATTTTTATTATCTCTCTATTTTTTATATTCACCCAAGTCGGTATAAGGCAACATTTCACTGTGGGTTTGAATTTTATTTTCCTCATGGCTAATGATTTTACTGTTTATCCTAGAACTCAAATGTTTTTATATACCTACTTTGTAAGGGTGTCTATGCAGATATCTTGTCCCTTTTCAAATGATTGTTTATTTTATATTTTCTTATCAGAGTTTAAGAAACATATATGCATATATATTTATACAAGCTATTATCAAATATAATTTACACATATTTCTTCCATTTTCAAGGTTATATTTTTTATTTCTTAATAGAAGTTATGGATGTATACATTTTATTATTTTATATGAATTCCAATTTATCTGGGTTTTTTTTTTCCAGTTGTTACTCATGCTTTAATGTCATATCGGAGAAATATTTTTGCCCAGGCCAAGCTCAAGAAGATTATTGCTCACATTATCTAATTGTTATTTGTTTTTTTTCTTTTTTTCTTTTTTTTTTTTTTTTTTTTTTTTTTTTTTTTTTTTTTTTTTTTTTTTTTGTTTTTGATTTTGTTTTTCTTTCTTTCTTTCTTTCTTTGGTACCAGGGATTGAACTTCGGGTGCTTGAGCTTGTGAGGCAGGTGGCAGAACCACTGAGTTAAATCCCTGGCTCTATTTGTTTCTTCTTTGTAAGAATGATTTTGCTTTATAACTTATACTCTGAGAAACTACTTTGAAGAGAAAAATATATAGTGTAATAATGTTTTTAAAAAGCATAACACCCATATCTATTCTAAATATTTTGTTATTGTTAATGTTACACTTAAGTCCAAAATCCATTTTAATTTTTGTGTATGGTGTAAAGAAAAGTTTTAATATCTTTTTTTTTTGCTTACAGTATTTACTAATCCAAGGACAATTATTGAAGCAACTACACTGAATTGTCAATGAACCTTAGCAAAACTTAATAAAAAAATAAATGTATGAGCTAATTTTGGGGCTCTGAATCCTGGTCCATTGTCCATATGAAAATACCATAATATTTTGATTACTGTAACATTGCAACAGCTTTTGAGATAAATATCATTTTTAAAAAATTGACATTTTCAAGATTGTTTTAGATATAGTTCCTTACATTTTCACAGGGATGTTGTGATGAGTTCATCAGTTTCTGCCCCCCAAAAATCTATAATTTTGACAAATATTTCATTTAATGTCTAGATAGTTTTACACTTCTGCCAAATTACAATATTAAGCTATCCTTTGAGCATGGAATATATCTTTTTTATATCTTATATCTATTAATTATATTTTTAGAAAATGTTTAGCACTTCTTTTGTTATATTTATTGATATTTTCTTATAAATGATATTTAAATTGAATTGTTTAATTTTATAATGCCATATTTAATGGCTAGTGTCAAGAAATACAATAATTTAGTATATAATGACATTACAATTTTTAAGTGTCTTGAACATCTTTATTATTTCAGAGGTTTTTACACATTTCCTAGGATTTTTCTATATACAAAATTGTTTCATATGGAACAGTTAGTGTTCTTTCTTGTTAATGTAAGTGACTTTTTTATTGACTGATTTTCCTGACTAAATTGACTGTATAATGAAGAATGCAAGCGCAAGAGGAAAAGATCTTTCATTCTTTGTGATCATATGGGGAGGTTATTCAGTTTTCAACAGTTATATATATTAGTTTTGAATATTTTATAGGTGGCTTGTATCAGGATGAGGAAATTCACATCATAGAATGAAGGTTTTCATTATGAAATATTATTGATATACTTTATATTTAACTTGGTCAAATTTCTTTTATGCACCTGTTGAAATTATGTTTTTCCAATTTTCTATTGATACATTGTACTGCATTAATGATTTTCAGATGTTAACCACCATTCTCTTCCTGGAATAATTGCATTTGGTAATGGTAAATAAATCTTTTTATGTTTTGCTGGATTTTTTGTACTAGTCATAGTCATTTGAGGTGGAAATCTTGTCTTCTTGTGATAGTTTTGTCTGGTTTTGTTAACAGAGTGATACAGTGATACATCCGTTCATTAATGCTTGTGAACAATTCAGTTTACAAACGGAAGCATTTTGAAAAACAATTGCTTTTGTTTGCAAACTCTCTATCAAGTGACAAAAAAGACTGCAGCCAACTTTCAAGCATAAATATGAACATGTTCATCTTTTCCAGGATCATTAAGTTCATGAACCAGGGTACCACTCTACTAGCTACATAGAACAAATTGGAAAGTTTGTAAATAATTGATTTTAAGTCTTTTGTAAATGCTTTCTACAATTTACCACTGGATTCTTCTGGTCCTAGTATTTTAGTTTGAAATTTTTATTGCTCTTTTTTTGCTCCTGATCATCTATTTCTTTTTGAGTCAGTTTCAGTAGTTTTTGTCTTTTTAGGAATTGTACTTTTTATCCATACCATCTGATGTTTTGGCACAGTATTGATTTGTAATTTTTTTTAAATTTCTTTAAGTTTAGTATGATGATGTCCTAGCTTTCACTGCTGATTTTTATCTTATTTTTCTGGATAAGTCTGCCTAAATATTTGTTAATTTTGTTGATATTACAAAAAACATTTTCTGCAGTGTTGTCTACTTATTGATTTTGTATTTTCTATTTTATTAGTTTCTGCTTGGTCTTCATTACCTTTCTATCTGTTTTGTGCTTAGCTTTTTTTTTCTTTTTTCACATCATAATGGATAAAGATATATTACTGATTTGCTACCTTTTCCCTTTCTAATGTACACACACACACACACACACACACACACACACACGCATATGTGTGTGCATAAAATTTAGTCCAATAACTGCTTTTTCTTCATCCTAAAAATTATGCTATATGCTTTTATTTTTACTCAAATAAAGTTATTTTCTGTTTCCCCCAACATTTCTTATTTGAGCTGTTGATTATTTAGTAGTGTGCTTAATTTTCCCATACTTGCAAATTTTCCAAATTTCTTTCTGTAAGTAACCGCTAATTTCATTACGTTTTACTCAGGGTATACAGTTTGTATAATTTCAATTATTTTAAATCAATTGAGGCTTATTTTAAGGAGATTCACATAGTCTGTCCGGAAGAATGTTTCATGCACAATTGATAAAAATGTCATCTGTTCTTATTGTATGGAGTGTTATGTATATCAGTTGTATTAGTTCAACATTTACCTTGATTATTTCATTTTAATTGTATTACATCTTTCAACATCCTATGGGTAAATAAGGTCATCTTGAGGTAATAGGTTTAAGGATTCAACATGTCTTTGGGGAGTGACTGCACTCGTTGAACATTATGCACCTTTCTCTAACATTTTGGGATTTTTGCCACCCTTGGATTCCTGATATGTGCTTATTGGCATGTTTGATTATGTCCTATGGTTTCAAAAGCTTTATTAAATATATCCATTCTTTTTTCTTCCTGTTATTCAAACTGTAAAAACTCAATTAACCTTCATAAAAATCAATGGACTCATTTTTCTGCATACTCAAATGTGCTCGAAATCACTCCTCTTTTAATTTTTTCAGAATTTTTGTTTAATTCTTATTTATAATTTCTATTTTCTCTTGTATCTTTTAGATGACACCACTTTCATGTTTTCTTGTAATATTTCAGACATTATTTTCTTTGATTCTTTCAATGTATTTATATTGTTTTTTTTTTTCCAGTACCAAGGATCAAACTCAGTACCTTGCAATTACCAGGTCACTGAGGTACATCCCAGCTCTAGTTCTTTGAATGTATTTATAATAGTATAGTTAATTTATTTTTACTGGACTTCCTGAGCAACAGTTGTAGTTAATTGATTTTTCTCTGTGTATCAACCTTAGTTTCTTATTTCTGTCTCTGTCAGTTTTGGTGAAAAATGAAAAATTTTAATAATATAACTTGGCAAACTGAAAGTTGATTACCTACACTACTACTACTTTTGTTTCTTTCTGACTTTTGTTTTTGTTGTTGCTATGATTACTGTGATTTTCCTCAACTAATTTTGCAAAATCTTTATTCTTGGCCATACATGGCCACTGTATTGTTAGCTAGCAATTGTGCAAGAGTTTGTTCAAATGCTTTGGACAAATAGATTTCCGAATTCTTTGCCAAATGAGCTCTTTAGTAATTTAGAACATTCTGTAAATCCTTTGGTAAACAGTTTCAAACAGTCTTAACACCAACTCCATTCTTTTACAGTGAGCTTCAAGGTTAACCAGAGATATGAGACTAAGATCTCTTTAGAATTTTATTGAGTTGACACAAAGCCCAGTGCATACACTGGGCTGTATGTTAATGAATTCTTCACCTGAGATAATTACACTGATGACTGTTACTTTAAGTTTTATTTTCAGTAAATAAACTAACAGGTAACTTTGATTATAATGCAGTATACTTCAAATCTCTAATGGTCCATAGTGATGCAGCCACTTTTTGAAAAATATATCACTCATTTTATCTTCATTTTTTACAGTAATAGCCTTTGAGAATTGTACTGACCCTATAATATAGGAAATTTTCTTACCAACAACGATAGATTTATTCTTGAGCTTTCAGTTTGTATGAATGCATGCGTGTCTTTTTGTTTTAGATGAAAGTTTATAAGTAAAAATAAACACTGATTCTTGAATTCCTGAGTAAGTCATAGTATTCACAGTATCAATGTCAAATAAAGCACTGAAATAAGATTTTTTGGGTTTGATCATAGGGTATAGAATCAGTTATGTATCTCTAAATAGAGAGCTACATGATGAAAGAAGTGCCTTAGAGGAGAGATTGAAAGGATATAATATTTTTATTTCTGTGCTATACTTCCACTAAATGAAAAAGCCTGAAGCAACAGGAGACTTAAAATTTAAATTGAAAACCTGTTTAGCATGAAACCTATCTAGAGAAAACTAAGAATATCAAAGTTTATCATTTACTCAAAAATACTTAATATTAAAACATAATTCCTTATTTCCAATTTTATTGATCTCCCTTCTCTATTCTTTATTTTCTCCTTCCCATATTACTTACACCCCTATAGCTAAGGAATCATCTTCTTTTCACCAACTTGGAAAATCATTTTTATTTAGGATAGAAAGAATAAAAAATAAATAAAAAGAAACAAAACCAGATTTTAAACTTATACTTTAAAAAAAAACCCTACAGTTTCAGGATACAAAAGTCATTCATACCTTTTTCCCTTCCAAGAAACATGCTCAAAAAATTACTGAAGGATCTAAAGATACAAGAAGCCGGAAGACGTGACTCTGGATCTTTCCTACTCACATGTAAATTGTTCCTCCTCCACCCTTGAGGATGTAGTAATATTAGTGGGCAGCATATCTCAAATACAAGCAGGAAAATGGCTGGCATTCTGACCTACCCTACCAGATAGGAAATCTGACAGACAGTAGGAATACACTTTCTAAATCTCTGAAAAGTTTTCTGTGACAGGCAGGGATGCCTAGAATACTCATGATAGAAAGTAAGGCAGGCCATGGCCTGATCTAGTCTGGGGTAGGTGGTGCATTCAATGTGATCTTGAGATGGGGTGGGCTGTGGCCTCATGTTGGTTTGGGGTGGGCTGTGCATGCAGCATTACCTAGAGTGAGCTAAACCATGGCCTGAGTTTGGAGTGAATTGCACCTGCAGCTTGACTAAAGGATGAGGGGGTCAGTTCAAGCAATCTGACCATGGGGGCCTAAATAGGACCTTGTCTTCCCTATTTTCTTTCTCTCCTTGTCTCTTTTTTAACCACCAACAGAGTGAAGAGACAATTCATAGAGTGGGATAAACTTTTTGCCAGCTACCCCTCAGTCAAAAGACTAACATTTAGAACTCAAAAGTGTTAGACCTCTCCCCCACATTTAAAGACCCAATCCAAAATGGGCATATGAAATGAATAAACACTTCTCAGGTAAAAAATAATACTAATGGCCACCCAAAATGCATGAAAAAAATATTCAACATTGCTGGACATTTGAGAGATGAAAATTGAAACAGCATTCAGAGTCTATCTGACTCCAGGAAAAAGGGGTATCATCAAGAATTCAACCAATAACAAATGCTGGTGTGCTGTGAGGGGAAAAGGGAGCCTCTCCATTGTTGGTGGGAGTGCACATTGATAAAACCAGTGGGGAGATTCTGAAAAAAACTTAAATGAGAGGTTCAACTTGGCCCAGCTATTCCCCTTTGAGCTATCTTCCTGAAAGATTCAAATTCATCACACTACCATGATACATGCATATTCATGTCTATAGCAGAACAATTTATAATAACTACATCTTGGCAACAGTCCATATGCCCATCAACAGATGAATAGATAAAGAAAAGGGAGTACTACTCTGCCATAAGCGGGATTAAACTTGAGATAATGTTAAAGTAAATGGATGCATATGAAAACTATAATTTTAAGTGAAACAAATTGGACACAAACGTTTAAATATTTCATTGTTTCTCTTGTGTGAGAAGCCCAAAGTGTAAACAAAGAGTAAAATGGAGGATAGAGGTTAGCAAGTGGGAAGAACTTGTTCAAATGGGAAGGGGAGCAAGGGATGGGGCAGGGTGAAGGGAAAGAAATGAAAAGGAATTTTTAAAAAAGAGAAAATGGAAAAAAACACAAACAGGGCTTTTTTAAATGTGGCTAAAACGAATGAACGGTTGAAGGAAGGTGAGGGGAATGAGGAGGAAAGATTTGAGATATATTATGTACAGGGACAAATTGCCCAAAATGAATGCAATCATTGTGTATGGCAAACATGTATTCATAAAAACTAAATACATTTTTTAAAGTACACAAGGGAAATCTTAAAAGCATGTAGTGCATCCTATATGATTGTGGGTAATTTAATGTCTGCCCCCAAAACATCCACCTTGGGTTTTATTGTACACTCTTGAAAACAATTTAAACTGGAGGATTTTAAAAGGTTGACTTTTCTGCAAATGCAAATTATATGGTAAAATAACAAGGTCTCAAACTTAGCTTTATGACGGGGAAAAATGAACAAAGATATAATTTAGCAATCTACGGCTCTTCTCTCTTACTGATTGCAAAGGTGTGATGTTAACTAACAAAAAAAATCCACTCAGAGTAGCTTAAAGTATTAAAGGAAACATAGTTGTGACTTATATAAGAAAAATGAGTGCTAATTTATACCCACTAGGATAAATTCTAACCGCCAAGTCTATTTAGAGTTATAAACTCAAAACTTAAAAAAGAAAGATTTAACATGGCCAATGCATTTAAAGTTCCCTCTGATTTAGTGCAAATGTTTTATGTGTTTTCTTGTCTATCTGCCTGTTATTCTGTCTTAACAACAGGTTAAAGTACTTTCAGCTGCTTTATCAAAGAAAAGATACTTGTTTGAGCTTACAGATTTCTGACTCTGTTAGTGATTTCCATAAAAAAGAAAAGAAAAGAAAAGAAACAGTTATATAAATACTCAAGGTTAACCAAACTTGTTGAAAATATTACAGGATTAAAAACTGCTAGAATCGAGGCTTATAAAGAGGAAGGGGAACTGGGAGGGGTAGGGGAAAGGAAAGAAGGGAAAGGAAAAAATATGAGCAAAGGAAAAAATGTAAACAAATTCTTTGTAAATAGGGAAGGGTGGAGGGTTTGAAAGGAGGGCAGGGGAATGGGGCAAAAATAAGAACCAAGATACATCATGTAAAGGTACAAGATCCCAATGATGGATGCCATATTGTATACCTAAAATGTACCAATAACAAAAAAATTACAAATAAAAACTTTAAAGTTTGATAGAATAAAAATTATATATGATTGCCGGGCTTGGTGGTGCACGCCTGTAATCCCACCACTTGGGTGGCTGAGGCAGGAGGATCGCTGTGAGTTCGAGACCAGCCTGGGCTACATAGTGAGTTCCAGGTCAGTCTCAACTACATAGTGAGACCCTGTCTCAACCCCCCAGAAATTATATATCATTTAAATTAATATGCATATTTCTGAGTATTAACTTTTAGGTATATGCTATCCTCTAAACTTTCAATTTAATTTGATTTGTAGATAAATTGGCACTCATATTAACCCAAATGTATTTCACTCACATGACGTAAGAGTGATCTAATTTAAATTGTTTGGTAATGTATGAGTAAGATTTTTTTTAAAGTTGGTAACACATATTCATCCAGATTATTAGCATAAAGGATAATATTTATCTTAAAAATTGCCTTTATAAATGTAAAGTTCATTCTTTCCCATGCTCAATAACTGAAGAATTTTTCCTTGGTTAAAGATATTCTCTCTCTCTCTAGGTATAGATATACAGTTATACATAAATATATACATAAATATATATATCTTAAGAACATTAACTATGCTCTACTTTGGGTCTTATATGTCATTTAAAGTAATTAATAAGGTGAATAAATATGTAAATATAAATAGGATTAATCGTTATAAATATTCAAAACATCTAAGTCATCAATTGGTAAACATAAATCCAAATATTGTTAACTCTTGAAGTTTATAAAAAGAAGTATATTTTGAGATTACGTTCTTATGTTGAGATAGATTTTTATAATGTGGGGGCCTTTGTGCCTAAAAAATTGTTGTACCCTAAAAAAGGAGCTGATGGAAACTGTGTGCTGTAGTTTTTGCCACTTATCAGTGGCTTATCCAGTTTTTATGAGTGTTATTTTGCCCCACTCTAACAAATATTATATAAATTATATATATGTATATAAGTCAAGATGCAATACTTAAAAGTTTTAAAGTTTTCTGTGTATAAAGCAATACGTTTTCCTAAAATATTAAAAAGCTTTTGGTTAAACTTTCAAAAACTAGATTAAAAATAGCAATTTTATGTTTTACTAAGATGATTTCTTGTGTTTTTCATTGTTAGGCTTTTGGTCATTTAAAAAAGCTGAGTTTTAAGAGTTAAAGTTTATTTAAATGGTGATTTATAAAATGTTTTCAATAATCAATTTATTACTGGTCAAACTCATAACTATTATCTTAGTCTCTAACATACTATATCCTAGACCAGTTATGTACATATGCCTAAGAACAAACTATCCCATGAGTGAGTCTAAGTATTAAAGTTTAATACATGAAAAGTTACTAGTAAGTGCACTTTTATAAAATATACATTACTCTATCCAGAGCTTAGATGTAAAATGATCAAAATTTTTAGCATTAAAGAAATGGCCTTGTCATTTAAAACTTGATCTAGTATACTGACTTTAACTAAACACACATTTTGTTAATGTATAAATGAGATTTACACTGGGTAATAAATCTGTTTGTGGTAATTATTGTCTAAATTTATAAGAGCTCTAATTAATCCTTTAATTAATATCAATGTGGTGTAACCAAATTGGTATGTTTTTTAAAGGAATCCAAATTTGTCATAAGAATAAAAACTGGGTGAACATATATATATAAAGATTTCTACATAGCTGTGATGCTGTTTATTGCTATCCTCATTGTATATTAAATGTATTTGAGTTTTCTAAGTGTACAGATCTAATGTGCAGGATTTAAGAGATCATTTTATCATGAGGATGACATATATACTAAAGTTAAATGTTGATTGACTTTTTCAGGCTGTATTATCCAATGTTTACAAAAGTTTTCAGGGCTAGCAGGGCTCTTCAAAATACCATACATGCCCTGAATCAGATTTAATGCAGGACACACAAATTTGCAGAAATGTCCTATAATGGCCAGCCACAAAGTAAAATGTAGAAGAATACAAAAGATTTGTCTGCATGCTAGAGATCTGAAAGATCCAACCAAAGGCCTGGAGTACACTGAAATATCCCATAGCAGTCCACATTACAAGGCCAAAGGATCTGCAATGGAAGGCTGAGGAGTGTGCACTGGGAGGCCGAGCTGTTGGTCCTAGGAGATACAATCTGTGCCATCAGGCTAAAAGGATGGTCCCGGAAGCTGAAGAAATTGTGCTGAAAGCCAGAAGATGAAGCCCAAGGCTAAGGCAAAGATGGGAGCTCTTCCAGAGAGAACAGCTAAAGCTCCTACAAGGAAAATCGGCTACAATGCTCTTCCAAAGAAAATCAGCCAGATCAAAGCTCTCCCAAGGAAAATCAACAGAAATCCTTCCCTCCCATTCTCCTTTTAGACTATTTCAACAACAATCCTCATTAAAGTGGGTCTTCCATGCCCAGAACCAGGCCAACTCAATTCAGCTGGGCATTCCCCACTCAAGCTGACAATTATTCAATTAACCACCAAACAGGCTTATGTTTATGTGATTATTATGTAGTTGTGTTATGATAGTTAGATGTGCCTAAACAATATAAAATCTGGGCAGTACTTACTTATACAATTTATCTCTGAACAAGTACATTCTAGTTAGACAAATACACATACACACACACACACACACACACATATGCCACTTACAGTTGAATTATTTGAACACATAATGACCAAAACTGCATATTTTCCATTAATTTTTGTAAGATAATATAACAGAAAATATAAAACTGATAATGTTATCAAATATATTCAGTAACCTTTCTGTGTATGGAATGGCTTAAAACATTCAATAAATGACGAAATGGCACAATATGGACAGTAGTACTTAGTCTCTTGCCAAGTTCTTTTTGTATTATTGTCCTTCTTTGAACAACATGCTTTATACTGTGATGTTGCACTTTCCTTTTTTTCTGTGGGTAGTACAATTTCAGTGAGCTGTCTATCCATTAAACATAGTGGTGAAGACATCAGTGATAGAGATTTTGCTTGGCACTTCACTATCCTGTATTTTCAATTATATAGTGTACTAGTCCTAATCTAAATTGTAAATGACTTTTTGAGACTCCTTGTTTTGAACAAGTAATAAATGAATTCCTTATTGTTTGGGCCAAGAAGTGCATAAGTGTTTTATACTATTTTTCCTCCCTTTTTGCTAATGGGACAGTTTGTTAGATGTTGATCAACTTTGTAAACAGCATACATGGAATTATTATAATCATGGGAGCACTATTGCAATCTTTTAAGTTTCATTTCTCCTTTCAAGTTCTATCCTTTCTGCATTTTGAATAGTTGACAACAAGGAGACGTCCTTTTTGTCTTTTCATTTCGCAACACAGACTTTTCCTCTCTGGCATGCCGACATTTCTCTTTTTCAGTTTTCTCTTTTGTAGATTTGTTGGCACTTCTTTTGTATTTAGTCTCAGTGTCCCAAATGTGTCTGCTCTGTACTGTCAAAAAAAATGAGTTCTGGGGAAGTCTAAAAATTATATCTAATATACTTACAATAACAGTTTTATAGGCTGTAGCACAAAATTATAGGTTATTTTTCACAAATAAAATGTATATGAATTAGTAAAATAAAATAATCAGAACTTATCATAAACAGACATCAGAGATGAACACAACATTCTAAATGAAAAGTATACAAAACGGTTGATATAAAACAAATAAACAGACATATGAATCTTATGAAAACGAGAAGCAACTGGCTGAAATGCCACCTGCCTAAGTGATGCTCAGGCTAGTCAGTCCTAACAAATGTGCTGACTGAAATGACACGGGATAAGCTGTTAAGTAACAAATGCTACAATTTATATCTAGATGTCCCCCAAACACCTCATGCACTCATAAGTGGGGTTTTTGGGAGATCATTTGATCACTGGGTTGTGATAACCATCAGTGGATTTTTCATTGATGAGTTCATAGTTAAATGTGATTTGGGAGTTAAAACCTGTTTGGAGCAAAGAGGTTTCTGGAGTGTGACCTGGCAATGTTTAACTCCACCTCTCTTCATTGATAACTCTCGCCTTTCTGCTGCCATCTCATGAGATTTTTCTTCTCTTCCATGTTCTTCTGCCATGCAACCCTGCCTTAGAGCCAGCCAACTATAAACTGAAATCTCTACAAACTCTGCGCCCAAATAAATCTTTTCTCTTTCAAGTTGTGGTATAGAGTACTGTGTTTCAGCAATAAGAAAGTAACTAAGACAGACTTTGGTACCAGGGAAGGGGTTGAAACAAAAACTTAGGGCATGACAGACTGCTCAGAGAAGTAGATAAGACCTATTAATGACAAAGTTTCAGGACACCTGTCCAGAACGGTACTGAAAGTTCTGTACATTCAACCAATGAGAGAGTGCTGTCTTCAATTCTCATGAGAATGTGAGCAAGTGTTCAGTAGGATGACCTAGACCTGACATTTGCCTGAGAAGTAAAAGATATAAAAGGATAATCATCATTACACTCTCCACTACTGTGTTCTCATGCTTTCACGTTCACATGTCCACTATCAAAGAGTGTACTTTGTCCTTCATTTACTTGCCCTAAACTCACTCTGCAGAACCTGTTTCTTTTCCTACCTTTAATAATTACAAAAAGCTCCCTACTTTTTGCACTTGTCTTGATCAAGATTTTGCTCAGGGCAGATTCCAGCACCCCCAGCCCTAGTAACAGGGAAATTGCTGTGAGAGTACCTGACCATGTAAATCAGAAGCCTTTGGATTTAGTTTGTGAAAGGAGTTTGGAAAGTTTTGAAGATGCTGGCAGGAGAAGCAGCACTAACATTCTGGGAGCTGAGCTTCATGGGAGATTCTGGTAAGAGCTCAGAGCACCAGTGTGTTGACAGTAATCCAGCTAGTAAAGATCGGGTTCAAGAGGTTTCACTTAGGAGCAAGAATTGCATTGACAGTTGAACTCCAGTCCATGTTTGTTTTCCATTGGCAGAAAATCTGTCAACATTTTGCTCCTGTCTTGAGATATTGTGGGAGACTGAGATAAAGAACAGCAATTAATTAATATGGCATAAGAAATTTCAAGGCAGTCTAATGTTCAGGTGGTGGCCTTGTTACTGTTTCTGGCTTTTATCTAGCTCTCCCTTGAGAATCAAGACTAAAGGGCACAGTTAAACAATCTTAAAAGTTTTTGAATTTTACCAGAAAGGAAGCTCTGGTAAAACTGGGGCCTGTGAAGATGGAATAGAGGAGAACTTGTTTGCTACAAAAAGGTTGCACTAAAAAGAAAGTAAGGACATAAAACAATAGAAAAACCTCCTTCATGAAATATGAGCAAACAAGCCTCCACCCTTTTCAGAATCACTTTGTTTTGAGAAGAGAACCACAGGGCCCCATGTTCCAAAATGGTGGCTGCCTAGGGAATTTGTTGCTTGGGATTCAGTTTATAGTGCTCAGCCATCCAGGCACTCAACCCCTCCATGGCAACTGCTTCACGTAGTGGCCGACCTTTGCATCTTCCACATGGTGCCGGGTTTAGGCACATGCAGAACGCAAGAGTTACGGGGTCAGGTAGGCTTGCACCTGGATTTCAGAAGAAGGCCTAGAAAACCAGGCAGTCTTCCCAAGAGAGGGCAGTGAATAGGTGAGGGTGAAGCGGAAAGTGCAGTGGAAATTCCAGCTTGGAGTACTACTCAGCCATAAAGAATGAGAAAGTAGAGACATTTATAGCTAAATGGATGCACATTGAAGTCATACTCTTAAGTAAAATAAATAGGGCACACATGTGAAAATACTGACTAGTTTCTCTGGTGGGAGAAAGTGGAAGTATAAATAAGGATCAAAATGTATAATAGATAATGTAAAATAGGAAGAAAAGGTCCAAAGGGGAAGAGGAAGTGGGAGGGGTAGGGAAAAGGAAAGAAGGGAAAAGAATAAATATGAGAAAATGGAAAAAGTCTTGGTAAATAGGAAGGGGTGGAGGGGTTGAAGGGAGGGCAGGGGAATGGGGAAAAAAATAAGAACCAAGATATATCATGTAAAGATGTAAGATCCCAATGATGAATGTCATCATATTGTATACCTAAAATGTACCAATAAATTTAATGAACTGAAAAAAAATAAAAGGTAGGAGCATAGAAAGCCTAAGGAAAGTCTCAAGTACTGAGCAAAGCCCACCCATGAGAGAAGGCATGAGAGATACAACCACCAGCCACGATGTTGTGATAGGGTTGCACAGTCCTTTGGAGTCCACATCTCGCAACCAGTTGGTGGGGATGATGGGCATGGAAATAAAGGACCTTGTGTTTGCCCTACTTACTTCCATCTTGCTCTGAACTCATTCCTCTCAGTCCTATTCCTCCTTTTTGTAAAGGCAGTATTCACTCTGTGACTTTGTATGTCGGCAGTGTTTGACTTTCTTTTCATTTTTATAGCTAGTTTTCCTTAAATCTCAGCAGAGACTGGGCTTTTCCCTTTCAGCAATGATGAAAATGTTAGGACTTTGGCAACTTTTAGTCATGGACTAAATGTATTATACATAAAAGGATGGGCATGAGTCTTCTGGGAGCCATGGGTTAGAAGAATATAGTCTATATCTAGTTGTTCCCGTAAAGCCTCATGTGTGCTTCAGGGAGACATGTATATATAAGCCATGATATGTATGGATTTGGGGGCGATTGGATTATGGAAGCCCGATACTTATAAATCAACGAGTTTAAAGCTAAATGTTATTTGGGACTTGAAGCCTGTTTAGAGGAAGTGGGGCACTGAGGGTGTAGCCAGGAAGTCTATCACCTTCCCTCCTTAATAGCTCTTTGCTTCCTGCTGCCTTGGCGTGAGCTCTTTCACCCTATTGTGCCCTTCTGCCATGGTGCACTGACTTGTAGCTGGCCAACTATGGACTGATACCTCTACAAACTGTAACCCAAATACACCTTTCCTCCTTTAAGTTGTGGGTGTCGGGTATTGTATCCCAGGGAGAGAAAGTAACTAAAACATTAAACAAAAAGCTATATTAATAAAAGCAGTTCCCAATAGTACACCAGCCACTGCTAGTGGTTTCCAGCTACACCTGTAATTTGAAGTCATAAAAAGATTTGATTCCCAGTCCCACTGGTCTTTCTTCCGAAATGTTTCCTACAGCATCTTTTAGTATATTCCCATTATGTTATTCAAGTGTATTTTCAAATAACTTCCAAGTAAAGATTTAGCTTCTTGTATAGATGTGCCTTTAAAATAAAAATGACTATGTAAACATTTCACCTAGCTGCAGAAGTGGTATAAGCTCCCTGTACTATACTTCATAGTTTACATGTTTGTGTTATCTGGGGCCAGTAATTATTCATTGTAGATCTGTAGTCCAAGTCTATAATATTTAGCCCTTTAGTAATAAATTTTATGACCCGATGATAAAATACATATCTTTATTCAATTATTCACAATTTTGTACAATTAAAATAGGATGATGTTAAAATTTTTATTAATAAATCAGGTAAATCAGAGAGGAGTCTATGTTCTTTTAAATTCTGCCTAATTTATTTGAGTAAACCTCACTCAAAATGTGTAGAGGTTAATAGAAAGGATACAAGGTTTATACAAATGCTACTGTTTTCTATCATTTTTAGAGTCACTATTCACTAATATTCTGCTATTAGTCTTTGGCTCCTGCTTGATTAGATGGTTATAAAATAAAGCTTATGTATCAGTACCTTGCTAATGTCCTTGCTCTATTTTTCAAACTGTCAAGAGATTATAATTCTTCAAAAAATGAAAGACAATATTCCTATGTCTTCTTTAGATCAGTGAAGATGAGACTTTGGTTCCCTAACTAGGCAAGATCAGTGCCTTTCTGCAGCCAGAAACAGCTACACAAAAACAGATCACTGGGTTTTTTACACTCCATAAAAATGAGAGATCAAAGTAACAGGGTGGGGTATGAGGTAAGATAGAAAAATAATTTTAATAAATATATAAAAAGTAACAACAAAACTGGGTTTTTAAATTATACTTAAACAGAAATTGAGCTTCTGGACACACACAAAAAAACAGTTATACAAACCTTTTTCCTTGAAGAACTACCACTCAAAAACGATTAAGATGTTAAAAACACAACAAGCCTGTGATCAAATTGTGATCTGGATCTGTCATTCTCACGTGTAAATCAAGCTTCCTCCAACTTCCAAAAGGCAACAGTATTACTGGACAGCATAGCTCAGCTTCAAACACATGTAGATGACATAAACTGTTAGATATGCAACCTGGCAGTAGGAATACACATCTTAGATCACCCATCTTGAAGACACCCACAAGAACCCGTAAATGCCATATACCCAACTCTAGTTGATAATGCGGCTCCCCCTCTCTTGTGAGGGCTCCGACTTTACTTCTTTGATGGTATTAAATTTCTGTCTAACAAACCCTTCCCGTGCCTCTTGCTGATGCATCCTAATAAAATCTTTTTCCATGATGATAGTTAGCAAATCTCCAAACATTCTGTATTTAGGATAGGTTAAATTCCTCGTCTCATCTGTGGGAACTTCCTCAGACCCAGTGCCATGACAATTTATTTCCTGAAATTGTAATTTAATTTCTATGAGAAGAGAGAGTTTTTGTTGTTGTTGGTTTGTTTGTTTGCTTTTACTTTATCTTTTGTATTGGTTTTTTTTCCTGGATACATCCCAGATGCTTTAGATAGTATCTGAAGATAGCAATTTCTTGGTAAATATTTCCTGAATGAATAAATTCATCCATGTGCTCTGCAGTTTAGATATAGTTTGAGCATCTCTCAAGGCTACACGTGTTAAAAATTTAATCCCCATTTTGAGGTTTTAAGAGGACGAAAGTATATCTAATCGTGGTGTTCAGAGGTGAGGACTTTGAAAATTTAGATAGTAGGATGGAGTTATTATATTTGAATATTGGTGATTTTATAATATAGGAGAAATATCAAAACACACACACACACACACACACACACACACACAGATGCTTCCTGATTCTTGCCATGTGATACCTGGTTTTAGTTTACCATTCTTCGAGAGAGAAAATGATCCCTAGACATGGCTCCTCACTTAGGCACAAAATGAACTATGAGTCACAATATTATTTAAAACTTAAAAATTCTGTGGTATTGTGTTATTAGCAGTAAAATACAGACTAATAAAATCTATTAAAATGAAACATTGAGTGATAGCCACAGCCTAGGTACTCTCATTAAACGGACGAGTTTCTCTAGTGTCTGTGAACGTAAAAGAATCATGTGAACTGAGCCCCTTCCCTTTCCTTATACCCTGTCACAACATTAATAGTATTTTTAAAAAATTATATCTTTTCCTGGAAGTTTTTTGGCCAACAACAGCCATTTTATGGTAGAAGTAACTCCTACTCAACAAATGATGTGTATTTATTATACAGTATATATTTAATAAATATATTATATTAAAAGATAAAAATAGAAGTGCTCATTTGAGTTTGATATATCTAAATGTGCATTCCAAGTTTATTTTATATTCATTCTCGTTGACCTTGAGCCACACACTACTTCTTAGTTTAACTCATTTGTCTTCAATCATGGAATACCAGCTTCATTTGATTTCTTCATACATGTGAGAATTACTTTCGCATATAACTACTGATATGTTTTTCTTTGTCAAAAGTTTTGCCTCAGACCATATTCTCTCTGAGCTCTCACATAAAGGCTTTGCCTTATGTCTTTTTTCACTATCATTACACTTCCTGCGTCCTTGTGTTTAGTTGTGTTCTTTTTCCCCCAGAGTCTTCTCTAATACTTTATGTCCAGTTTCTTCTCTACTGAGGGGCAGTCTTATGAGGAAGGCTGTCTCGTGATTTCATAGAGAAAAACACAACATTTCCCATATTGTTATATACATTTTGTCAGATATTAGTCTTATAATCTACAAATAGGGAAGAATTTAACACTTTGTTCACAGACTGCCTTTGTTGATCATGTTTGCTAGTACGGTTTTTCTTATTTGTATAGTTATGAGAAATCATTCTCTTTGAATCTTTTGCTTTTTTCAATTCCTGGCAGATCACTATTTCTTACAGAAAACTTCCCCATATCATGTGCCACTTAATTATGTATCAGATAAGTGATTATTACTAAATCTTCCTATAAGTAGGAAATGGCAAGCATGGGATCAGAACTGTTGGTGAAGAATATATCAATTCCCTAGAAAGGAAATTATGCTTAAAAATAACAGAATAAATAATTCCAATATCAGGAATCAAATATAAATTGACATCTAGTGCACTCTGCTACAATGCATTTCCAATTTTTTTAAATATGAGGATTCTATCCTACTGATCCTGATTACAAATAAGAATGTGGCCCCTTTTATAAGTGGTCAAACAAGCCAGTTTGGAGGCTGAGTGACTATAAAAAAGATGAAAACCCAAGAGCACTTTTTCAACAGTGGCTCTTAATGAAGGCCAAATTATCCCTCAGTGAGCCTTTGAGAAATATGTTAGCAATGTATTTTGGTTGCTACAAGGATGGAAGTTTCCCACTACATTTAGTAGATATAGGCTAGAAAGATTAGAAATCCAGCAATGTGTGGAAGAAAAACCACACAGGAAGCAACTGTTTTATATATTGTGTTATTTCTGACTATATTTCCTCAGTTATGTTCGTAGAAACCCTGTTTAAAATAACCTGAACCTAGAACCTACTGACTTGAGTAGGTATGGATTTAACATTCATTGAATTTTCTAGGAACATAACTGTCCTGTTATTTGAGTGAAGATTATAAATATTTTGTTTGACCCAATTACAAAAACCCACCTTGCCATAAAGTTATATTTAAAACTCTAATACAACATGTCCCTCTCACTTTGCATTTACATCTGTCATGTTCATGATGGCTTCAAGTATCTGAAGCCTCAGTCAAATCTAGTGTAGAATTTACATACTAAATTATAAATATTGTCATACATTCCTTTTATTCCTTATTTAGAGCATAGGTAGGATATTACATATTTTTAAAATTCTGTGTAAAGTTTTTCTTTAATTAATGAATTTTATTGGTTCATTTAGATATGTATAATGATCACATTCACCACAGAAAATTATATCTGCACATCATATATCTTGATTCTTCCCTTTGTCCTATTCCCCTCCCCTCCCTTCAATCCCTCTTTTTACATAGAAAAGCATTCTGTTTTTCCTTTCTTATCTCCTTTTTTCTCCACCCCCCCTAGTTTTCATTCCCATTTGAAAATTTTCTCATTCACATTACTTATGTATTTTGGTCCTTATTTACACTTTCATTTTCTCACACCACAGAAACAATGCTATATTTACACGTGTATCTTATGTATTTCATTTAAGAGTATGGTCTCAAGGTATATCTATTTACCTAGAAATGTCTCCAGTTCATCACTCTTTATGGCTGAGTAGTACTCCATTTTAAAAAACATTTTTTCTTAAGTCCTTGTTTATCCAGTCTCTAGTTGATGGGAAAATGGGCTATTTCCAAGTTTTTGTTATTACAAACTGTGTCTCTATGAACATGGGTGCACACATATGGCTGTGATATGATTCTTTTAATTCTTTTGTGAAGATGCCCAGTAGGGAAATAGCTATGTCAAATGGGACCTCTAATCCTAGTTCTTTGAGATATCTCCATACTGATTTCCACAGTGGTTGCACCACTCTACAGTCCTCACAAAAGCAGAGCTGGATTCCTTTATCAGCACAGCCCCTCCAGCATTTGTTATTGGTTGATTTCATGATAGCAGCCATTCTTTCTGGAGTGAGATGGAATCTCAGAATTGTACTAATTTTCATCTCTTGATTGATCATTGATGTTAAACATTTTTCATAGATTTATTTACCATTTGATGATATCCCTTGTTCTTGGGTAGGAAGAACCAATATAGTAAAAAGAGCCATACAATCAAGATCATTTCACAGATTTAATGCAATCTCAACGAAAGTACCAACAACATACACCACAAAATTAGAGAAAACAACCCTAAAATCCATCTTGAGCCAGAGGAGAGCTAGAACAGCAAAACATTCTGGGCAAAAAGGCAAGACAACTTTTTGTGAATTGTGAAATCACAATTCCTGCCTTGAAGTTATACTACAGAGCTATTATGATATAAAAAGAAAACAGCATGCTACTGGCAAAAGCAGATCCAGGAATCAATGGAACAGATTAGGAGATGCAAAAACACCTCCAAGCACACTTAGCCACCTATCTTTGACAAAAGGGACAAACACTTTCACTGGAAGTAAGATAGCCTCTTTAATAAATGGTGCTGATAAAACTTGCTTACTACATGCTGAACACGGAAACTTAACACATGTCTCTCACCATGTACTAAACTATAATCAAAATGGATCAAAGATCTAAACATTAAAACGGAAACATTAATCTGATGAAAGATAAAATAGGCAGAACTCTTAGAGACATAAATGTAGGCAAAAACTTTATGGAAAAGAATCAAATCACATGGGAAATATTACAAAGATTAAATGACTAGGATCAGATCTTATTAAAAACCTTTTGCATAGTGAAAAAATCACTGAGAGCATGAAGAGGAAACCCAGAGTGGGAAATTTTTTTTCCAGTTTTTCCTCAGACAAAGGGCTAATATCTACAATGTATAAAAAAACTAAAAAAAAAAAAAAATCAGACCTCTCAAAATTAAAAACCCAATCCAAAAATGGGCATTTGAAAAGAATAGATACTTTTCAGATAAAGAAGTACAAAAGACAAATATATATTTAAAGTTTTTATACACTGTTAATTTCATTTTAGAATAGTAAAGTAAAAATTATTATTAAAAATGAACATAAGATCTGACAGAGTTGAAAAAACAGTCTTGTTTTCTTTGTCAAATAGCACTTACAAGTTTATGTGAAAGATATATTTTTCTACTTCATCATGCTTTTATTTTATTTATCTCACACAGGACTATTAACTCTATGGGGGCAAAAACCATTGCCCTAGTTATTCACTGATTTATACCAAAGCTTAGAATATTATACAGTTTTCATCAATTATAAAATAAATCATGTAATTTCCTCTATTCATCAGTTTGTTCAACAAATACTTAGTGAATATTTCCAGATAAATATAAAAAAGTTGCTAAGTTACAATTGATGCTGTTTCTACATAGAAAACATGAAGTTTAGAAAAACCACATAATTGTGGCTTGTTGCTGATTACATGACATTGAGCAAACCCTCATCGTCTTGCTGATTCAGTTTTTATTTTTGTTATACGATGGGGAAAATTTCCGCATTGTAATGTTATAAGAATTAATAAATGATTCTATATAATGTACCTGGCACAGTGTCTGGTATAGAATGGGCTCACAGGTAAAGTTCTTGAAGATGTGAATATATGACAAACATCACTACAAACCACTTTAAATCAAAAATAATAAATTAAAATGAGAAAAATTATAGAATCTGATAGTTATTTGACATAGGCTACCTTTCTGAAATTCTTTACATTGAATTTGTTTGATTATTTTAATTGATTTTAAATTAAAATAACAAAAATAAATTTAGAAAACAATGAACAGGATGTCAAACCTGTGTACTCATAGGTTGAAAAGTGATGAAATCTAGGAAAAAACTTCAAATAGGAATACACACCTAATGTGTTACCTTACCTGCCTATCCCAAATGAAAAGTGGTTGAGCGTTAGTACAATTTCAGGATATGGGTTTTTAAAAGTGTAAAGATATATAAAAATATCTATTTCATTCTGCTGTATGTCTATTCTTCCAGTATTCTGGGAGGTTGAATCAGTAAGAGTGAAAGTTCAACTCACACCTGGTAACTTTGCAACATAGTGAGACAGTCTCAGAAAGAAAGAAAGAAAGATGGCAACGTAGCTCAGGGCAAAGGTCCTGTATTCAATCCCAAGGATTATACAAAATATTATCTCTCAAATTTCATGTTTCCTATTTGCAGTGTCAACCTCTACAGCTCATAATTTTAGGATATTGTCCAAACTAGTTTTTCATCACCCCCCCATCTTACGTTTTTTACCAAACACTTGAGCAGCACTTGAATACATCCTTCCTTGCGCTCTTCTTCTAATGATTCATTTTTATGAGGTTTCTTCCTTCTGCTGAACTACTCTTTAAAGGCATGCCACTTAAACATTATTTCAAAGAAACTATGTGTGCTGCTTGTATTATTTAGAGTGGTTAGACTGGAATGTTAATATGGATGCCAACAGATGTAGAATTCCTGGGAGCTAATGAGTTTGGGAAATGGAACTGGCTAAAGTTCCGTAGATGTGTTCTGGAAAATCACCTGATGTTAGGGAATAGTTCTTAGGAAACATCAGAGAACACCAGTGAAAGAGAAATTGACAATTAATATATTTCACTTTCTTTTTAAATGTTTGAATTATATGAGGGCAACAGTATGTTAATTCTCACATAAGTGAGCTAAGGTTAAAATCTGAAAAATATTGAGCACAGAGATCACAAGGACAACACCTTTCCCCTTCTTATGTTATATCATTATTTTAATTATACGATTTTGATTGCTTCCTTTACCTGACAGTGAATTATGTATTTCTAACAGAAATCTAAAACCATATCTATAACGGAGCTTCTGTCATTTTTCCCCAATCTGTTTTTGTTTGTTTGCTTTTTTGTGTTTGTTTGTTTGTTTGTTTGTTTGTTTTTGGTACCAGGGAATGAACTCAGGACCTCGCGCTTGCCAGGAGGGTGCAGCAACACTGAGCTCCATCCCCGGCCCTGATTATTCCCCAATCTGAAATCAGTTATTTCTTGAGTCTTCCCAATTTCTAGCTAACAAATATTTGTGCTTTTGATGTCACAGTTTGAGAAATGTTGTAAATATATATATGAATAAAACCTAAATTTTTAATCTTTCAAATCAAAACATTACTGCCACTTTGTTTTTCTTCCTTGTACCTAACATATCTAAACTGTCAACAAAAATTGTCAGCTCTATTTTAAAATACATAGAGAATTTAATAAGTTCTTATTTATTTAATCATGAGCTTGATTCAAACAATCATCATCACTTGTTTGAATTATTCTAAATGGTCTTCTTCTTTTGACCTTCACATCTCATCATTTATGCAAAACATAATCAAAGTGAAGCAATCTTGTTAAAAATATAAACATGATCATGTTACTTCTCTACTAAAAACTGTGCATTGGACTTCCAGCTTAAATGATGCATAGTAAAAGCCAAAGAACTTACTAAGATATAAATGCCTTGTATAATCTGGCTTTATTACCTGTCTGATTTTATTCTTAAAAATTGTATTACTGCATGTTTGTGATACAGAATAGTGATGTTTGCTTTGAGGACTTCCTACATTCTTAAAACATGTCTTGATTATTTTCCCATTGCCTTTACCTGCCTCTCCCTTTCTTTCCCCCTTCACCCTGATCTCCCTCTCCTTGCCTTCTACTTTCCTGTCATCATCCCTGTATGTGTGTATATATGTATCTATGCATTTATTTTAGGTTCCTCATATAAGATGAAATGTGATATTTAACTTTTTGAGTCTGGTTTATTTTACAGAGAGTGAAGATTTTTGTTTACTCTTCTTTTTTTTGGTACTGGGGATTGAACTTGGGTCCTTTGTGCTTGCAAGGCAGGCCACCGGACGGCTGAGCTAAATCCCCAGTCCTGTTTACTATTCTTGATTGCTCATTTTCAGTCATACTTCAAGCCTTGCTGTTCCACAAATACCTTAGTAATGCTCGTGTCTCATTCTCATTGCATTATTTTTCTGGAATTGTTTTGTCTCAAGAATGTATATAACTGGATCCCTCTAGTTCTTGTGTGTTTGTTTGGGGGCGAGGAAATTTGAAGTGGACAAAACAGCAAAGAAAAAATTGTGGGGAATGGCTGAATGCATATTTATTAAAAAGAATAAAAGAAAAAGTGTTCCCTACTTGTCAGAGAGGGGCTTTTATAAAGCAGAAAGCCCATCGATGATTAAGTCTATTGGCTTTTTATACAGTTTTTGGGACAGGATCAGGGATGCTCCTGGTTGTAGGTAGGCCTGTGATGTCTGGAAAGCAAGCTGTTTTATTTGAATTTTACTTTTTTCTGAGTTCTCTTTTGTTTAGTTAAGGATGTTTTCTTTGTCCCTTGCATTCTGTTAAGTCCTGATGCTGTTTGTTTAATTATTTGAGACCTCTGATGTGTTAACTCACTTATTCTCTGACTTTTAGTTTCCTTTAGGTTAATTATGTAAGACCTGTGTCTCAGCTGTCTAACTTCTATCTACTGGAATTATTCTTCCCTCTGCAGTAGGGACAATAACTTCTGTCAGGAAGCACGGATGGTGAAGAGTCTCATGTCTCATGAGTTACTTCCTGCCAAGAGGGGTGTTGTTAGAGAGCAGCAGCTAGAGCCTACCATTGTGAGGCCTATCTAGAGGGCTTGACTAGAAGCTAAGAAGAGCACTTGTTGAGAGCTTGCATCACCATTTGCAGCTTTAAACCTGCCAAATCATAAAACTAAATTTGACTTAAGTGGTTCAGAAAACATGGTGCAAATATCAAGGCTATAAGAAGGATTAATATGGATCTTGCCAGGAAGAATAATCAGAATGTCAAATTTTAGATCCCTAACCAGGATCTGTATGACTTAGATAATTGGTAAATATTTGAAACACAGTTAGCTAGTTTTCTTTTCTTTTTTTTTTCTTTACTTTTCTTTCTTTCTTTCTTTCTTTCTTTCTTTCTTTCTTTCTTTCTTTCTTTCTTTCTTTCTTTCTTTCTTTCTTTCTTTCTTTCTTTCTTTCTTTGGTACCAGGGATCGAACTCGGGACTTTGTGCTTTTGAGGTAAGTGGGACTTTGTGCTTTCGAGGCAGGAAGCAGAATCACTGAGCTAAATCCCTGGCCCCAGTTAACCAGCTTTCTTGTCAGATTTCTTATTATATCAGACTGGAATAAAAGCAACATTTTTTAGGAATAAACATAGCTTCTCCTTTTTTGAAAGTTAAGAGGTTATTTATAAGTTTGATTTTTTAAATCTGATATGGCTTATTTAAAGATAACAAATTTTATATAAGCATGTAAGTTTTTAGCTATAAGAACACTGAAGACCCTGTGCTTTTGAAGGACTATATTAGCTGAGTAATTAAAAGAGTTTTGTTGAACTTTTGTAGCTATTTCTGTGCCCTTTTAGCCTCACTGAACCACAATTGTGACATGTTATCCTGTAACCTACACAGTGTAGAGTCTGAAGCTAGGGAGAGTGGTGGGAGATGAAGAAAAAATGAAGAAACAGATTATTCTTTTTTTTTCCTTTTTGAGTTTATTGGTACATTTTAGGTATACAGTACAGTTGCATTCATTATTGGGATCTTGTACATGACAGGTCTTGGTTCTCATTTTTTCCCTTTGTGCTCTCCCTTCACCCCCTCCTCCCCTCCCCATTTACAAACATTTTATCTCAATTTTTTCATTTTCTCCTATTTTTTCTTTCCCTTATTACCTTTCCCCCTACGCTTCCCACTTTCCCTACACCTTTAGCCCCTTTCTTCCTATTTCACATTGTCAATTATATCATTAGGATCTTATGTACTATTATAGTTTATTCACAACAGAGAAACTATTTGGTATTTACACATGTGTGACTTATTTATTTCACTTAGGAGTATATCCTCAACATGCATCCATTTCTCTATGAATGAATCTAATTTCTCATTCTTTATGGCTGAGTAATATTTCATTTTGTAGCAAAACCACATCTCCTTTATCCAGTTACCAACTCATGGGCTAATGGGCTGAATGGGCATGTGAAATGAACAGACATTTCTCAGACAAAGAAGTAAAAACAGCAATTAAATATATGAAAAAATGTTCAACATCACTGGTCATTCAAGAGATGCAGATGAAAACAACACTGAGATTCCACCTCACCCCACAAAGAATGGCTGCTATCAAGAAATCAAACAATAACAAATGTTGGCCGGGTTGTGGGGAGAAAGGAATCCTTCTCCATTATTGGTGGGAGTGCAGACTGGTGCAACCACTATGGAAATCAATATGGAGATACCTCAAAAATCTGGGACTAGAGGTTCCATTTGATCCAGCTATCCATCTGCTGGGTATCTTTCCAAAACGTTAAAAGAATCATACCACAGTAATATATGTACACCTATGTATATAGTGGCACATTTTGTAATAACAAAGACTATTCTTGAAAGTCAGGACTAGTTGAAATAATAACTTGTTGGGAGCCAACGGCCATCTCGAGCCCCACACTGTTTATTTATAGTGGAAGGTAAACAGGAAGAGAAGGCAGGGCAAACAGTGCTATGTGGCCTATGTGGCCTAGATGAAAGTAGTGTGATTGTTTCGTGATGGGGCATGCACAGGAAGGGAAGAGGGTAGGATACATAGTGTAACTGTCTTCTGGGCCTCTGCAATCCAGGGTCTACAATATTAGTAAGGAGGAGAAAGGGAGTAGGGATGAGAAAGGGAGTAGGCAAAGACCTGCAGCAAATGCATGCATGTAAATGGACACTGCCAGCAGGGGCCAGTATGTAGGACTTGAACCCCTAAGTTATTACTAATACTTTTATATATCTTGGTTACGTTTTGCTTCGGGTTTCAGATCAAGTTGAAGTGAGGTTGTGTTAATTAGAATTAACCTTATGATGTATGTTATGATTATTTAAGGCTCTCCAGGAGTAACTTTTGGAACTACATGCACAGCTTTTTAGCTCCGCTGTCAGTGTCATCTGCCAGGATGAGTTATAGTCTTGCTTGACATTATGGCTTTTCAGTTTTTTTGAAACATCAGAAATGGTTTGCTCTTTAGTAACCGTTCTTTGTGCACAATGTATACTAGATGACTTTTCTTCTCTGGGGTCCAACAATCTCCTTTTTCAGAAGATTCAGTGATTCATTAGAGTTGTAGTGTCCTATAAAATGTTTGTTTCATGCCTTGAGTCTTGCTAACCTTGGATGGCTAGAAACAAATGAATGAGTGTTCCTTAACCTAGTTATATATTTAGTATTATGTGAACACCTAGATTAGTTGCACCACTATTTTTTTTCAATAAGTTTATTCATACATTTTAGGTATACAATACAGTTACATTCACATTGGGATCTTGTACATTTACATGATGCATGTTGTTCTTTTTTTTTTTGGCCCCCCACACTCCTGCCCTCCCTTCATCCCCTCCACCCTTCCCTATTTACAAAGACTTTGTTTCCATTTTTTCATTTTCTTATCTTTTTTCTTTTCCTTTATTTCCTTTCCACTATCCCTCCCATTTTCCCTACTCCTGTAGACATTTCTTCTGATTTCACAACATCAATTATGCATTTTGATCCTTATTTACATTTTTAGTCATTCACACCAGAGAAACTATTCAATATTTACACATGTGTCCTATTTATTTCATTTAAGAGTATAGCCTCAAGGTACATCCACTTATCTATAAATATCGCGATTTTCTCATTCTTTATGGCTGAGTAGTACTCCATTTTATTAATTTAAAAAATGTCTTCTTTAACCAGTCTCCAGTTGATGGGCAATTAGGCTGTTTCCAAGTTTTAGTTATTGCAAACTGTGCTGCTATAAACATGGGTGTGCATATATCACTGGTGTATGATTCTTTTAATTCTTTTGGGAAGATACCCAGCAGGGGAATAGTTGGGTCAAATGGGCGTTCCAGTTGTAGTTGTGTAAGGTATCTCCATATTGATTTCCACAGTGGTTGCACCAGTCTGCATTCCCAACAACAACAAAGAAGGTTCCTTTCTCCCCACAACCCTGGCCGCATTTATTATTGGTTGATTTCATTATATCAGCAATTATTTCTGGGGTGAGGTGGAATCTCAGCATTGTTTTTATCTGAATCTCTTGAATGACCAGTGATGTTGAACATTTTTTCATATTTTCATTTGCTGCTTAATTATTTTTCTGAGAAATATCTGTTCATTTCACATGCCCATTTTTGAATTGGGTCTTTATATTGGGGAAATTTTTTTTTTTGTTCTTTATATATTCGAGATAGTAAACCTTTGTCTGCGAAACAGCTGGTAAAATTTTTTCCCATATTGTAGGTTGTCTCTTAGCTCTGTTGGTAGTTTCTCTTACAGTGCAGAAATTTTTAATAAGATTAGATCCCAGTTGTTGATTCTTTGTGCTAGTTCCTGTGCTACTGAAGATTTTTTCATAAAGTCTTTTCCTATGCCAATATCTTCAAGAGTTCTACCTAATATGTCTTCCAACAAGTTTAGAGTTTCTATTTTAATACTGAGATCTTCAATACACTTCTATTTTAGTTTAGTGCTTGGTGAAATAGTTTAAATCTTTGTCAAGTTGAAATCCAGTTTTTCCAACACCATTTCTTAAAGAAGTTATCTTTCCTCCAGTGAGAAGGATTGGCTCCTTTGTCAAAGAGGAGGCAGCTGAGTGTAACTGAAATTGTTTCTGCATCTTCTAATCTATTCCTTGGGTCTGTTTCATTGCCAGTGGCGTGTTCTTTTCATCACAGTGGCTTTGTAGTATAGTTTCAAATTGGGAATAGTGATACCTGCTGCCATGCCTCTGTTGCCCAGAATGGCTTTTGCTATTCTAGGTCTCTTCTGGTTCCAAAATTATTTTTGGATTGTTTTGCCTAGTTCTGTGAAATATATACACTGTTGGAATTCCACTTGGAATTGCATTGGCTCTATATAGCTATTTTGGAAATATGGCCATTTTCACTATATTATTTCTTCCTAACCAGGACCAGGGGATGTCTTTTCATTTTCTTCTATCCTCTTCATTCTTTTTTGGAGTGCTGTAATTTTCAATGTAGAGGTATTTTGCTTCCTTTGTTACATTGATACATAGATATTTCATTTTGGGGGATGCTATTGTGAAAGGAATTGTTTCTCTAATGTCTCTCAGTGAGTCTGTTATTTGTGTACAAGAAGGCTATTGATTTTTAAATTTTGACCTTGTATCCAGCTACTCTACCGAATCTGTCAATTAAGTCTAGCAGTCTTTTGCTGGTGATTTTTGGGGTCTTCTATGTAGAGTATCATATCATCAGCAAATAATGATAGTTTAACTTCTTCCTTTATTATCTTTATTTCTCTCCTTTCTCCTGTCTAATTGCTGTGGCTAATGTTTTCAGAACTGTATTGAACAAGAGTAGGACAGTGGATATCCTTGTCTTGTTTCTGATTTTAGTGTGGAGGTTTTCAGTTTTAAGCACTTGGTACAATGTAGGCTGTTAGTTTTCCATAGATAGACTTTATCAAGTTGAGATAAAGACCATCTATTCCAATATTCTGCAGTTTTTATCATGAATGGGTGTTGAATTTTGTGGAGTGCTTTTTCTACATCCATTGAGATGATCATATGATTTTTGTCCTTGACTCTGTTAACATAGTGTATAGCATTTGTTGATTTATGTATGTTGAATCATCCTTGCATCCCTGGGATAAACTAGACTTGGTCAGGGTGTATGATCTTCTTGATGACCCTCTGTATTCTGTTTGCCAGTATCTTATTGAGGCTTTTGCATCTACTTTCATTAGGGAGATTGGCCTGTAGTTCTCTTTTTTGGTTTGGACTTTCCCTGGTTTTGGAATCAAAGTAACACTTGCTTCCAGGCATGAATTTGGAAGTATTGCTTCCCTTTCAATTTCATTGAACAATTTAAAGTTTAGTGGCAGTAGTTCTCTAAATGTCTTGTAGAATTCAGCAGTGAAGCCATGAAGACCCAGGCTTTTCTTAGCTGGTAAGTGTTTAATTATGTTTTCAATTTCATTGTGAGACTCGGTCTCAAACCCCCCTAAACAATATGTGTTGCTTAAAGGTTTTAGATATGATGATTTGGTTTGCACAAGTCATTTAAAGGAATTATTAAGACATTTAAGTTGGCTATAATTAAAGTGTTGTCTATGTCTACAGTAATAAGTTTTTTAACATACTGAAATTCTCTTGGTTAAAGTCTCAAAAACAGACTTAAAAGCAAAACGTCCTATATTTTATTAAAATATGTGTCTTGATTTTCCATTATTGATTGCTAAAATTTGGGCTTCAAGAGTTAGAGTATTTAAATTTTAACATATGAAGTGTTTCTAGTAATCATTCCATGATTGGTTAAACAACTATTAGTTTATGACATAACATATGGACATATATGTATATATACATCTAAAGACACGTTATTCTGTGAGATTAAGATTTAAAATTAAGTTTATAGATTTAAACTATGCCTGGTGGTGTATACCTGTAATCCTAGCACTCAGGAGACTGAACAGAAGGATTGCCACAAGTTCAAGGCCAGCCTGGGCTATATATTAAATTCAAGGCCAGCCTGAACTATGAAGTGAGACCCTGTCTCAAAATTTAAAAAAAAACACCAAAGTTTATAGACTTAAGACTATTCAATACATATATAGTTATTAATAGGCACAATCTTTTATCCAAATGTATGTTTAGAACTTAAACATAAAATGATCAAAATTTGACAACTCTTTAAATCTGGTCTTGACATTTATGTTTGAACTAAATCTATTGGTTTTGTTGAAACAAGAACCTTGTTATTGTTTAAAGGAGATGCACGTATATATTGTGTAATAAGTCTATTTCTGGTCATTAACACTGTTTCCAAAACTTATCAGAGCTCTAAGGATGTCCTTAAATCTTATCAATAAAGTTACATGGTATAAAACATGTTAAAGGAGTCTAAAATTTGTTTTAAGAGAAAAAACTAAATATATGTAAAGATTTCTATATTACTGTGATACCACTTAGTAACTTCATGGTAGATTATATGGTATATTTGTGTTTCCCCATTGTACAGGCCTTCAAAGCTGCAAAAGTAAAAAGCAATTTATCATATTGATGACTTCCAGATTTGTTTATAGTGGTAAACTTTTTAGACTCAAACATCTTGCATTTCCTCACTTGTATTCCAGCTACCTGTGATGCAATGTGCATGCCGATCTAACAAAAGATAGCCAATCAGATGATGTAGACACATTTTTGGGCTTCTTCTTATGTGTTTGTAATGTCGTTGTGATATAACATTTAGAGGTACCTAAACACTCTGCAGTCTAGACAATGTTACTGTAGTGATTAGATATTTGGAATTAATAATCTGTAAAGTACATCTGTAAACAAGTACATTCTTCTTAAATGTCACTATAGTAATGAAAACAGTTAAAAGTTTACAAATTAGGTAAAAAATTATTTAAGTCATTTAATGTTTTATAATTGAATAAAGATAACTGACTGAAAAGCTATTCTGTACTAAAATGAACATTTAAATGTGTTTCAGAGATAATACTGTAACCAGGATTGTGAAGCTAAAGTGCTATGTGTCCTTCATCAAAAGTTTTCTCTATAAAATGTCATCATTGTAATATGGTAACATTCTGCAGAGATTCAACCTCTAAAAAAACTATAATTAGTAAAGAAATAACAATTTATCAGATATACTATATATTACAAGGTGCTTGATATCTAGATAATATCACAAAATTAAATGAACGGCTCCCACTGTAACACTGATGTAACCAATTTTCTTTACTGGATGTTCAACCACTGAGGTTTAGAGTCCAAAACTAGAAAGATAACTGGCCTAAGAGGACAGCTAATATTTTGATCCTGTCCCTCAAAGTTTAATAAGACTGAGAACAGAAGAGGACCTTTTCTACAGGACTCTACCATTTTGGTGAGTCACCCAATTTCCTGAGTAGGGAGATTGTTGGACCCTAGAGGACAGGAGTCAACCAGTGTACAATGTACAGAAAAGAGGGTCAACAAAGAAACAAATGTCTTCCTTGCTTCCTTTGGAAGCCACATGGCCAAGCAATACCATTACCTCTTGTGGTAGCTGACACTGTCAGAGGAGGTTAAAGGCTCTGGATATGGTTCCAAAAGTAACTTCTGAAGAACCTTAACTGATGTTAGGAAGAAGTTAGCTTTTCATTAACACGGGTGTCACTTTAACTTGGTCTCAAACACCCAGCATAAAAGAATAACTAAAAGATACATAAAAATAGCACTATAATAATAAAAGCTAAGATATGGAAAGGGGACTCCAATCACTAGCCCCTGCTGGCAGTTTTCAGCTACACCTTTAGATAACCACTGTTATAGTTTAATGAGGCTACAAAGCTAAAATGGAATCTGTAAAAGCACAACAAAACCTTTAAATTCTTTAGCTAATATTCTCCTTCAAAACTACCAAACTCTCCATCTTCTTACAGCTAAAAGTATAGGGACTTCTGACAAAGAAATATATGACTTATAGGTAACCTTCATCAGTAGAGAGGTCTAGGAGCCATTTGATTGCAATTATTATTATCATCCCCTGAGAGTAGTGTCTGGATGTGGCTCTTTCTCCAAACTTCCTTTTCATTCTAGAGATCATACTTTGATTTTACATGTTTTAATTTGTTTATTCTCACATAGAGGTTGTCAAACTCCAAGTGATCATCAGATGGAACCCACAACAAATGTGCCAGACTACTTTTGTGGGGATCCATTAGATATACCTTGTTAAGGGAGTTCATAAATATGAAGCTCCAACGTGAATTCTATTCAAGGCCTATTAGATGAGCTTTCTGGAGAAGTTCCCAACTGCAGTCTCCCACACTGATCTTTATCATCTCGAAGTAGCTGGATTGAAACTATTTCCATTTTCTCCTAGCTAATGTTAGGAATAGCTCTTCAGAGGGGCAATATTTTGGTAGCTAAATTAGACAGAAATTAATAGGCAATCAGTCATACAGGGATGGGTCCTCAAGAAAGTCAGCGCAAAAGACAGAAACACAGCAGAACTATGGCTGGAAGTGCATCCTTTGAAGGCCAGGCCTCAAGATAAAGTTGCAAAGACCAAGCTTACATGCCTCCCTGAAGGATAAACAATAACTTGAGTTTATAATGTGATTGTTATTACCTGGTCCAATAAACTCCAGATAGAAATTAGCCACTCAGGTGGGTGACAAGAACATCCAGATGCAGTCACCCAGGTGGGTGGCCATAGCATCTGGATCCATCCCTTCCCCAAAATGGCTTTAATCTTTCCATGTGCCCTTGCTATGTGACTCACTTCCCTATTGCACCAATATTAGCTCAGCAACTTTATTTGTAGCCTTATAAATTAACTGTAGTTTGACCCACATTGTGCCCACTTTGTGACTTTGCTGTATAAATTATCCATGACAAAGGGCTTTTGCGGCAATCCATTTCCAACACCCCTCCTATCTCTCAGGAGCTCTATCTCAATAAACATTTCCTACCCTTAGCCTCCTTTGTCCTTTGGAATTCATTCTTCAATTTCAGGGGACATGAACTTAACACATCTGACATCTATTAGGTTGAGAGTTATATTTCTCCTATATTAAAGGAATGGGTGTAAGGAGGAGGGAGGGAGATGGAATGAAAAAAAGGAAGCAAAATGTGTCATGTACATGTATCAACTTCCTGTAAGGAATCTAAACACTATGTACTATACACCTACATGAATAAACTAAGCAAAGATAGCACAATGGATCTCTACCTATCACTCCCTTGAAGATGGCATATGAATTGAAATATATTTCCACTCCTGACAATATTCTTTGAGTATTTCTGGTCCATCAAGTTAGGTCATAAATTCCCTTACACTATTAGAGTAATTTCAGAAAGACAGAAAATGAATGAGCCAACAAATATTTTGGTGATCTATTCTGTGGCCAACATCATGGGAAGTTAAGAAATAAAGCAATATAAAATGCAATTCTTTGCTTAAAATATTTGCTTTCTAAAAAAACCATTCACTTTCTAAAAATGTAGAGTAAGAGGAAAGGACCATGAATACCTTATAAATATGTCTGTATCAGTGTAGTCATTTCACCCTTTCAAGTTCTATTTTTAGCAATACAAATATAGAAATAAAAACTGGAATGCTGGATAACCTGCCACTTTGTTATGAAACATACCCCTGCTGTCTTTCTCCTCACAGAAATGAATGAAAATATATTACAGATAAATTTTTCAAAAAAAATTGATGATGTTAAAATTAAAACATACATTCATGAATTGACTTCATTAAGAAATGAAAGGGAAACCCCAGAGTGAAAGGATTCATTTGAAATCCATGTACTATTAGCAAATATATAGATATAACTCTTAAAAACCAATACAAAAAGACCAATAAGCAAATAGAAAAAAATGCAAAAGATGCATTCATGTACTTCACATAAAGAGTAAACTCTGGGTGAATACAAGTACAAATTATAACTAAGAATCAAACACTGTTTAAATATTCTAGAGCGTTGTTGAAGCAGAAAAGATTTGAAGGACCCTGTATGAAGAAATGGAGTTCAGTATGATAGACAGATAATATATATCATGTATATGTATGTATGGAAAGAGAGAGCTTTTCCTCTCTAGTTATTTTGAAATCATCTTTTAGGAAAACAAAAGACTGGCCTGAGCAACAAAGAGCAACAAAGAGCCAGAAGAGTGAGAAGAACTCAGAGTTCTAGGAAAGAAAATATTGGATCCAGGGTGAATAAGTGAATCAGTTAGGGTTCTCTAGAGGAACAGAGTCAGTAACAACATACATATAATTACTCAAGCGAATTTATTTAGCAGGCTTAGAGGATCAGAGGCAGAAGAATCTACAATGGCTGTCTGCATTCTGGAAATACAAATCCTATCATGCTCAGCCTAAGAAGAGGGAAGCCACAGAGTAAGAGATCAAAGATGCAGCATCAGTCCAAGGTCAAAGGCCTAGAAGCTTACTGTGGAGTTGCCAGTGTTAGTCTGCGTTGGAAGACTGAAGAAACTAGAAACCAATTTATGAAACATCTTCCAAAATCAAGATACTTTCACATCTTTTCTCCTTTGATCCCATCCAGGATACAAGCCAATAGTTTGGTGCCACCTATGTCTGGCTTGGGTCTCCTCCGACTCAGTTTGCTGATCTACAGACACATCGAGAATGTCCTCCACTATAACCCATTAGACATTGCTTCCTCCACTGAAGTTGATAATTAATGGTCATAAGAAAGAGACCAGGACTCCAGAAGCTGTGATCCTTAAAATCAAAGGAATCGCCCTTTGAAAAATTCATTAATTATGTTATCAGAGCAAGAGTAGAAGGAGAAATATTAAACTGTTACTAAAAAATGAAGTTATGATTTTGAAAGTACTTTGTGCTAGAAAGAAAACAATGAAGCCTATGTACTCTAAATGGTACAATATGATTTTATTTTATTAAACTCTGACATAAAAGCTACCAAATCTGGCTACAGAAACCAGAAGGAAGATAAGGAATAAGATAATTACATATTAGAATTTGAAACTGCATTTAAAATACTAAAAAATCATCATTTCTCAGCCTTTTGGCTAAGATGAAGTGTAAAACAGTGAGTAATGCCAGTATCAAAGAAAAAGCAATAAATGAAATTAGGTAAAAAGCTAACACTACCTAGGAACTCAGAAGAAAAGTAAAACAAATAAAAATGTTAACCTTAAAAAGTCAATATAAAAGGTAATAAGGGAAAAATATGAGAAGATGAAAAAATGAAAATAAAGTATTTGTAAATAGGGAAGAGAGGAGCGAGTGAAGGAAGGGCAGGGAGGAAGGAAAAAATGAGAACCAAGACCTGTCATGTAAAGGTACAAGATCCCAATGATGAATGTAACTTTACTGGATACCTAAAATGTACCAATAAACTCAATGAGAGAAAAAAAAGAAGTCAGTATATAAAATCCACACTGCCTGCCTCGCAAGCACAAGGAGCGGAGTTTGATCCCCAGTACCAAAAAATAAATAAATAAATAATAATAAAAAACCCCAAAAAGAGATACAATTAACAGAAAAAAGATATTATGAAGAAATAATTTTAGAAAATAAGATTAATAAGGTCTAAGTCAAAAATTTTAAAAAAAGCATACTGAATTTAAATAACTATTTGCTTCTACAAATTTATAGAATTCATTAAATAACAAATAAAATTAAGGATACACACCTATAATTAAGATCAAAATTTGGAGAGAGAATAGAATACAAGGAACCAAAGAAGGGAAAAATAAAAATTATTTATAAAAAATCAATCAAGTTATTACATCCTTTTTGGAGTTATTATTTGAATGGAATACTAGAGTAATGCCCCTGTAAGAGACAGAGTTTTATGCACTCCATCACTTTAGTCAGTTTTTTTTTTTTTTTTGGTACCTTGGGACCTTGTGGCATCATCACTGAGCTAAATCCCCCTCCCAGATTTGTATTTCTGTTACTTTTTAAATTTTATTTTATTAGTACATGTGCACAGTAGACAATGATAACATCTATTTTGTGGAAGTGGTACATGTAGATTGTACAATTTGATTACATTTATGTCCCTTTACCCTACCCTTCCTATCTATCCCTCCTCTTTCCCTGGATCTTTTGGGACCCTTCTCACTGGCAAAGGCTCTATCTCTTTGTTTCTGCTTTTACACATGGAATTTACTCTCTAACTTACTTGTGATAGCTAACCATAATGTCAATTTAAATAAGAAATACCTAGATGATTGGTGTAGTAAAGTACTGGGTGTGTCGGGAAGGTTGACTCACTCAAGTTTGAAGACCCAGCCCGTGTCTGGGTGGCACCAACAAGTCGGATTGTAGCGTGGATGAAATAAAAGCTTTGAGCGCAGTCTTTAGTCTTCCAACCCAGACTCTGCAGCCTCTCAATGCAGACTCGGGTTTCTGTATACAGAGTCACACCGGACTTTGCAATGAGCACCAAGCCTTTGCCATTTGACTGGATAGATACTCCAGCTCTCCAGTTCACAGAGAGGTTCCTTTTGTATTTTTCCATACCTGACTTTGCAGGCGGCCATTGTAAGCATTATATATATATGAGGAAACCTTATACATTACCTTTCCCTGAATTAAGAAAAAACTCTTAAAGTACAAGACTTACAAAAATAAAAGCATCATTATGAAAACTTTTGTGATAAGAAAAATGTGAAACTCCCCAGTACAAAAGAAAAAAAGAAAATGTGAAACTGAAAATTTTCGTCCAAGCAATAGTTGTAATTACTTTTGGAATTAAGGTGGCTATTTAAGAAATGGTACAGTGAGTGGCTTCCCTACCAAAATTTTATTTCAGTTTTGGAGGCAGAAAAGTCCAAGAGCAAGGAACTAGATTAAATTCTGACAAAGGCCCTCTATCTTGCTTGCACATGGATACCTCTTTGAGACATCAAAAATGTGGGGAAAATAGAGGTCAAATCTCTGATGTCTCTTTTTACAAATACACAAATTACATTCATGATGGCTATGCAATAATGACCTAATTACTTTCCCAAATACCATTATCACACTGTTAAATATTTTCTTCTTATGTCTGTTGCTTCTCTCTTTTTAAAAGGAATTAATTCCCATCAATTTTGAACTTTTTATCTTCATCTAAGTGTCTACTTTCCAGCAGATTCAGTTGACACTTTTGCTGTCAAAAGTTGTCCAACACAGCAGACAGTTTTGTAGAACATTGGGACTGTCCATTCACTACATAGAAGACAAGTAAGACCACATCTCAAGTATTATGGGGGATGAATAACCTATTAAAAATAACAGTGGGCCAATTATTAAAAATTTTATCAATGGTGGCTTGAAAGGTTACCTTGGTGAAAGGGAAATTCCAAGCTAAATCAATAATTCAAGAATTTAAAAAGATGGATGTGACCATGTATGCAAAGACAATGGAATTAGTTGATTCTTGCTAAGTTGCATTGACGTCATATAAAAGCATAATGAGAAACTAAAGGTATTTAACAGAAACAATTTAGTAAAAGAACCAAAAGGCTCCAGATAGTCAAGACAAGGGATAATATCCCAAATGAGATGGAAAAATTAAGTAATAAGCGAAAATGTTGGGGGGTGTGGTCCCAGGGAATTCACATTCTAGCAATAATCTGAGGTTATGAGACAAATTCACTGCTCTGAGAAACTCAGAGTGACTCTGAGAAATCTGAAATCAAAGTATAGTGAATGAATTTTAAATGCTAAATTTATATGACAAATGATGAAGGAATTAAAGCAAATGAGTTCATGGAATACTGAAATTATATAAAAACGGAAGACCCAGTAGTTTATTATGTTGCATGAAAAAATGCAAAGAACACAGTACTCACTAATATGGTCAGAAATAGATGAATGATAGAGGAACCATCATCACTAAAAACTGGTGAAAGCTCTTCACTGTAAGCCTAATGGTAGAGGAGACAAGGTAAAAATTTTGTTTATAAATTGCCATAGAGGTAATGGAGCCTTGAGGAATAGAGTTTAGAATAACAAAAATGATGCACTCGTACAATAGAAAGGCACTTGGGAACTGAAAGAAATGAAGTATTGACACAAAAACATGAATCAATCTATAATTATGCTGAGTAAAAGAGTACAGAT
This sequence comes from Fukomys damarensis, assembly GCF_012274545.1. Classification (NCBI taxonomy): domain Eukaryota; kingdom Metazoa; phylum Chordata; class Mammalia; order Rodentia; family Bathyergidae; genus Fukomys; species Fukomys damarensis. Next base: position 98,941,408 of record NW_022900951.1, read on the forward strand.
AAATAAAAATATATAATGAATATTTCTATTTATGTAAATATATTAGTCAGGTTTCTTTAGACTAATATATAGCACCAATTGGATGCATGGTTTAGGATATAAGTAAAGATATAGATATATGAGAATGAATACGATATGTGTATATGAGTGCCTACCATATAATGGAGGATGATGGGTTTTACTTAAAGTTTACTGATTTAAATGTTACTCCCATCCCCCAACAAAGCCCCTACATGCACAACAAATCTACACTTCTTTTCTCATTGAGTTTATTGGTACATTTTAGGTATACAGTACAGTTACATTCATCATTGGGATTTTACTTTTTAAAACGAATATTATGGTAATGTCATTGATTCAAATTAATATACAGATTTTACCATCATAATAAATTTCTCCAAAATGAAAAATAATGAATAATGTCAGAATACAGAGCTTGTCCTGGTTGCCTGGAGCATGCAGAAAAGAGAGAACAGTTCTGAAGCAGCAAGAAGGAATTTTGGGAGTAATAGATATGTTTAGAATGTTGATTTCTGTGGTGGTTTACTGGTTGTATATGTGATAAAATGTTTACACTAAATAAATATTTGTTGAAAGATAAAATTAATCAGTTAACTAGAAGTTCGTAAAATAGATAATATTAATAAAAACAGGAGTAAGGAATTTAATAAATATAGAAACTCTTTAATTTTAGACAAATATGTAGAGGCATTAAAAATAATTACAGGATCCTGGGCAGATAGTAGATAAGCACCACAAGTTCCCTTCACTATTCAGACAGTTATACTGCAAGAATCCATAATTAGCACTCTAAATTTTTAACAATGTACATTAATTTCTGACACTCAAACGTCTTAGGACTACCAAACTGGAAAATATAGTATGACTACTGATTATCCCTGAAGCCCTATTTGATATGTGTGGTCACAGGATTGTATGCTTTCCTCTAACCATGTTCAATAGCAAAGGTATTGGAAGGGAATAAATAGTAAATTTATATTAACTTGGCCATGATCATTCAAAGCAAAAGCAAGGCAAAAGTGTCCAAAGTATATTTAAAAGGATACTTGCAATAAATGAACATTAAAATTAATTTAGGTAATTACTAAAAATGTAAGGAGATGAGAGAACTGGATATTCTAAAATATCAAAGGCTCGTTATAGTTAAGTTACTGGAAATGTAAACTGTCATTAAGTGCATAGACTTCATTAAATTGATGTTATAGAGAGGTTGCGGTTCTTGATGATGAGAAGTATAGGATATGATCAAGATTAAGTCTATAGTATAGAGTGAGGAACAAGTTCAATCACAATCAAGGAACTGAGAAACTCGCTGGAAGGAACAGTTATCTATTTTTGTACTTAACTGATCAGATTGAAGTGAGAATATTAGTGGATATAATGACAATGAATTGGGTTCTAAAACTGTTGAGAAATTGTTTTCAGGGGAGGTGTCTCGGTAATTGGCAAATGATATCAATAATAAAAGACAAGGAATAAGATTAGGATTAAGATATAAAATTAAAAGTTGATTAATAATGAAAGTATGAAATAGATAATGTCCTGTCAAAGTGATGGAATTTCATCCACAGTTATTTTACCAAATGACATCCAAAACATGGAAAAGCCCTTATAGTAGAATTAAACATGGAAAACTGATTATAAAATAATATGTGAAATACTTCTCACATGCTTCTACATTAGCGAACCACATAAATTACACTATACAATTTGCTTTACATACCTATAATTGTGAGTATATGCAGTAAAAAAGACTATTACAAACCCGGAGTAATGATAATAATAGCAAATGCTACTGAGAATGTACAGCAACAGGTACTCTCATTCATTGCTTGTGGGAATGAATAACTGTACAGATACTACAGATAACATCTTGATGGCTTCTTAGAAATATAAGCATACTCTTACCATAAAATCTGGCATTTGTGCTCTTTGATATTTACCAAAAAATGTTAAAAAATTACATCCACACAAACACCCATAATTGAACATTTATAACAGTTTTATTCATATTTGCCATAATTTAGAACCAGTCAAATGGATGAATGGATGAATAAAACTTTACACATACAGACAATAAAATATCATTTATCACTAAAAGGAAATGAAAAAACAGTGATCAAGATATAAACATTCATTGAAAAATTTTAATTATGGATTACCAAGTAAAAGAAACAAATTTTAGACAGTACAAACTACTGTATAATTCCATTTTATGACATTTTGGAATGGGCAGCCCTTTAAGATAGTAAAGTTAACAGAGGTTACAGGGTATGAGCTGGAAAGATGAATAGGTGGAGCCTAGAACATTTTTGAGGCAGTGAAAATAGTCAATATAATGCTACCATGGTGGATACATATCACTGTTCATTTTTCCAAACACTTAGAATGTACAGTACCAAGACTGACTCTTAAACTATAGTCTTTGGCTTATTGTGAAGTACGAGTGTAGGTCTATCAGTTGTGTCAAATGTACCACATGGGTTGGGACATTCTTAATGACAACATCTATGCATGTGTGGAAGGAAGAGGTATAGGAGAAATGTCTGTACTTCACTCTTACTTTGGCTGTGAAAATACATTTTCTCTAAACTTTTAAATACATTTGCAAGACTAGAAAAATATACAGTAAAATAAACACATCAATTATGTCTAGATTATGGCATTACAACAAAATTTTCTTTCTTTTTATGTACTTTTATGTGATCTTCTGAGTTTTCTATAATGATTATGAATCACTTCCATAATTATAAAAGTTTTAAATTTCTTTTTATAAAAGGAAATAGTGTTAAAGCCTTTTTCAATTGGCAATCTTTCTGTAATACTGTTAGTTTTCTTTCATCAGGCAAAGTAGATTAGAATTTTTCTCAAATATTTCTAAATTCTATTAAAGATATTAAATGCCTAATCACGTAATTTGATCCAAGTTGATGAACAGGCAATGTTGTGAAAATATGTCTTTATTATCTTACAGCGCTGAGATATTCTACCATTAGCATATTATCTCAAGGTCTTTCTAAAGACAAATGTATTTCTTATAAAAGGTGGTATATTCTCTGGCACACAAACCAGTATATTTATTTTTAGTTTGTTTTTATAGCTGGCATTTTGTTTTTGTTAAAATCAACACTTATTATTACTCAGAAGATAAACAAGTTTTGGTGAGTCCATCTTTCTACAGCAGAGAAGTCTAGAATCTCAGGGATTTTCATGTAAGGATCCCAGATTTGGATAATAGAGTTAATAACTATGTGAATAAAATAGGCACTTATTCTCTTACTATACTTGTTCAGATCATTCCTATTTTATGCCAGATAAAATCTTAAACAGCACTATGTGCTTCGTTTCATGGCATCAGTAATAGCTTCAAGTGTTTTAAATTTCCTTGTGTCAGTTTCACTGACTTAGAATCCTGGTTTATTTTTTGTTATTTTGTTCCATTAGGCTGTTTACTTCCAGATAATTTATTTTCTGCAATAACCAGATAGTCCCAGAAATTCTCTACAGAGTTTTGCAGAATGAATACCAATAATTTATGCAGTGCTCTCTTCCGAAGGATTGACTTCATTCTCCAACGAATCTATTAATCCAGAGAAGAGGTGAGGATTCATCAAAAGCTTTTACCACATCAAGGCTGAGATCAAAATTAGGGAAGAGTAACCAAAGAGAGCTATTTCCTATTTCCAGTATTGAGCTGGTAAACTAATTCTGTGGAGAGAAGGCAAGCAAGAGCCCTGATTTATGGCTTTTACATATTTCTGTTGTGTGAATACATCCACCATGACAAATTCCAAGGTACCAGTGTGATATCACTGAAATGTGAAAGATGCAGTCACAATTGGCTTCCCATATGGGCAGTATCCACATTTTCATTGTTACTTTGGAACACACTGGTCAAGTATATTTTTATCTTTTTTATCATTTTAACTTCAGCAAAATTCTAGGTCAGTCAGTGTTTCGCTATGATGAAGATTTTTTGGAACCCTAGGATCTAAATAGAAACTTGTTGAAATGTAAAATGTTAAGTCTCATTCCAGATGTAGAAGTTTGCTTCAGTATCCATAATTGAAACATATATCTAGGAGATACACTAAATATTCTGATATACATTAAAACTTGCCGTTCATTGGCTCCAGTGCTCAGTTCTATTTGGCTGCCTTGAAAGTATGTACAACTAGAAACTAAAACAAAAAGCCACTTAGGTTCAGTCCTACCAAAGAATAAATATATCAGTTACTTCATCATCTTCAAAATGTATATGTGCATGGAAATTTATTGAAAATATTCAACTATCACATTTTTCTCCTTTTAGGAGTAGTTAGACTCATATTTTATATATTGATTGCTAGGGCTGCTATAGCAAAGTAACACAGACTGGGTCACAACAAAAATTCATTCTCTAAAATTCGGAGGTTAGAATTGAAAGACTGAGGTGTCAGAAGGGCTAGTCTCATGAAATTTCTCTCTTTGGTGGATAAATAGAAGTACTTGCCCTTTGATTTTATGTCATCTTCTCTCTAGTCTGTCGTTCATCTATTCTTATAAGGAGAATAGTCATATTACATTATGGTCTAGTTTAAAAACCTCATTTAATCTTAATTGGGTCTTTAAAGTCATGGTCTGCAAATATAGTCACATTATGAGGTAGGGGATGTTAGAACTTCGATATGTAAATTTGAGAGGGACACCAGTCAGCACATATGTTTTCCTATATAAGCCATGAGTAAGAAATCTGTAAGAATTTATACCAAACCATTAGATGTTGCACATAGATTCAAACCACAGCATATTCAAGCATTTTAGCTAGAACATATCTAGCACCAACAAATGTCAGTTTCTATGTCACACTGAGCCATCAGCTTGCAGAATATCTCTGACATGAACTGAAATGCCTAGTTCTTTATATTTCATGGAACAATTCACTCAAAAAGATGAGAACTAAAGTCTTGTGAATAGCTAAAAGCAAAATGATACTTCCTGTTTAGTAGATCAACATTTTGATTCATGATTTCGAGGACTGGGGCAAATCTGTCTTTGAAGGAAAATATGAAATCTGTTTTGTCTTATACAAAACTATTCCGAATAGCTTATAAATTATGTCCCTCATACAAGAAAATTTCGGAGGATGAGATGCTTGAAAAAACCTTTATTTTTACCACATAGATTTAATATGTATCATTCAATTCTGGATGGATCTTTTATGTGAACTGCATATGTTGCCTGACTCCATATAATAGCAAAATTTTCTTTCAAGTATATGATCCCAAATAATCACCGATGAGTGAATCCTTCATTTCTTCTTTTGACTTCAAGGGAATATTTGTTGTGTAGATATTATACACTTTTGTGCTATAAATGAAATGATGCAAGTGTGAGCCTATCCTAGTGGAGCTGAGAGTTTAATATGGGATCCAAATAATGAAACATGTGCTATTGACAGTCATAGGATCAGTGATATGGTAGGGATGACATACTAATTTGTTTTTCCTTGAGGGAAGTGAGAAAAGTTTCGTAGAGGGTTTTTGTTTGTTTGTTTGTTTGTTTTTGTTTTTGTTTTCCTCATTGAGTTTATTGGTACATTTTAGGTATACAGTGGGTTTTATGATTTTTCTATATCATGAAGAATGTTTGGGAGACTGTTCATGAGAACAGAAGAAGAAACCACTGAAATGATGGCAAACAGCACACAACACACTGTTCTTCCTTTGAGAAATTGCATATAGTTTAGTAAAATAATAATGATGATGAGTGTCATTGTTTCAATCTAAAATGTTCCCCCCAAGTGTTATGTATTCAGAGGTGGGGCTTTTTTAAGGCGTTTGATGGTGAAAGCACTATAATCACCAGTGGAATAATCTATCGATGAGGTAATAGCTAAGTGTGCTGTTCGGAGGTGCAGCCTGATTGGAAAAGCTGGGTCGTTGGGGCCGTGCCCTAAAATGGTGTGCTTTCGTACCTGGCTCCTCACTTCTCTCTCTGCTTTGTGGAATCCAGGGTTTAGCAGCTTTCCTCTTCTGTTCCTTTCCAAAATACTGTTTCTGCCTTCAAGCCAGTTATGTGTAGTCTGAACCTTTTGAAAAAGTGAAGCAAAATGAACTTCTCCTCCTTAAATTCCCCAGAGATGGGAAAGCTAACCAATACAATGAACCTAAACATGTAGATTAGCTTTATATCATTTAGAAGTTTGTGTTCTTTTCTAAGATATTTGAATGGTATCCTCGAAGCAAATACTTTAGGTATGAAGTGATATGGTTAACTATGTTTTCTAAAAAGCCCCAAACTGAACCCCTGATTTCCCCTTACTTCAAATTAATTCCCATTTTTCTCTGTAAATTAATTCCATTCTTCTATCTATACATGATAGAATGATGGGAGTGATATTTCATCACTTCTTTCCATGAATCACACTCTTCAAAAGAAATCAACTGTTATATAATAAAATTATATGCATAATCTAAATACTTCTCACTACTTCTGACCATCCTTCACTGCTACCAAGACAACAATACATATTACTTGGATTATCTCCATATCTTATTGACATGTGTCTATGCTTTCACCATTTTTCTCTTTCCAAGTGTGTGTTCAATATAGAAACCCAAATAAAAGTGTTAAGATGTTACTCGGATCACAGTACTTTCCTCTTCAAATCTAATCATTGACTGCTTATCTCATTTATACTAAGTTCAAAGTCCTTACAATGAACTGTAAAATCCTCAGCAATCTGAGATCTTTTTAGTTTTATGACTTCATTACAAAATATCTACTCTTCCCTACCTATTTTCACTGACCCAGATACTGGCCTTCTTCCTATTACTAGAATACGTTAAGCACATTTCCACCTTGGGTCTTTGCAGTTCCTGTTTTCTTTGTTGGGAGTGCTCTTCTCCCAGATTTCTGGATGAGTTTTATCCTGTCACCTATTTCATTCAAATTTCACTTCAGAGGCATTATTAACATATATCTATTGGAATTTCATTCAACCCACCCTTCAATATCATTATTCTTCTCTTATGTGTTTCATGTGTCAATTATTTTATCCTATACTATGACATTTAACTTGTTGTCTCATGTATTGTTCTAGTCATAAGCTCCATGATGGCAAATGATTTTGCTTTCAGTTTGAATGTAACATAATCCTTAGAATAGTTCCTGGAATAGGAAAAATTTAGTTAATATTTGGAGAAAGCAGCATGAAATTTGAGAAGATGTTATAAACTGAATAGGTATAATCACTGAAAATTTTTCCAATAGTCTAAAATACTTACACTAACTATACATTGAGTTTGATCATTTACTATGTATTCTATATGTTCTAACTTCTGCAAAAAGTAGGAATATAGAAGATTCTCGGTAACTATTCTGTGGAATAAAAGCATAGTTTGCCAAAATTATAGCTATAATTTGCTCTTCCTTCTATCATATCTTCCTCTCTGCCTTGGTTGTAACCAGTTTCAAATCTTTTAGTCACATCCGCTGTCAATTCCTGTTTAATATATTTATTTACCAGTTGTTATTTCACATTTTTGGCCATTCTCTCTGTTGATTATATTTTTCCATCAAATGTTACATTTTTATTAAATACAGAAGGAGGCACAGCTACATACTTTGCTGTCTGTTTATGAATTAATGCCCCCAACTATATAAAACAAATATTAAGTAACATGAAAAACCAAATAAGCACTAATACAATTGTAGTGGGGGATCTAAATATCCCAAATATCACAAATAGACAGATCATCTAAGCAGAAAATCAACAATGAAATACTAGAATTCAACCAAGGTTTTGAACACATGGACTTAATAGAAGTCTATAGAGTGTTCCATCCCATAAAATCAGAATATACATTCTTTTAAGCTGCACATGATTCATTCTCCAAGATAGACCACACACTAGCTCACAAAACAGGTCTGAATAAATGCAAAAGAATCAAAGTTATCCCATGTATATTATCAAATCATAGTGCAATCAAGCTGGAGATCAATAGCATTCACAGGGGAAATTAAAGAAGAAATTAGACAGATTCTACAACTAAATGATAATGTCACTAAAATATACAGTAATCTATGGGACACAATGAAAGCAGTTCTACTTGGAAAATTCATAGCACTGAATGCCCACACTAGGAAAACAGAGTGAGCTCAAATAAACAACCTAATGATGAATCTTAAACTATCAGGAAAACAAGAGCAAGAAAAACCCAAAGCTCGAACAAGAGAGGAAATTATAAAGATTAGAGCAGAAATCAGTGCAATGGAAACTAAGAAAATTATACAAAATTAAATGAATCAAAGAGTTGGTTTTTTGAAAGAATAAATAAAATCGATAAACTCTTAGCTAACCTTATCAAAAAAAGGAAAGAAAAGGCTCAGATCCATGCAGCCAGGAATGAAAAAGACAAAGTCACAACAGATCCCACAGAAATCCGGAGGATCATTAATACCTACTTTGAGAACCTGTACTCTAACAAAATGGAAAACACAGAAGAAATGGAAATATTTTTAGATACTTATGAATTACCAAAGTTGGACAAAGAAGATAAAAACATTTTAAACACCCCAATTACAATCAGTGAAATTGAAAATGTAATTAAAAATTTACATACAAAGAAAAGCCCAGGCCCTGATGGTTTTGCAGCTGAATTTTACAAGACATTTAGAGAAGAACTACTGCGACTACTCTTTAAACTTTTCAATGAAATTGAAAGGGAAGCAATACTTCCAAATTCATCCCTGGAAGCAAGTATGAATTGAATAACAGATGAGCAGTTACCAACAAAATACTTTAAAAAGAAAGTACTGATTAAGCACAGATCATGATGTATATGTATTATCTTTGCAGTGATTTATGGGACGAAGTCTTAGAAACAATGTATGTTCTTTATGAAGTAAGGTTATTATAACATGGCAACATATTTAAATCATGTCAGCTGGCTTCATTTAAACTCTGGGTAAGCAAAATGTAAGCGTATCAGACTCCAGTGAAATGATGGCTACTTATATATATTTTCTTTTGATGTATGATACACATACATATTGGATATTGTGCAAATTCAGTTCTTCTAAATTTTATTTCGAAAAGCTATCATGCTATACTAAAGTATTAAATGAGATTTATTATTTGTATTTATGTCTTATAATTGTATAATATGCATGCTTCTATTTCGGAGTTCTCAATTATATTTTGTTGTTCTTTACCTATAACAATACCACATAATAGCAGTGAAAATCATTTCGTATTAAGTTCTGATCCGTGAGGAAGTAAGTACCCCTCCTTCTTTTACTGACATTATAGTTTAGTGAATATTTAAAAATTGTTATAAATTTATTTATAACTTTTAAATCACATAATCCATGAGTATAACATTCAGAATTTTATTCCAATTGCATTAAATACATGGTTGAATTTTAACAGAATGTCATGTTCGCTACAGTAATGCTTCTTCTGTGAGCACAGTATATCTTACCACTGAAATCCTAATATATGAGGTTTTGAAGTTTTTATTTTTATTGATACATTTTTGGTGTATATAATAATTACAATCCTTGTGGGGAGGAGGTACATGTACGCAATACATTTTATTTATTTTCTTCATCCTCTTCCCCTTTTTTCCCTCCCAGTCCCTTTCCAACTCTTTCATATTATTTCCTTTAGAAATCTTGCATACATTTTGTCTAATTCTTTTCTAGATACTTTATATTCTGTTATGCTCTTGTAAAAGATGTCTTATTTTCAATTACATTTTCTGGTTTCTGTCTTAAAATGAAGTTTGTTACTGAATTGGCAAATAATTACAACCAAAAACCTTATGATTATTTTAATAGACTTATTTGCAGTTAAAACATTGTTTGATTATTAGCAGTATTTAATTATAGTGTCCTGTCAATTATTTTTTTACTAATCTTGTTACTATTTTATTTCATTAAATTGTATAAACAATTTAATTTGGTTTTTTTGAAATGTATCTAAAATACTACATAAAGTGCCACATAACTTTAAGCTTAGCTGACAAACCTATAGATGTATGCTTTTATGTTCATTTACAGCAGTAGTTGTATATTTATGTTTTTAAAAGCGCTCTTTGGGGCTTGGGATCTAACTCATTGGTGCCACTAGCTGCCTCACAAGTGCAAGGTCCTAAATTCAATCCCAAAAACAAAAAACAAGAAACAAAAAAACTCTCCTTAACAATGTAACAATTTTGGATGACTAAAATAGTTGGTGATATCATTACATTTTACCATATACTCGGTTAATTAAAAGGCTCTACTAGTGATAAGAAAGTTGTTTTCTTTGTTTTGCTTATGTTTGCATTGATAATATTATCTTCAGTTTGAGGTTTATTTTTGTCATAAAATATGAACTGTATTACACTGAAAAAGAATAAAGCAGAGTAAGAATTACCATCAAACTACGACACTGTAAAGAAGTATGAAACATATTCTATGTCAAGAGGGTATCTCTAATGGCTTTCTGTTAGAACAGCACAAATTGTTTTCTATAAAATAAGCAGCAGGTGGGTGTGGTGGCGAATGCTTGTAGTCCCAGCATTCTGGAGGTTGAGGCAGGAGGATCTTTGAGTTCAAAGCCAGCCTGACCTACATACCCTGTTTCAAATAAAATAAAATAAGCAGTAGTCAATGTATAGAGAATGAAGGGGAAGTCTTCTTTACGGCTTGTTTTAGGAGCAAGTCTTTTCTCCCATTTAATATATATTTTATTAATATCTATTTTACTATATAAAAATTAAAAATAAGATGCATTTATTCTCAGAGTTATTACATTATTATTTGGGAAAAGAGCAATGAAGATATTTTGATCTATCATCTTACAAATCTTCTTCCATTATAATTCCATTCTGTTTGCACAATTTGGGAAATAATATGCATATATTCAATCTTGTAATCTATAAAACAGAATATATCATTCTTCTACATCCCTTTATCACTTTATATGGAAATTAGTTGTTAAAGTTGCTTTAATAATGTCTAATCTGGAGAATAAAATAGGGGTCATAACTAGATATGATAAGTTTGATTGTAATGATCAGTACATATATAAGGGACTCAATATAATCTATCATAAATTTGGACAGCCTCCTTTCAAAACTATCCCCAAAATGACATGTGGAAAGGATTTAAGTGTGAATAATATATTGGCAGTAGTTAATATAGATTGAAATGGCACAAATGGATGTAAAATTTGAATAGGATATAGTTAATCATCCAGGAATAAGATAATACACTGTGTGTTAGGCTGAAGTCTTTAAAACTGCTAAGCAAAAGAGCCTAGAACATAATTTCTTTTTTTTTCCTCATTGAGTTTATTGGTACATTTTAGGTATACAGTACAGTTACATTCATCATTGGGATCCTGTACCTTTACATGACAGGTCTTGGTTCTCACTTTTTCCCTTTATCCCTTCACTCCCTTCACCCCCTTATCCCCTTCCCTATTTACAAACACTTTATTTCCATTTTTTCATTTTCTCATATTTTTTCTTTTTCCTTATTACCTTTCCCCATACCCTTCCCACTTCCCCTACACCTTTAGCCTTTTTCTGCATAGAACATAATTTCTGGCAAGATAGTAAACTACAATCAGTTGCTGGCTTTCTACTGTGATCAAAACATGGTAACTCCAAAAACAATGCACAAGGGATGTGAGGAGTTTGTTAAATTAATACTACCTGTGAGAATTCTGTGACAATATAGAAACTTTTTTTCCTTTCTTTCCATTCTCCTACCCCCAGAATAAATGCAAGAAAAGGAAAACATGGAAACACACTCTGTAAAAGGGGAAGGGTGGAGAGATTGAAGGGAGGGCAGGAAATAGAGAAAAAAAAACAAGATATATCTGTAAAGGTACAAATTCTCAATAATGAATATCAGCATATTGTATACCTAAAATGTACCAGTAAAATTAATGAATTTTTGAAAACAGAAGCTTTTTGATGGGAGAGGAGAAAGTAGCTCTTAATAGTTGAAAAACATGAAGAGAAGATAAGGTAAGCGAGAATGCTTTATATTTGGCTTTGCTTTTTAGTGTTTATCCTTTTTTAGCTTTCCTTTCTACATTTTCCTAGGCAGACAGTTAGTTCACCTTTTATCACTGCAAAGAAATACACTCCACAGGCAGGGAATACTTTCAATATAGTGAACTATAAAGGTTGATAAGTTTTGATCACAAAGGGAATGATAAAACTGGACAAAATGATATGAACAACATTTTCAAAGCTCTATAAGTCAGCAAATGATTAAGGCAAATTAAGACATGTGTATTCATGCAATCCTACCAAATTTTGGGTATGAATAGTGCCTGAAGCTGCTTGTGTTACCTAAGCAGTTCAATTGATTCATTGGTTATAGCAGAGCTCCTCCTGAGAATAAATTTACTAGGTTTCATGAGAACTTATCCTGACTTTTCATTCAAAACAATGAATAACAGAGACAGTAAAATGACATATTCAAAGGGTAAAAGAAGAAAACTGTCAAAGGGAAAAATCTATTTAGCAATATATTAAAAGGATAATATATCCAGATTAAGTGGATTTTGTTATAGGAAGGCAGGTTTAGTTTAACATTGAAATATAACAATATAACTCAATACATCAACAAACAAATAAAAGAAAAAATCAAAGTAATTATATTAATGCATATCTAAAGTATTGAACAAAATATAACATCAGTTACACACGAAATATTACAGTAAGCTAAGAAGAGCAAAATGACTGAACCTGATAAAGATCTTGTTTTAAAAATTGTCATTTCACATCATAATAAATATTGAAAGACAAAATGCTTTCATCCTACAATTGAAAAAGGACAAGAATATCTGTTCTGAACACTTTCAATTGAATTTTAGACACAGAACAAGCAAGAAAAATAAACAAAAGTCATCTTGGAAGGGAATCAAAGCCCTTGGAAGGGAAAAATAAGATGCTCTCATACTTAAATATATACAAGTTAATGTTCATTACCTTTCAATAAAGTTCATTTCACAAATATGCTAGACCAGAAAAAATTTAGAAAACATTATTTTGGCTTAAAGTTAGTAATAACTTTTCAAAAAGATTCAAAATATAAAAATAAAATGCTATGTTTTGGAGTATGTGCTGCCAAAGTGAGCACAAAGGCATTATTAATGTATTTGATCACACAATATATGATGTTAATGAAGAACATCCTGAATAAAGCTAATGAATGAAAAATTGGGAAAATGTTTGTAATGTTAAAATCTAACAGGGCAATAAAATCTGCAATAAAAAAGTGAACACTTTCAAGTAAAAAATGTATGGGTCATATAGCAAATAATTTCACAAAGGGTATAAATAGACAAGTCATAAAAGGAAAACGAAAGTAGTTTACAGAAATATAAAATTTGAAGTCAGCTCTTCATCACTGAACAATATAAATTTAAAAAGTGCATACTGTTTTAGAATACGCCAAGAAAAATGAATAAACATTTGAAAGTCTGAAAAAAAAACAAGTATTGATAAAAGCAAAATACTTAGAATCTCATAGATGATTTGTAAGAGATAGACTGGGCTACCATCAAGAAATTAAATGATAAATGCTGGCAAGGCTGCGGGAGAAAAGGAACCCTTCCACATTGCTGGTGATAATGTAAACTAGTCAGCCACTACAGATTTAGTGTGGAGATTCCTCAAAAAGCCAGAACTAGAAATTCCATTTGAATCATCTATTTCCATTTGAAGAATCTTCCTCAAAGAGTTAAAGACATCATATTATAGTGATACCTATGTTTATAAAAGCAGAATTCATAATAGCTAAATCTTTTTTTTTTCTTTTATTGAGTTTATTGGTACATTTTAGGTATACAGTACAATTAAGTTTATTACTGGGATCTTGTACCTTTACATGACAGGTCTTGGTTCTCATTTTTTCCCCTTGTCCCTGCCCTCCCTTTCCCCCCCTCTCCTCCCCTTCCCCTTTACAAACACTTTATTTCCATTTTTTTCATTTTCTCATATTTTTTTTCTTTTCCCTTATTACCTTTCCCCTACCCTTCCAATTTTCCCTACAACTTTAGCCCTTTTCACCCTATTTCAGATGGTCAATTATACCATTAGGATCTTATGTACTATTATAGTTTTTTACACCAGAGAAACTATTCGGTATTTACTAGTGTGACTTATTTATTTCTCTTAGGAGTATATCCTCAATGTGTATCCATTTTCCTATGAATGAATCTAATTTGTCATTCTTTATGGCTGAGTAGTGTCCCATTTTATAGAAAAAACACATCTTCTTTATCCAGTTTCCAACTGATGGGCTTATGGGCTGTTTCCAAGTTTTAGCTATTACAAATTGTGCTGCTATAAACACTGGTGCACATATATCACTGTGGTATGACTCTTTTAATTCTTTTGGAAAGATACCCAGCAGAGGTATGGCTGGGTCAAATGGAACCTCTAATCCCAGCTCTTTGAGTTATCTCCGTACTGATTTCCACAGTAGTTGTACCAGTCTCTACTCCCAACAACAATGGAGAAGGGTTCCTTCCTCCCCACAACCCCACCAATATTTGTTATTGATTGATTTCTTGATAGCAGCCATAATAGCTACACTTGAAAGTATCACATATATGGATCAACAGATGAATGAATTAGGAATGTGTGATATTTATACACATTAGAGTATTACTCTTTTATAACGACAAATAAACTCGAATCATTTGTAAGAAAAATGGATGAAGCTTGAGACCATAATATTAAATGAAATAAAGCTGCACACAAATTTAAATATCACATATTTTCTCTTATATGAGAAACCTAAAATTGAAATAAAGAGCAAAGCAAAAAATAGATAATAGTAGAGAGATAGACTTTACCAAAAGGGAAGAGGACCAAGGGATGGAGGCAGGGAATGTTTGGGGAGGAAGAGGAAGGAAATGAAAAAAGAACTAAAATATGTTAAAATATAGCCCAGGATTTCTTTCAATGGTTCTGCTACCTGCTTAACAAGCACAAGGGCCCAAGTTCAATCCCCAGAAAACAAAACAAACAAAAACTACCCCACCAAAATATGTTAAAATACATGTACTAACTCCCCAAAGGATATGTAATCATAATATACTGCATTCATTAACAAAAATAAAAATTGAAATAAAGGAGATAGATTATGGCAAATGAATTAAAATGACTAAGCACAATTATTCACAAATTCTATCACTCAGCTCTACTCTTGAGTTGATATTCAAGATCCAGAATTTGGATCCATTATTTGGGAAAAAATGAATAAAATGCAGTGGTCATATATGCAATGTGATCAAAAAGTACAGCAAATGATTAAATTTTATATTTACTGCAGTAGCAGACACCTTTCACACTACTCTGAACACTTATATCCCATCATTCTTGTCACTTTCTGTAGCACTTCTGGAAGTTATTTTTGTAAGTTTCTTTAGTTGTGTTTCAATATCCTGGGATGATTCAAAATATTTACCTTTCGTGGCAATTTTGATTTTAGAGAAGAGCCAAAAATTGCATGGTGCCAGATCCAGTTTATAAAATGGAGGAGGACACACCACAAAGTCTTTATAAGCCTGCCTTTTCATTGGATGGTACTCAGTGACAGCAACATTCACTGTAATTTTTATCAAACCCTGTAAAGATACTGATGAAAGAGGACTTTCAGAGTTGCTTCAGAAATTGGCAAGAATGATGGGATAAGAGTGTACCATACAAAGGAAATTATTGTGCAGAAGATAAATGGCAATATATCTTTTACTGTAAAATGTTTTAATTTCAATATTTACCATAAACTTTGATCACCCCTTGTTCTATGACATATTATGCATCAATTAGGATTAATAAAGTAAATGCCAAATAGCAATAAAATTAGGCCTCCAAAATATTATTTTGGCTGAAAAACAAATCAGTTGTACATATTGAAAGTAATATTTATGTACATTTAAATGTAAAGCTTACAAATATAAACCAATTTCAAGAGAAATAATGACTCAAAGCAAGTGCCTATTGGTGGACAAAAGAGAATGAAAGATGTTGGAATTGAGCATGCCAGAATAAAATGAAAAAGTAAAATATAAGTGAGGTGGAGCCAGTAGCCAGTATCTCGACATGGTAGTGTGACATGGAGTGTAGTGTACAATTAACTTAATGATCTTCATTTGATGTCCAAAAACTCTAAGTGAAGATAGATAAAGAATGAATGGATTAATATGGCAAATGAAATCTTTTGAAGGAAATAATTGACATAATTTGATTTTTGCCTGTGCCTAAAATTTCAAGTTGGACCCACAAGATTCTAATCTATAGATTATACCCCATGTGGAAGATTGGATGGCAGAACAGATAATTGATTCATGGATACTAAAATAATGGAAATTTTTAAAAAAATGTTTGCATTGGATCTCAGAAAGATGATTTTTCTCTATTATAAGTGATATAAACATCTTTATCATTATATTAGTCAATGACAATCACATGAATTTACTAAGTGGAATTTCTTCATATTGAGAAACTATATTATTTTCATTATTAATGTTTTTTACATCTAAAATTCCTAGACTAGTGCCTGGCATACATGAAACAATCAATAATTTTTTGTGAACTGAATATAAGTCCCCAAAACTTTTGTTTTTCTTTTTTCTTTTAGTATGACTTTAAAATAGTTGAAAATTATGCAACTATATGAGTACAGAACAATGCCATTACAGTAGTTTGTCCCTATCCACACATCATTATTGCATCTAGTTATAAAATGGGAAATGCAACATAAGTTGCACTTAAACTGCTCTCTGTTTTGTTTTTTGTTTCAATATGATTCACCTAAACTAAATGTTGGTTGTGAACAATGCTATTTTGTGAATATTGCTGACTGCTGAGATTTTGACAGATCGTTGTCTACTTGAACAATGATTCCAACACTACAATATTGAAAATCTTTTCAAATGTACTGGCCTATTTGTTTTCCTGAAATATGAGAATTATTAATAGTAAATGAGAAAATGACCAAAAATAACAACAAACCCATCCTGAACTAGTTGATGCTTTTTTATTTGGCTTACTGCTTTACAATTCAGGGGCTTCCTGCTTCCCAGATTTAGGGGCTCCAAACTAAAAATAAATCATCATAAAAGATGTGAGAATTTTTTATTCCATGTGCATAACTGCCGGATTACATCTATGACCTTCAAGGTACACAGAAAGTACCATCACTGCTGGCTGTTAATGACTACTGACATTCGATTACACATAGAAAGAAAATTTAAAATTTTTACATTGAAGTGACTTTGAGCAATTGTTTAAAGCTTTAATATTTATGATAAACATTGACATTTATAATCTCTTATAACTTCACAGTATTAGTCTAAAGAAAACAGTCATTATTATGCCCACTAGTCAAATGAATAAGAGGGAGTTTGAATAACTTTCTCCAAGTCACATAAATAGTCATAGTGCTTAAAGTAGAATCTATATCTCTTGTTATAATTCTTCCTCTTCTAACCATATTCTCTTCCATAAATATTGAGTATGAAGAAAAAGTAAAGATGGAATTGTTTCTTTATGGTTGCATCAGCTTCTGGCTTTCTTAGGCCTTCTAATTGACTAAATATGTCCACACTTTCAACTTCATTCTGAGTTGTTTCCTAAGTATGTTGCACTCTTATGGAACTCAATTTGTTCTGATTACCAAAATTGTGATCGTCTTTCTAACCAGTCATGGCTGAAGGTTTATCTGCTTCCTAAAAATCTAATTTAAACCTCACAGCAACCTCAGAAGAGAGAATCATAAAGTAGATTGATTAATATAACTATGTCAAATTTCAACACATTTTCCAAAAAACTACAATAAGCCTAGTTTAAAAAAAGAAAATACAGAGCTGAGGAGAACATGTCAAACATGTATAATGACAGAAATTCACACATAGAAAAATTAGAAACTTCTAAAAATTACCAAGACATACAAAAACAAATGGTTAATAAAAAGTAAAGGAATTCTTATCTTCATTAGTAATCAGGAAAATTGATTTCTAAAATAAGAAATACCTTTTTTAATTCATCCAAATGATAATAATAACTGCATTGTTTGATAATATAATGTGTTGGCTAGATTAGATGAAATAAATTATAATATGCAATTCACTAGCAAAATCTGTTCACTTTATGTCCTTACAATCATTTAAATTTGCTCACATCATTCAATCTCTGTTATGATCACTAATGCTATGATTAACTAATATAATAGGATTAGTTAGATAGGAGTTAAGATTCTACCAGCCAGTAAAGGCAGAAACCACAAAATGGTGTCAGAAAGCCCAAAACAGAGTCAGCTGAGTCATAACACTCTAGAAATCTTGCAGCTAGGTGCCCTTCAGTTGTTTGGGACCTCCCCACAGCATGCTCAGAGAGGCCACTGGCTCAAGAGAAAATGGGCCCTATAGGAACACTGTGAGAATACTGTATAGGTTGAAACATAAAAAGTATGTAGTCTCCTTCAAGACAGAGATTATACTGCTTTCACAATGGCTCAAAAATTCCCTTCCAAACGCCCTATAACTTTTAAGACAAAGAGCTCTCTTGGATATCCTACTCAGAACTCTCTCAGCTAGAGGGAGCTTTGTTTTCTTGACTTTCTTTTACATTGTTGGCTTCATGTCTTTTAAATAAATTTGGCTATATTCAACTTCCTCCACCCCATGGTTTCATTCTTTGTCACTGTGAGACACAACCCTGGTGTTCCAGTAACATTACCATAATGCCTTCTCTGGGTCTGGGCAACACAATACTCCACGAACAAGTATCCCTGACTCTTCCAATAATTCATTCTCTACCCAGGTTCCAAAGCCTTCAATTATTCATTATTATGCTCCTTAAAGTCTTTAAATTGCTCTTCTTTAATTTTATTTATTTATTTATTTATTTTGAGACAGGATCTCACTATGTAGTTGAGACTGACTTGGAACTCACTATGTAGTGCAGGCTTGTCTCAAACTCACAGAGATCCTCCTGCTTCAGCCTACTGACTGCTGTGCTACCACACCTGGCTAATTTTTAAAAATGAAATTATGTTTCATGATTTTCAAAGTTCTATGAGATCTCTAGTCATCTACTTTTTTAAACTTCTTCTTATATTACCATTTTTCTTATAGTCTATGCTTCAAATACATTGAGCTTTCTCTTTGTGGGACAAATTAAGCTTGTCTTTATGTCAGCAACTTTGCATTTTTTATTCTTTTGCCTGGATTAATATTTGTTTTATTTTTTCTTATTTTCTTTTGAGTCCAAGTATCATTTTCCCAAAACTGGAATTTATATAATCCTGAACATCTTATATAATGTTAATATCCACCAGTCACATTCATGCAATATCATAGCATTTACTTGATATGAAAATTATTTATTTTCTTCTTGTTTATCTCCTTCATAAAAATATAAGTTTAATCTTAAACAAAATATTTTGGTCTTTTTTTCAGCATATATAGTATCTAGAATAGTCCATGAAATATAAAAATGTAACTTAAAGGTGTAGGGGAAGTGAGAAGGGTAGGGGAAAGGAAATAAGGGAAAAGAAAAAATATGAGAGAATGAAAAAATGGAAATAAAGATTTTGTAAATAGGGAAGGGAGGAGGGGGTGAAGGGAGGGCAGGGATATGGGAAAAAATGAGAACCAAGACCTGTCATGTAAAGGTGCAAGATCCCAATGATGAATGTAACTGTACTGTATACCTAAAATGTACCAATAAACTCAATGTGAAAAGAAATTTTATAAATAAGTGAATATACTGGTGGTGGGAATATAAGTTAATGAAACCCTTATAAGTAGAAATCTGACATGAAACTATACATATTTTATGAGCTTTGAATTGTACTTCTCAGTGTCTATACAAGACAAATATACAAGTACAAGAGGTTAAGAACAAATACGTTCATTTTATCATTGTATGGTGTAATAGTTAAGAAAAGATGTCAAGGTTTATCAATTAAGGGTTGGCACAGCAAAATATAATTATATATTATATAAAGGTGTCCTGATTCTGTTTTTTTATTATTATTATAGCTACCACAGCAAGTTCTAGCATGAGGAGCTGAGGATATATCTGCTCCTTTTCTTATTGGACATTTCTTGAAGTTTCCTAATAGCCAGGAATTATTCATATGACAATATCTGATTAGCAAATGATGGGGTTGAGATGAGTAGACTTTATTCAGATGACTGTTTCCCAAGCTAATAGCCAAAGCTGACTTTACCAAGAAAAGAAAGATGATGCTTTGGAGCCATTTGTGCCACAGACTCATTTCAGCATGAACCTGGGCAATGTGACATTTTATGCAACATAACACACAAAGATTGTAACAAGGAAATTGTTTGATGGATTAGTGACAATCTAAAAAATAATCACTATTCTAAGAGTTGGTGCATGTACATAAAATATCTTAATCCTTTTTGCCCCCTTCCCTCTTGCATCCTCCCCCCTCTATCCTTTATTCCCCTTCCTTTTGCAAAAGATCTATCTCCCTATTTCATATTATCTATCTTTTATTTTGCTCTTTCTTTATCTTTTGGTTTTCTCATATAAGAGAATCCATGTGATATTTAATTTTATGTGTCTGATGTATTAATAAAGATAAAACCTGAAAAAAGGACAAAGGTCAGCATTCATCTCATTAAGTAAATATCCAATAAAAGGGGTGATTCTTTGGACTGTAACCTAAATAGTCACACAATGTTATCTTAGAAAATCTCCACCCCTCCCTTAATGTTCAAATGTCACCATCTTCAAACATTTAAGTATTTACTTTTGAGACAGAGACTTCCTTTGTAGTTCAGGCTGGCCTAGAACTCGGTATGTAGCCCAGGCTAGCCTTGAACTCCTGACTATCCTCCTGCCTTGGCCTCTGAGGTGCTGGGATTATAGGCACGCACCACCACACCCGAGTACACATTTAAATATTTAATAGTGAACTCCAATTTCTTTTTGTACTAGAGATCTAACTCAAGACTTTGAGCTTGCGAGGTGGGTGGTAGGACCAATGAACTAAATCACCAGCCCTCATAATCTCTTTTAGAATTGGGACACAAAATTATATAGCTTGTCCTGTGTATACCAATAAAGTTTTCCCTAGCTACCATGGATGTGATTCATGGCTTGAATTTCCCAAAATTTTAACTTTACTTACATTATAGAAATATCTTCACTATAAAAAGTAATGTAAATCCAGGACCAGATATACTGAATTTATAAATGAAGATAATGCAAATGACTACATGAAGTTAATAATCAAAGCAACTGTAATCCTGAGGGGATCCAGTAAGGGACCAAAGAGCCAATGTACATTGACAATATAGTGAAAACAAATACATGACAGTGTTTAATGGACTTCCACCGTAACATCTTCTCGAAGAATAAAGCTGAAATTGCCTGTCTTAAAGCAGGATAATTTCTCAAATGGAGAACCGGAACTTTTCTTAGCTAAGAAGTGAATTTCCAAGTTTTTAGCAAAAGAATCTTTGTATTATTTGTTCTTGTTAGGTTACTTAACTTTGCTTCTTTGTTCGCTTCATATCTGCTAAGATGATCTTGTCATTAAGATCCACATTTCATGCTGCATCTCCACTGAGCAAAAACCAGTTCATCATTTTAACTAAAGTTTAAAATTGGTTGATTCATTTTTTATTGGATGTAGTTGAACAGACATATTATTTCTCTCTCCAGAGCTTTTGTCACCCAAATTTCTATTTTTTTATTCTCTCAAGAAGAATGCAGTCTCATGAAACAGTCTTGACATTTAATGAAAAATGAGCACAATTTAAAAAACAAACAACTCTACCTATGACTTTTAAATGGCTTATATAAATGTCTACCAAAGGTTCATGTTCAAAGATTGGCCCCAGATGTTGCCACTACTGGGAGGTGTTGGAGACTTTCAGAGGTTTAGTTCAGTGGGAGGAAGTTAAATCACTGAGAAGAGACACTCTTGAAGGAATTTGTCAGACCAAAGTCCTCTTCTCTTCATCCTTGTCACTTTGAGGTGACTATATATATGTTAGGTACTTTTTTCCTCTTAATTTACACATGAAGTGACAGAGGCTTGTGTGAACAACTAAAAGATCATGTTTAAACCATGCAAATACTAAACTCTAAAATCCAAAAGACATGAACCCAGATCAATCTTTCCCATTAAATGCAAGCAGAGTATGTAGCTATTCATTTTCAAATTTTTTTGTATTGAAATCTCTTCTTTGTATGGGTATGGTACTGCAAATTTGAACCAAGGGTTTTCTCAATGAGCTACATCCCCACCATTTTTGGTTTTACTTTAAGTTTGAGACAAGATCTCCTTAATTTGGGAAGTTGTCCAGGCGATCGTTCCTCAGTCTCCCAGAATGCTGCTATTGCAGGGATGTGCTATCACACCCAGCTCACTTTCAACTATTCATAGTGCGTAGGCTTGCATTCTTCACATTGCAAGCATTTGTGGAAGATATGCTAAGTTAGAAGCTTAGCAAGACACACCTCTGTAAACAGAATTATTTTTTGCCCAAGAGAAGCACAACCCAACAATGAATATTTAATTGAATATTAAATATAAATTATTACTTACTATGAACATTGACCCACACTGGATAGTTACATGCATGAGAAATATAAATATCTTGTGACTAATTATTGAAAGACTAAATTTTGTCACAAATGCATTGTTTTATGTTATTGCTACAAAGTGGTATGCTACATTATCTTTATTCATATTAAGAATAAAATATATGTTGCAATAAAGCCTCAGTCCAAGAAAATCTATTGTCAATATTTACTTGAAATAGATAAAAAATGGAATAAACATCTATTTTAAGAAGGTTGAAAATAAAACATTATAATGGGAGGAAAATAATAAATGTGGAAAGAGATAAAACAGAAAACATCCCAAATGCACAGTATTAATAAAAAAAAACACAACCTGCTTTTCGTGCCTTTAATTTTTATTTTAAATTTTGATGATATATCTTAAAATGTACCATATTAATCACTTTTAAGTATTCAATTCTGTGACGCTAAATACATTGATGCTGCAAGTAATGTTTCAGTAAACAAGGAAGCTCATATTCTTTGACATATGGATGTCAGTTCCTTTCAATATATATACTCTAAAGTGGAATTGTTGGATCATACACGAGTTCTATTTCCATACTGCTTTCTGTAAATGCTATACTAATTTTCATCTCCATGAAGAGCATACAAGGGTTCCTTTTCATCCACATCTTTGTCACCAGCTATTTTCTCTTGTGTTTTTGACGAGAGCTATTCTAACATGTATGAAATGATATTTTGTGCTTTTGATTTGCATTTCTTCTATGCTTAGTAGTAGTGAATATTTTTTCACTATTTGTTGGCGATTTGTCGTTTTAGAAATGTTTATTTACCACCTTTGCTTAATTTTAATAGGGTTGTTTGTTTTCTAAGCTATCACATTATTTTATTTCCTTATATATCTTTTGAATATTAATTCTACCTGTCAGATAAAAGAGCCAAAAACCAAGAGCAGACCAGAACCAAAACAAGCCTTTAATGGCAGGAACAATCTGCCTGGCTGTCTCCGAAAGAAGGAAATCAGCATGACAGGGAGAGCTTCTTATTGGACCTGGGGTGGGGCTTGTAGGAGCTGGGGTGAGGTTGAGTGATGTAGTGGCTAGGGATTGGAGGAGCCTGTGACATCACTAGGAGGAGCCTGTGGCATCTTGCTAGGAAGTATGTATCAGGTTACTCTTTTGGCGAGAAAAGGGGCATATTGGCATGTCTTTTGGGGGGAGAAGCCTTATTTTAAGTGGGAAGCAGAGTATTATGGGAAGAAGGAGGCTGCTATTTTATGTAGCCGCCATTTTTTTCTTTTTATTGAGTTTATTGTATGTAACAGCCATTTTAAGGAGAGGGAAATCTAACACTACCAAACCCCGACCAGATACTTGTTTGCCTGCTCAGGGTGGTACCACTATGGATAAAAAGAAAACAAAGACAAATTTGCAGGTACATTGGAATTGGGAGGTCAGTGCCATAGATTGGGCAAAAGATAAGACCTTTTCGGCCCACCTGTTTTTTTCTTTTTCTTATGTTTTATTTTTTTTCCAGCTTTAGTTGAGTTTATTGGTACATTTTAGGGATACAGTACAGTGACATTCATTGGTGGGATCTTGTACCTCTACATGACAAGTCTTGGTTCGCATTTTTTCCCCTTACCCCTGCCCTCCCTTCACCCCCTCCTCCCCTCCCCATCTACAAACACTTTATTTTCATCTTTTCATTAGCCAGGGAGAAGCGCAGAGGGAGAGGTAATGTACTTCTCCTGGAACAGAGACTGCAGTAAGACTGAGGTAGTAGAATGAGGAACCATTATTATATCATCACAAAAGAAACAAGATCCTTCCCCATATCTGGGTACTTGCTTTTTTTGTGCTCTTCTCATCAGATGTTATCTTGCCTAAGGAGTTGGGGTTAAGGGATAAGGTCCCACTCAGCCATGAAGCCTGCAGCCACTTCCCTATACCTAAAGCAAGCCAACATCTGCCTCCTGATTGCAAGGCCTGTAGTTTGATCCTCAAAAATCTAAAAATATCATGGCTGGTCCACAACAAGTCCCTTCTAAAATGTACAGTTATAAATATTTTCTCCAAATTCACTAAAATGTCGTGGCACTCTTGTTTACTGCACAGAGAAGTTTTTTAATGAATTGTAATACCATTCATCTAATTTGGTTTGATTGTCTAGGTCTGGAGACACATCCAAAACATCATGGCCCAGTCCTATGTTTTGGAGTGCTTCCTTGTTACTTCCTAATGATTTCACCATATCAGAATTTATGTGGAAATCTGTATTCCATTGTAGTTGCATTTTGAAGACTATGTGAGATAGAGGATCAATTTTATTTTTCTGCTTGTGGATATGTAGTTTTCCTAAAACCTTTTATCAAGATGATTGTTCTTTTCCCCCAATGTTTTTGATATCTTTTCTGACTCTCCCTTGACTGTGAATGTATGAGTTTACTTCTGGGTTCTTTAACTTGTTCTATTGGTTACTATACCTGTTTTAATGGCAGTACTACACTCTTTTATTATACCTTTTTAGTATATTTTGAAGTCAGCTAATGTAATGTCTCCTGTTTTGCTCTGTTTGCTTAAAACGTTACATATAATGTAACGTTTTTCTTTTCCTCTTTCGGGGAAAAATGCCTTGAAATTTTGGTGGCAATTGGACTGAAACTGTGGATCAACTTGGTAGGATAGAAGTTTCCCATGTTAAAATTATTAATTTTTCTAATACATGAATGTAGTATATTCTCATTTATTTATTCTTCAATTTTTCATCAATGTTTTATTGTTTTGATTATATAGAATTTTTACCTTAATTAAATACATTCTTGACTTTATTTATTCTATTATAATAAAATGATCATTTAAATTTTTTCTGATAGTATTTCTGTTAGTATATAGAAATGCTTCTGACATTTGTATTTACATTTTTGTTTCTTGCAATACACTAAATTTGTTTCTTATTTCCATCAGCCTTTGGTGCAGTCTTTGGAGTTTTTCATATGTAAGATTATGGCATCTGCAAACAATTTTACTTTTGCTTTCCTAGGTGGATATGTTTTATTCATTTATTTTGCCTAACTATTCTAGCTTAGAGTTCCAGTACTATGTTGAATAGAAGTGGCAAAAGTGGACATACTTGTCTTCTACCTGATCTAAAGGAAAATGTTTCAGCTTTTAACCATTAAGAATGATGTTAAAAATGGATTTTTTATATTGGCTTTTTTGTTTGTTTAAATAGTTCTCTTATAATTTTTAAGAGATGTCATCTTGAATAGATGCTCAATTTTTCAAATGTGTTTTTCAGCAATTATTGAGATGGTGATATGTTTTTCTCCTTTATCTATTAATAGTCCTGAAGACATGGAGTCAAGCAAAGCCTATGTAAAAGCTGGGTGTGGTGGCGTATGCCTGTAATCCCAGCACTCCGGAGGCTGAGACAGGAGGATCATCGCTGTGAGTTCGAGACCAACCTGGACTGCACAGTGAGTTCCAATTCAGTCTCAACTACATAGTGAGACAAAAACATGTAAATCATGCCAGGGATTTAGCTCAGTGGTTCTGGCACCTGCCTCAAAAGTGCAAGGATCCGAGTTTGATCCCTGGTACCAAACAATAACAACAAAAGATGTATAACAAGAGTATGGTATATGTACACAATGGAATAAAATTCACCCTTTAGAAAGCAGGAATTCGTATCTTTTGGGCCAACATGGATGAATGTGAAGCAAATTATGCTAAGCGATGTAAGCCAGAATAGAAAGAACGGTTTCACTAATATGTGGAATCCAAAAAAGTCATAATCATAGAAACAGAGTAGAGTGAAGATTATGAGAGATTGAGATGGGGAGGTGTTTTAGGAGATATTGTTTAAAGAGAAAAAAACTTTAGGAAGAATGTGGTTTTCAAATTGATTGCATAGTATGAAAACAATTGTAATGCTTGTGTGTTTCTGACAGAGTGGATTTTAAATGTTTTCACCACCAAAACAAATTAGTTTGGTTTAATTTACTCCATGTCATAAACATATATTTAAATATCATCTTGTACCCCATAAAATATGCAACTAATATTTGGAAATGAGGAGAGATAGGAAGACATGGAGAAGAAAGGGAAGTAAACATGACTGAGATATGATAGGTATAGGCATCAGTTTGCCAAGATGTATATGACAATTATGTACCTCAAACATAAACTAATAAAGAAAATAAAACATAGAAATGTCACTAAATGTAAAACCGTAACATATAAATATAAAATAAAGTTAGAAAATATTTGATAAAAATTTTCATTTACATTGTTGTTCAACTGTTGCCATCATTCATTTTCAGAACTTTTTCATATCCCCACATTAAAACTTTAAACCAATTAACAAATTCTTCACTTCCCTCTCATCCAGTCTTGAAAACCACCACTGTATTTTCTTTGTTAATCTACATTAGATTCTTTATATCAGGAATCATGCAGTGAATGATTCTCCTTGTGACTGCCTTATTTCTGGTAGCATATTATCTTCAAAGTTCATCCATGCTGTATTATGTCTAAACATTTCTTTTAGACAATAGATCATTTTAAATTATATTTATATAACACATTTTGTTTATCCATTCACTTAAATTTAGAATTTTGGGTTGCTTTTATTTTTGGCTATTCTGAATCACACTTTTATGAACATGGGTGTTAAAATATCTGTTTGAGCCTCTATTTAAATTATTTGGGGTATGTAGCTCTCAGTGGAATTCCTCTATAAAATGGTAATATTGTATGTCATATTTTATAATTTCCAATACAGATAAAGCTCTGCCTAAGAATAAGAAAAGATAATATTATCAACCAGAAGGGAAACATAATCATTAAATATATTAAAATTCTAACGAAATACTATGTAAAATATTTTTAAAAATCATTGGAAAACAGAAAAATGACAATGTATACAAAAATGTAGAACAGAAGCAATTTAAATTTAGTCAAATGGTCACCATTAAAAATACAGCAGTATTAGACTCTTGTATAGATAAACATTGTTAAAACACTATAGAGTAGAAAATTCAGTTTATCATTCTGTAAAACTATATAACAAAATATATAGCCATGACTTAATACTATAAAATTAACAAAATGCTAACAAGGACTAGCTAAGTATATTGATAATCTATACTTATCTTACTTTTTTTTCCTCTGGTACAGGGGATCAAACTCAGGACCTTGAGCCTGCAAGGAAGGTGCAGCACCACTGAGCTAAATCCCCGGCCCTATATGTATCTTTCTTGACTCATTGTATAGGTTAGAAATTATACACATTGGAAAGCTATAAACTGATATTAATTCACAATCAATATAATTGTTTATCTAGAAAATTGAAGTAAATTAAAAAATTAGTGGACAAATCAGATATCAGGTAACAAATTTATAATATCTACATATAAAACTTAATATTTTTTTAATAATATAAGCAACATATTAACAATGAATGATCTCATTTCCTATAGCAAATATTATATAAACTTTATTTGGAGAATAAATGAAAATATAGACCATTATCCTGGGTAGTAAAAAACAAATGCTATTAGCACATTATCAAATTTATATGAAAGATACTTTGAATCAGAATAGCAAAGAAGGTACAATAGAAGCATAAAAGAAGAAACTGCTTATAAAATCAGTGAACTTTAAGACATAATGACATGGTTTGGTCAGAGATAAATCAACAGAGCACAGCAGAGATTCCACAAACAGATCCATATATGTATTGAAAATGTGTATATAATAAAGATATAGAGTGAAATAAATTATTAATAACTAAGCAATAATAATTTCTAAGGCAACTGGCTATCAAGCTGGAGGAGGAAAAGGCAGATACATACACGCAAACTATCAAAATTTCAAATGAAATTAAGACCTAAAGTGGAAATACTAAATTTAGTGCTGGAAAAATATACAGAAAAATATTGTTGGAAAATGGATTCAACATGAGACATAATGCTAAGTGAAATGAATTAGACACACAAGCTTATATATTACACGATTTCTCTTTTATGAGAAACCCAATATATAAATAAAGACCAAAATAAAAGACAGATAATAGGAAATAGATATTTTGCAAATTGAAAGGGAACCAGTTCATGGAGGGAAAGATGAGGACAGAGAGGGATGGGGGAAAAAAAAGAATTATGATATGCTTTGTTCATGAACCAATGCCTCATGAGTATTTTCCTCATCATGTACTGCAATCATATGCTAAAAAAGAGAAATAAAGAAAAAATCATGACCTAAAGAAAGACTTCTTGAGGCACAACAACTAGAAAAATGAAGAACAATTTTGATAATAGAAATTCATGGAAGAATGAAAGACGGTCATAAAGAATTTGAAAATAATCTTACTATCAAGAAAATCATAAAACACGACATCATTGAGAAAAGTATCTATATGGAATGGTGATCTGGGAAGCTTTCTCTATCCTCTGCCTAGTGTATAAAAATGAATTTGGCCAAAACTATAAAAAATGATAATTTAAAGTCTCTTTAAACTTTTTTATAGCTATATAACAAATGGAAAAATAATTATTTAAAATAAACTCAATTTTGGTAAGAACACAGAGTTTATTGCATTTCACTCAACATCCATTCCGTCCCATTCCCTCTACCTCCAGCTTAGTGTGAAGGAAACGCTCCTCTAGGTTAAGGCAGAAAATAACATGCTCTCTTCCTGCCCTCAGCTCCCAATCCATGGTTCTGGTGTCTCCCTAAGAAAGCAGTCAATATAGAGTAACTGATAACCTCAAGTTCTGTGTTACGTAATATATATTTTCCAGAAAAGTGCAGCTAAGCAATTTCAGTTCCCTTCCTCTATCCAAACTCTACTCACAGGCAGAAACTCTAGTAAAAGATGGCAGTCTGAGAATATTGGGCTCCCATTGCCTTTAACCATGTTGCCTTTAGGGCATTTACACAGCTGGAGAGACAAATACAAACAAAAACAAAACAAAAACCAAAAGTCATTATCCCCTATAATCAAAGTTATCAGAGCCAGTCGTGAAAGGACATACATTGTAATCCCACTTATATGGAATATTCATGCATGGCAAATCTATAGAAAAAGAAGGTGAATTAATGTTTGGGTATGCAGAAGAAAAGAGATAACCAGAAGTGAATAAGAGGTTTCTTTATGTGTGATGAACAAAATCTAATTATATAATAATAATGGCTGAAATCTCATTAAGTATATTAAGAAAACACTGGATTGCATATTTTAAAGCATGTACATTATGACAAGTTTTGTCCCAGTCATGCTATTGGAAAACCTGTATGTCATGCTTTGGTTTATGAAAAAGAGTATCTTCATACCGGAGATGGTATGCACATGTATGTGTATGTGTGTGTGTGTGTGTGTGTGTGTGTGTGTGTGTGCGTGTGTTTGTGTATTTCTAAATGCGAGAGAAAGTTGCTCAAAGGATGCATACAAAATTATCAGTGGAGCTCACCTATGAGGGGGATGGGATTGATGTGTAACAGTACACTTACTCTTGCATTGTTTTATGTGCAAGTATGTTTATATGAATATATTTGCTTAAATAATGCAAAGATGTGCATGCTACCAAAAAGATCCAGATAATTTTCAAGGAACGTTGTTTGTTTATGTGGGTTGATGTGTGAAGAAATAACCAGATTAATGAGTAACTCAGTTCAAAGTAATAATGACAAATTTATAAAGTAATCAAGTTAACAATCATCTAGAGGTTAAAATGTGCACTTCATAATGTTCCTGCCTCTGCAGCTATTTTGAAAACTCTAAAGTCTCTAAGTACAGTTATTTTTGGCATCAGTTATGATAAAACTTAACCTGCTATTTGTGAAATTGATTTATTTTTCAAATCCATATTGCTTTTATTCATCTACCAGACTTGAAGTTGCATATCACAGTTTGCTTCAGGGATGTTCCTTGATATTTTTCCTTTACATTTATCACATAATTCATTTCGGATAATCTTCAAAAACAAGAGTATATCAGTTCTTCAAATAGTTACTTTCACAAGCTCTCTTATTTTCCAACCTCAGGATTGTAAAGTGAATTTCAAAAGACTTTTACTAAGGATATTTTATGCTTGGTATTTTTTTGCAGTGAAATCTAAGCAGAAAAGCCTTTGCTATGATTTGAATGTTTGTAGTTGTTGTAATTTATATCTATCATGTCACCTAAAGGCCTCATGTATGTGGAAGGTGACTAGGTCATGAAAGTGCTGTATTCATCATTAGATTAGGCCACTAGTGAGATCATAGCTGACTTACTATCAGGAGGTGGGACCTGAATAGAGGCAGATTACTAGCATCATAGCCAGAAGGGCATATCTGCTTCTCCAGTTCCTGTTTTCTCTCTCTGCTTCCTAGCTACCATTACATGAATATTTGCCTTCCACTACAGCCTTTCCACTGTGCCATTTTCTGCCATGGAACTAGGTGACCATGGCCTAATAATGTGAGCCAAAATAAATTTCTTAAACTTTAAACTCTGGGTGTTGGTTATATTGCCCCTTTGACAAGGAAGGTGACTAAGACTGTTCTAGGTACCCAAAATGGTTTTATTTCGTTTTCTTTTCCTGATCATGTGGTTTAGAACAGTTGGAACTAATTTTCAGGAGGAGTTTGGAAAAGCTTGAAGATGCTGTAGGTGCTGTAAGCTGAGCTTAGTGAATGAAACTATTCAGAGCTCAGAAGATAAAATATGGATGGAAATGTAGATAGTAAAACCAAGCTCCAGATGCCTCAGTTAGGAATAAAGATTGTATTGGCAGTTGAACTAAAGGCCATGTGCATTGTACTCTGGCAACAACAACAAAAAAAGTTTGTCGCATTTTGTTAATGTACTGAGATGCACAGGAAACTGAAATTAAGAGTTCCGGACTAAGAAATTTCCCCAGAGGAAATTTCAAAGTAGCCCAAAATTTCTGTAGCAGGGATATTACTGGCTGCTTTTTTGTTTTCAGATTTGCAGCAAGAAATTGGAGCAAAAAGTTGATGTAAAGAGTTTGCAGTTTCATTATAAAGGAAGCAAAAGTAAAGTTGGATCAAAGAAGAGCATGGTTGCTGAAAAGATTAGCATTAAAATGAAAGCAATTCTGGGTCTGGGATTTAGCTCAGCGGTTCGGTGGCCTGCCTTGCAAGCGCAAGGACCTGAGTTCAATTCCTGGTAACAGCAACAACAACAACAAAAAGAAACCAGCCCTTTTGCATTAGGAAAATAAGAATACTTGTAGGTGTCTCAGGAATCAGCAGGAACTCAGCATTCATAAGCTGAATGGTGAAAAACTATAAAGCTTTTATTTAAAAAGAGAGATCAGGGTAACCTGCTCTCTCAGAGTCCTAAAGAAAAATGTTTCCCCCAAGTCCAGCTATGCAGGCATACCTGCAGCCATGATCCATTTGGGCCTGGTTATTGTTTGAGCTAGCTACAGACATTGGCATCATTCATGTGTGCCTGTTTTACGGGTAAGCAAAATTCAGTCATTATGGGTCCACGAAAATTTGAGCAAAAGAGCTTGGAGACCAGAAGGTATGCTCTGAGAGGGCAGAGCGTGAAGCTATGAAAGTGAATCCAAAAGTGTAGTAGCGTTATGCCCAAGTCGTGAAGTCCCCAAAGACCACCAAGGAGTCAGGTCCGATGCAATTACAAGAGGAGTTTATTGCAAGCTCGAGCCTGGACCCTCGGGTGTCACCGTTGCAGCGGCTTCAGACCGAGAGCCCAGATCTATCTTTGAAGCAGGATTATATAGGGTTAGGGAGACTCTTCCTTTTCATAGGTCCTATTTTAGCCTCTCACTTACTATGGGATATTTGAGGGGTACTATGAGGGCACTTACTGGAAAATTACTAATGCCTTCTTTCATAGAATCAATTCCTCTTTTTAAAGAACATCTGATTAAACAAATTCTATAATTAACAAAGACTACATATGTAATATAGGCATATTAGCAGTGGCTACCTATATAAGCAGTGACTAGTACCTATGTTGTCTAAATCAGTTTTATCAGTCCTCTTTTTAAAAAACATTGATTGCTGCGCGACAACAGACCCAGGAAGGACCCAAGGACCCCAGAGGGG
>NW_022900951.1:98981317-98998598 GCF_012274545.1 Fukomys damarensis
GGGGATAGAGAAGTTGTGGTTTTTCTATAAAATGGAATATTACTCAGCCATAAAGAATGAGAAAATAGATTCATTCATAGGAAAATGGATACATATTGAAGATATACTCCTAAGTGAAATAAATAAGTCACACACGTGAATACCGAATTTAAAATGTACCAATAAACTCAAAAAAAGCTGAAAAAAAAACATTGATTATTTTAAGCAGGAAGAATTTATCTTTAGATCATAAAAAGAGGAACAGAAACAGGGTGGAGATGCCCTAAGACAGCTTGCCCTAAAAAGAGGAATAGAAACACAGAGACTGTCACACATATGTAACTGTACTGTATCCCTAAAATGTACCAATAAACTCAATTAAAGCTGAAAAAAAAACATTGATTATTTTAAGCAGGAAGAATTTATCTTTAGATCATAAAAAGAGGAACAGAAACAGGGTGGAGATGCCCTAAGACAGCTTGCCCTAAAAAGAGGAATAGAAACACAGAGAGACTGTCACACAGAATGGAATTTTACAGAAGAGAATTTTTGCAGCTCTGTTCTGGGCAAGGGGCACAGAGGGAGGACACTTTGACCTGAAAACTTGGTCTTTACAGTACAAATCCCAGAATATTGGAGATGCCAGGTATGATGAATGTCTGCTGAGGAAGTCTGCCGGCAGTAAGTGAAGGCACCCCAAATTGTTTCTTCCCATGAGGGCAACAACTAGAAATGGTAAAGAGGTCAAGCTACCCAACTCTTTTAGGGTTCACATCTCTCCACAGCAAAGCCTGTGTGGTTCGCATAGAGCTGCAAGATTTAATATTTGCCCTACTGGATTTATACTTGTTTTCCATTCTATTATTCCTCTGTTTTGGAATAAGAATGTTTACCCTGTGCCATTACATGTAGGGAAATTTTAACTTTCATTTCTAATTTTCACAGGGGTTCCTAGCTTTAAAGTCACCTTGAGTTTCTGAAGAGATTTTGGACTTGGACTTTTCAGCAATGGTGGAAGTGCTGAGATTGTGGTGACTCTTAGAAATAGCCTAAAATGTACCAATAAACTCAATTAAAGCTGGAAAAAAAAGAAGAAATAGACTAAATGCAATTTTCATAATAAGAGAAATAATTTTTAGAGGTAAAAAGTCTAGAAAGTTTTTTTTTATATCTACAGTGTCAGTGTCACCAAAAAGATTTATGAATGTAGTCAGTGATTAGATCATTGGATCCTATATACACCACTACTAATCACCAGTAGATTAACATACCTCTCCTGTGTGAGTTATTGTGTATTTTGTCTCAAAGATGTACAAAGTGACTAAGATATTGTAGCTTCAAATTCTATGTTGAATCTCAATGCCAAATTCAGTAGTGTTAAAAGGTACTGATATCTGGACATACTTAGTTCACGAGGACTCCTCTCATGAATTGGATTAGTGCCCTCTTAAAAGTATTGAGTTTTCTAGTCCTCTTTTTACCTTTTCCCCTTTCTCTATGTGATGATACAAGAGGAACCATCTCTGAAGTAGAGTAAGCCTTCATTAGACACTGAATATGCTATTGCCTTGATCTTAAACATTCCAGCTTCTAGAATTGTAAGAAATAATCTTTATTATTATATATTATCCAGTGTTACATAATTTGTTATATTAGCCAGAACAAAGTAAAGCAGCTTTGGTAATTGGAAAATATTACACTAATTGACCTCTGCTAAAAACCTTTGAATGCTAAATCTGAGTGTCATTTTTATCAAGATTGTTCTGCATTTTGAAGTGATAAAATTGATGAATCATCTGCTTCCTTAAAGTAGCTTGTTACAGTAGCAAGAATTAAATTTTTAATAGTGTGATAGAAAGTAAATGCTATAGTATTAAATACATTCAATATTTTGTTGAATTCACTTACTTGAAATGAATTTTGTTTCTAATAGCTTTTAAGTTAAGATTTGGAAAAGTTAAATTATTCAAATGAAAGAATGGCTTCTTCCTTAGTTGTAAAGAGAGTATACAGTGGACCCTTGAATTACGAACTCAACTTGCTAGTTATAACTCAAATTGGTCAAATGAAGGCTCAGCCTTCTCTACACAGCCTTCAAATTCTCTCTACTGTATAAATGCACAACTCAGTGTCCTCAGAAAGACATTGGCCCAGGAATTTTCAATTAACTCAATATAGAAAAGGATGTTGTAATGTTTCTACCAGAACTTTTTAAGGGTTATATCTACATCTGAGACCCTCTGGAAGCACAAGTGGCCGGCATTTGTGTCATAACTCAAGACTTTGTTCATAAGTTAAAACTAAAATTCCAGTTGTAAACCCAGTGGTTCCTATGTAAGGCTGGTCATAACTCAAGGATCCACTGTACTTCCTACTTCAGGTACTGTGGGGAACCACTGTTGATCAATAGACTCTAAACTGAGGGCACCTAAGGATACCTAAGGATGCTACTCCACTGTCAGGGGCATGCACATAACGGGACACAGTTATATAAGCATAACAACATAGACTACTACATATTTGTAATGCAGTCATAGAAGGACACATTGGTATTGTTTTTCAATATGTTTCTGTATGTCTGATAACGAAAGGTCAGAAGGACTAAAAACGAGGAGCTCTTGAGCTCTTGAGCTGTAGCTCACCTGCTCCTACTGCTTTCATGGATCTTGGGCTGTTGTATTCTAGAGACCCACAAAGATTAGTGGTTAGAAGACAATGGAATCCTTCCAGGTGCCAACCAAGAGGCTCAGCACTGATAATTATAGAAAAGATTGAATGTGATTATTTTACAGTGTTTCCGCTATAGTGCTTGCCACATAGTTGGTACTCAATAATATTAAAAAGGAAGGAATTAAAACTAATTATTTTAATTTAAGAATAAACAAATTGGTGCCTACAGAGTAAACTAAGTAGTTCAAAGTCTCATTTAATAAGGCATAGCTGGGGATTTAGCTCAATGGTTCTGCTGCCTGGCTCATAAATGCAAGGTCCCCCGTTCGATCCCTGGTACCAAAAAACAAAAAACAAAAAATCCCCACAATTGTCAGTTAATAAGACATAGGTTTAAATGTTAGAAACCAATCAGTCAATAAATATTTGGTGAGTCAATATATACTTTGCAATAAAAATAATTTCTTCCAGAAAATTATTTCTAATTATTTCTGAATTGCTTATTATATCAGTCAAAGTACTTCCATGGTGATCTGCATGCATATTTATGTATTTATCACTATGTTAGAATTAAAATAAGAACACCAAAAACAAAATTAAAGCAGTTTTCTCATTGTGAGTTTGAATAATATTGTAATCTAGGCTTTAACAAACTTTCACTCATAATTTATCTTTAAAACATAGTGAAAATAAAATTTGAATTTTTTCTAGTGTGTCTTTTTAACTAAAATGAATTATTCCTTTCTTGTTATTTCCCCACATACACATTCACTATACTACCACAAATATATATAAAAGGAAATATTATTATTTTTCTTTTATTTCTTTATTTGGGTCTCTTTTGGCTTTTTCTCAAATTATTTCCAGAAAATTTGCTTTTAATTTTTTTTACTTAATTGTAAAATAAAATAGGAAAAGATGAAGATGTTTGATGTTTACACTACTGAATGCTGCAAAAAAATTGCAAGGAAAACTAGTGAAACAAGGACAATTATACAACAAATGAGATATAAATACACAAAATTGAGGTACACAATTTGAAATAAGACTTACAAAAAGAAAATAAAAAGTAAAAAGACTGTAAAAAGAAATTGAAACTTTTCAAATGAGATCACTATCTATGTAGTAAATTAAAAAATAATAATAATCTGAAACCCTAGAGAATTAATACGAGAAATTATCAAGGCAAATGCATAAAATTCTCAATGAACTTTAATATACATATGTCCAAATAAATAATATAACCAGAATATTTTATTCATAGCAGTGAAAAAATGTGACATATAAGCATTATTGAAGAAAATTATATTTACACTATCTACCCAAGTCAGTATTTTTATCCCAAAATAGAGTACTGTCTTTTCATTTTTATATGATCACTTTTTTACTGCATTCTCTATAATCCGTTCTTTAAAACATTCTTTATAATGTAATCAGTTTATGTTATATTTTGTTCAATACCTTC
Source organism: Fukomys damarensis (assembly GCF_012274545.1). Lineage (NCBI taxonomy): Eukaryota > Metazoa > Chordata > Mammalia > Rodentia > Bathyergidae > Fukomys > Fukomys damarensis. The sequence continues at coordinate 98,985,432 of NW_022900951.1, forward strand.
TCATCATATTTATACTAAAACTCAAATTTCTAAAAGGTCCTAGGTAGATATTCCTCTGTCTCTGACTGATTTCATAGAAGCAAACCTATTTCTGTCTCTCAGATATCCCAAGAAAAGCTTTATGAAGCTTTATTTTTGTCTGGATAACTCTTCTACTTGATCTTAATTTAAAAATGCCACTTTCTATCTACCTAATATAAAATAGCTCCCAATAATTTTTCCTCATCTCATCATATATTTATTCATTATATATTTTCTATACTTCATTTTTTCTTTTTTCTCTATTTCAGTCTTCAATAAAATGTAAATTCTGAGAGATGTTATTTTGTGTTTTTTTGTTTTCTGTTGTTTGGTTGTTTTGGGGTAGGAGGGATCGAACTCCAGTCCTTGTGCTTGCAAGGCAGGTGGCAAAACCACTGAGCTAAATTCCTGGCCATTGAGAGATGTTATTTTATCTATTTCATTATTACTGTATTTTCAAGGTCTCAAAGCATCTAGCATGATTTACTTATTGAACAAATAATTGTTAAATGATTTAGAATGGAGGAATAAATACTATTTTGATCATTTAAATTATTATCATAACAATGATCTTGATATTTTATATGATCTTTTTCTTATTTTTAAAAAGCAGGTGATATTCATTAAAAATAATTGGTGTAAAGATACATGTACCTGAAGACTATAGAAATTTGCTAAAAACTTATCTACAGACATATTATAATTTTAAATTTTATAGCTAATATTTTAAGGGGCTCTTTTTTGCATTTTCACTACTATTATTACCACTCATTTATTCATGATGTATCATTGTTGTTTTAATTTACAATGATGTGATTACAAAAAATATCAAAAGCATATAATATAATCATGCTTTGTAAATTTTTAATTTAGCTCTGTGAATTATCTAGTTATATCCTTGGCTTCACTTTCTTTTTTTAATTAGGATATATTTTATGGTAGTTAAATCCAGACATACTGTATGCATTTCAAATTTCAGCACTACTCCTTAGTAGGATTTCTTGGGCAAACTATTTGACCTTTCTGGCTTAATTTTACCCGTGTATAAAAAAGAGTTAATAAGAGTAGCTACTTACAAGACTATCACTAAAAGCATGACCTGAACCATAGTAAATGTAAAAACAATTCATCATTATTCAGATATAAAATTTCATGAAAATCAAAACAATCTTTTGTCAAAACTAATGAACTTTCTTTCTAGAATCTCAGTTCATTGTTATTTAATTTAGATTATATAATGTCTTATAGTCACATAAAATTATGTACACTTTTGGTAGAATAATCACGTTTGCATTTGTTTCTTACAAAAGACATATAGAATTAGATAAATATTACGAATGTAGACAGTGATGAATATAGAAAATGTAAAATGCATATGCTATCTTTCTGTTTTTAAGTATGGAGATATCACTATAAAGGAAATCTTAATGAGTTTCAAGAATTTTAAATCAGGTCGTTAGGTCATATTATTGAATAAATCATGATGTGTTTTCAATTCAGAAACTGACAAAGAATAAGGCAAAACAGAGGTTGGAACATTTATTCCTTGGAGGCAAAACTACAGAAATGATCAAAATTGGATTCAGTATTGAGAAGACTAGGAGGAGTACCTAGGGACTGTAAATAACGGTAACAGATTTGAGTTTCATCTACAGAAAATCAGTGTGAATTAGCTTATGCAACAATTTTCTTTGTAGAATGTTATTAAACCCTCAGGATAAAACTGGAAGTTTAATCCATAATTCTCACCTATGGAAAGTTAGGGCTTTTAGTGTGGTGTTGACAACCTAGGGAAAACAGTTTTCCCTTTTATACCTTTACTCTTTATATTGGTGAAGTCTGTTGGTTTTCAAGGTGTGCTGACATACACAGATCTCAAAGTCAAATCCTCCACTGGAGAAATCTAGAGGGGAAAGACTACAGAAATAAAAAGGGAAAATAATTCTAACCATGTACATGAGAAAAACTATTCATTTTTTCCAAAATACAAATAGGAAACAGATGAATTTTAGATATTTGAAAATAATCTAGTGATATAAAAGATAATGAAAATAAATAGATAAAACTATTGACACTAAGATAAATGAAGAAGTGAACATGTAAAAATTCAACTATACAATGCTATAGTTGAGAAATATTGAAAAAGTGTCAAGATACTGCCCATACAACTTAAGAATATGATGCTATGAAAAAGAAAAAGGAAATAATTCAAAGTACAAAAAATAATTATATGACACTAAATATTGAAAAAGTATGCAAAATTCATCTGGACAATTTTCCAGAATGAAAACCAAATATTTAAATATGTAGAAATTATTACAATAATGATAGGAAATAGCTAGAACATCAAGAGAACTAAAATATAATAGGTGTGTCACAAAATTATAAAATAGAGGAGATGAAATTTCTCTATTCTATTCTATTTATATTTCAATGTCTTGTCCTGCATGGTGTCAAATTCCTAGGTTCAGCGATTTTCCTGCCTCAGTTCTTCAAGTGCTGAGACTACAAGTCCAGCAAGGGAATCAAAATTCTAAAGAAATAATTCAAGAAAATTTACCAGACCCAAAGGCAAACATGGAGTTTAAAATTGAAGCAGTTCAGTGAGTCCTGTGCAAGATACATAAAAATATACTCAGAGTTAACTGTGTTACTGTGAAATTACAGTAAACTGTATAAAAATTGATTCTAAAGATTATTTCTGTTTTGGTTTTTCTGTATATAAAATTTTTATTTATTTATTTATTTATTTATTTATTTATTTATTTATTTGTTTATTATATGTACCTGTTTGCATCCATTGTGGGGAGGTGGTACATGTATGTACACAACACAGCTTGTTTGTTTATCCTCTTCCACTCCCCTCCCTTCTCCCTTCTAAAGACTTTTTATTTAAAAAAAAAAAGTTCCCCTACAAAGAAACAATGTGAAAGTATCCTAAAGTCTTTCTATGAGTAAAAGTGCGTTCCAGCTGATATCACATCAGACCTCCAACATTTTTGGCTAAATTTTATTGAAACGTAAATCAACCATAAGAAATGAATAAAACTGTTTTCAAACATTCAACTATTCATAAAGTTTGCTGTCAACCTAACATTTACTAAAGAATTGTGAATGTAATTTTAGCAAAAATGCAAATCATCTAAGAAAAAAAGATATATTAGAAATACTGTTTAGGTTGTCTATAGAATGGGAAAATCTTTGCCATCTATTGTCTTCTGTGAATTATTAGTTTTACTTGGAGGAAAACAAAACTTTGCAGACTCCTAAACCTTGAAATTTATTACGATTTGCTTTGTGTTTTACTATGTGTTATGTCCTGGAGAGTGCTCTATGGGTACCTTAGATAAATATATGTTCTACAGTTGTTTCACAGAGTGGTATATGTGTGTCAATTTTGTTTAGTTTGCTTATACTGTTTATTTCATTATTGGTCATCTGTATATGTATTTTGCTCATAATTAAAAGTTGTATTGAAGTGTGCAACTATTATGAACTATTTGTACATATATATAAATATAAAACTGTTTTATATAATTTAGAATTCTGATTTGGTGAATATTTGTTTTTAATTGTATTAACTTTTTATTGATATCCTTTTTAAATACATGCCTTCTTTTTCTTGTAATACTTTTTGGCTTAAAGTTCACCTGATATTAAAAAACCACCTAAGCTCTTTCTTGGTAACTCTTTATTGAATATGTTTTTAAATCTTTCTCAGTCTAGCGGCTAGAGCAAAGTATCATGGACTGGGCAGCATATAAACAACAAAAAATTATTTCTAATCCTTAGGAAGCCTAAGACCATGCTCAAGGTATCATCAACACATTAGGTTTACCCAATTCCTGATTCACAGGTAGTTGTCCTATTTGTGTAACTTCATATAACAGGAGAGGCATGGTAACTATCTGAGATGTGTTTTATTAAGAAAATCATGAGGGACCCAACTTCATACCCTAATCAGCTCCCAGACATTCCATTTCCAAATGTCATCACATTGAGTATTGTGTTGAAATGCGTAAATTTGGCAGGATCACAATCATTGAGTCTATTACACCATCCTTCCACTTTCAAATTGTGTTTTTGTTTGTTTGTTTGTTTGTTTGTTTTGGTACCGGGGATTGAACTCGGGTCCTTGCGCTTGCAAGGCAGGCCACCGAACCGCTGAGCTAAATCCCCAGCCCCTCAAACTATGTTTAATGTTTGTATGTAAATTGAATCTCTCATTTATAGGTTCTCATTGTATTGTTTTCATCTAGTCTGTGAATCTCTGCATTTTTATGTGTTTAATCCATTTACATTTAATTATTTTATCAGAAGTATTTCTCAAAATTTTATATATTTTTCTTATGTTTTAGATCATTTTCATACCTTACTGTCTTCTGGTTTTACATAATGTTTTATAGGTATTGTTTTGAATCCCTTCTTATTTCCTTCCGTACCTCTTTTAGATGTTTTCTTAGCGATTACCATAGAGATTATACCTTGAATATTAAATTTATAATAATTTTATTTAAACTGATACCAACTTTCTTCTGGTAGTCTATAAAACTTCTACACTTCTATAGATATATCACTACCTTTATGTTGTTCACATATTTCACCTTTATACATTGTGTTCCCAGTACCGCAGGTCTTTAACAATTTGTCTTTTAAATCACAGAAGAAACAAAAAGTAGTGTTACAAACCAAAATTACAATTACACTGCACTTTATAATGACACATGAAGTAAACTTTCTTGGAGAGCCTTAGCATTTAATATACTGTGAAAAAATTTTAAGGAACACTGTCTTCTGAACTTCAAGGACTTACAATTTCTGTTGGAAAGGTCCAATGACAAACAAACTTCTTAGTATTTATTTAGATAGGAATGTCTTCTTTTCTTCTTTATCTTTATGATTAATTTTCCAGATATAGAGTAGTTTACAAGTGTTTTCAGCCTTTTAAACATATTAGACTATTGCCTGTCTGTCTGCCTGCCTGCCTGTTTCCATTTTTTCCTCATTAGAAATGGTCTACTACAGTTTATTCACACCAGAGAAACTATTCGGTATTTACACATGTGACTTTTTATTTCACTTAGGAGTATATCCTCAGTATAAGATCCTAAAGAGATAACTGACATTGTCAAATGGGAAGAAAAGGGATAAAGTTGTAGGGAAAGTGGGAAGGGTAGGGGAAAGCTAATAAGGGAAAAGAAAGAAATAGGAGAAAACGAAAAAAATAGAAATAAACTGTTTGTAAAGGGGGAGGGGAGCAGGGGTGAAGGGAGAGCAGGGACAAGGGGAAAAAATGAGAACCAAGACCTGTCATGTAGAGTTACAAGATCCCAATGATGAATGTAACTGTACTGTATACCTAAAATGTACCAATATTCGATAAGGTAAGGGATAAAGTTGTAGGGAAAGTGGGAAGGGTAGGGGAAAGCTAATAAGGGAAAAGAAAGAAATAGGAGAAAACGAAAAAAATAGAAATAAACTGTTTGTAAAGGGGGAGGGGAGCAGGGGTGAAGGGAGAGCAGGGACAAGGGGAAAAAATGAGAACCAAGACCTGTCATGTAGAGTTACAAGATCCCAATGATGAATGTAACTGTACTGTATACCTAAAATGTACCAATAAATTCGATAAGGCTACTTACCTTGTTGAAGATCTCTCGTATCTGATGAATTATTTCTTTCCTGCTTTTTCAAGAATGCCTTCTTGTCTTTCAATACTTTTACATAGATGTTTGACTGTAAATCTCTTTAAGTTTATCCTACTTTGAGTATCTTGAGATTTTTGATGTGTGTATTCACATATTTCATAAGAATTTGGAATTTTTCAGCCATTATTTCTTCATATTATTTTCTGCCACTTTTTCTTCTCTCCTGAAACATACATGATACATGTATTTATGCATTTGATGTCATTCCACATTTCTCTCAGATGCTCTTAAATTTTCTTCATTTTTTTTTGTCCTATTCCGCTGGCTAATTACAGCCCCTTCATTTCCTTATCAGATTGTCGTTTTGTGGTCATCAGTTGCAGTCTTCATTACAGCTTTTGTGATTTTTTAAAACTACAGTATATATATATTTCATTTCCATTTATTATTTTATTTATATTCCCATTTTGTTCATGCAGCATTGTCCTTCTTTCCCTCAGCTCTTTCTCCAAATTATATTTAGCTTTTGATGAATACAAAGACAGTTGATTTGTTTTCCAGAAAGTCTAATGTGCACAGTGCTTCCAGAATGATTTCTGTCCACATATTTTTCAAAGTATTTTGAATAAGATATACTTTCCCATTTATTTATATGCTATGAGAGTTTTTTGTTGAAAACTAAATATTTACAAGACACGATATCGTAACTCTAGATTATTTTTGTAACCAAACCCTACAACTTAGTGTTAACCAATTTTGAAGGCTGTATTTATTCATTCGTTAACGTCTGTCAAACTATTTTGGCAAGGTCAGTAATGCTTATCATATGATCTCACTGAAATCCCTGTTTATTTATATGAATTTAGGCAATATTTAGATAGACATTTCTTTGAACTCCAAAAGCTTTAAAAATGAAAAGTACAACATCTCTTGCAGTCTTTGTGATCTGGCTATATGTTGCAGAAACCCTTCAAATTTAGTTAAGCAATTTAAAATTGCACATTAGCTTTCACTTTTCTCTTACAATCAATCTGAAGATCAACACAAGGTAAAAGTGTGAAAGTCTTCTCTGGTTTTTTATGACCACACAGTTTTCTCCAGCCTTGTGTGTGGTTTTTGTAATTCCCCAATATATATAGGTGCATTTGAATGGCCAAATTTCTGATGAAACTATCATTCCATCCTATTTATCAATACTTTCAAATAAGTATAGTATGTCTTAACTGTAAAATTTTACTTGTGGATCTTGCAGAATTTTCATTTGCTTAAAACGGTTTTGAGTGCTGCTTTATATCTCTCTAATCTAAATTGAGTGCTTAGGTAAAACAGAGATGCCCATTTTGCATCAGTCCTTCAGATAACCTCTGGTCGTAGAGAAAGGTGAAACAAAACAATTCTCAAAGTAAGTTTGCTTTGCCTCTCTAGATCAAGAAATCAGGCTCATACACTACTAAAGCAAATATAACTTCTTTCCATGTATTTCTCGATTACCACCAAACTTTAAAAAGGTGAAATAAGGGCAAATAAATTACTACAAGGCTGAATTTCAACTTTCAGGATGCTCTTCCCTGACTCAATGTTTTTGTGGTTGCTAAAAACCTTTAACAGCTTGCTACAGTTTTGATACCTTCTGATACTTTTTGATGTTCTGATGGAAGGATGTGGAATTTAGAAATCTCTTTGTTGCCATTTTGCTGGCGTCGAGTGTGTATTTACATTTTATTTGGTTATTAATATCCATATGCAGAAGATTGAGTCTTGACCCATTTATATCACCATGTACGAAACTAAAATCAAGATAATTTAAGAAACTACATGTTAAAACAGAAACGCTTAATCTCCTGGAAGATAAACTCTTGAAAGTAATATTCTTGAAGACATAAGTGTAAGCAAGAACTTTTTAAATAGAACCCCAGTGGCAGAAGAAATAATACCAAAAATCAAAAAATGGAATAATTTTAAATTAAAAAGCTTCTGTACAGCAAAAGAAACAGTGTAAAGAGACAACCTACAGAAAGGGAAAAACTTTGCCACTTACTTCTCAGATAGAGGACTGATATCTACAATGGATAAAGAACTGGGCTGGGGATTTAGTTCAGTGGTTCTGCCGCCTGCCTCGCAAGTGCAAGGACCTGAGTTTGATCCCCATTACCACTCCCTCCAAAAGTAAATAACTCAAAAGTATTAGATACCCCAAAATTAAGGACACAATCTGAAACAGGCACCTGAAAGGAATAGACACTACTCAGCAGAAGTATAAATCTCTAATTAAGCAATTTTTAAAATATTCAGTATTTCTGTACATCAGAGAAATACAAATAAAAACTACTTTGAGGTACCATCTTACCCCAGAAAGAATAGTTATTATCAAAAATTTAGGACTGGGGATGTAGACCAGTTCTGTCACACCTGCCTGGCAAGTACAAGGTCCTTAATTCAGTCCCTGCTGCCAGAAAAAGAAAATCTAATGATCACAAATGCTGGGGAGGAAGTGGGGGAAACAGGACAGTTCTACACTGTTGGTGGGAATGTAGACTAGTACAATCTATGTGGATATCTGTGTGGAGATTCCTCAAGAAATTAAAAATACATATTTCATTTGACCCAACTATCTCCCTTCTTGGTATCTTTCCAAAATAATGAAAGTTATTATATTACAAAGTACAGGTATACCCATGTTTTATAGCAGTATAATATATAAAACCTAGATTTTGAAAACAGTATGTCAGCAGCAACAAATGAATGGATAAGGAAAATGTAGTATATATACACAGTAGAGTACTACTCTACCATAAAGAAGGATAAATTTGAGAAATATTGGATTATTTATGTCCCTGGATGAAACTTTGGAACATAACATAAAGTGAACTAAGTCTGACATTCAAGCTTAAATATCACATGATGTTTCTTATATGAGAAACTAAAAGTGTATATAGGCAAATGAGGAGCAAAATGGAAAATAGATAAATAGCAAGTAAGGAGACGTTTAGATATTTCCCCAAATTACCCAATCCATTGTTTCAAAAGCATTTTAATATATGTGCTCATTTGTTCTATATATACTACTAATTTTTCAGTTCATTGAAAAGAGATTTATTTGCTAATATTGGCTTATTTTTTTGTAAGAGAGAATTTTTTTGTTGATGTCTTGTACTCTGAGTAACTACTTTGAAGATGAAACACAGCGTACTAACTATTGTTGTTCTCTTAGTATTTTTTTATGGAACTTTTTTTCATACAATAAAATTTTTTTTCTGTTTCTCATTTTGTTCTTAAAATGGTTTTATATGAAAATATGTAATTTTGTACATTTTTTAAAAATTATGAACAGTATCAATTCAGAGGCTTTTATAATGACTCAGCTATGAAAAAAACAAGGACATAAATACCAATGTTGTAATTCAGCTTGAGAAGTAGCTGAGGATGTTTGGAAGATATAATTATGAGGCCATATTTTACATGTTATCTTCCATTGGGGTTTATATAGAAATGTTCATCAGGCAATTATAGAGGTTGACTGGTAGCTCAAGATAGATTTTAAGGCTGAAGACAAAATTGGTGATCAAAGACTATTTAATTGTCAATACATTCTGGAGATTGGGAGTCACATGAATGGAAAGAAAACTTTACAGTGGGTGGAGAATAGAAGAAGTAAAGAATAAATACATTTTATGAAGTAATAGAAATTCACAGTCCTAAAAGTTTATTAGAAATATAAATATTTACTATGGATACCAGTTAAATCCATGGAATTCTTTGGAACTACTAAGGAAACCTAGCTTGCATTACAGTAAAAAACATCACTTTTATAATATTTTGCTTTTTCAACTCTCAGATTATAGTTTTTAAAATTTCCAATCAATAAACTTCTACTTAATAGTACATAAAATTAATTTACATTAATCTTTTTATATTTTACGTATTTACAGATTTAGTTTTTATACAAACCAGTATGTTTCATTTTTACTTATGCTTTTCTTCAATCCCTGTCTCAAGTCATCTTGCTATTATTCCTAGTTATTGCCTCTTTTCTCCTTATAATTGTCTCTAAGCTAACTCAGAATTCACCATACATTTAAATCTTAATTGAGATTGTAGAATACCATCGTTTTTTTTTCCAATCACGTGTTCTTTTGTTTCTCAATCTGAACATTTTATAGTAAGTAGGAAATATGCCAGCCATGGTTAAGTTTCTTATGTAGATCAGAGAAGTACTGCTTTTATTCATTATTAGACTATCTGCCTAAAACATATTATCTTTCTTCTTTTTCCTTCCCTGTAAAATTATGGGTTCTTCACTGTAAAATTGTGGTTAAAATTTAACCATATTTTGAAGCAATTTCATTACCACACCATCTCAACCTAATCTTAATTTTTTTCTCAATTTCTTTCTTTAACCATAAATTCTCACCTTTAAACAGAGATTGCCTCATTTTTCTATTTAATCACTGTATGTATGCATTGTCTCAATAAACGTTTGTAATTTATGATTTATTTGGAAGCAAGAATTATTTTGAAATTTTTTATAATTGTTTGATTGTATCCTATCATGAAATGATTACCAAATTTGTTGTTAAAAATGAGTTTTACTTTAAGAAAAAATTAGTAAATACATTGGCTGTTTTAAAGTAGAAATCATTCTCTGACCTCTAAAAGGTTTTCTGATAGTTTAATTTGATAATTTTTCTCCTAACTGAATAATAAAATCAAGTCCCTTCTCCTTAATGAAAACCACTCAAGTTCAGGATGATCTTTCTAGCTTCCTAGTTTGCAATAAAATGTGTAGGATCAATAATTGGAATAAATTTCCCACTGTGCATTTCAGCTCTTTAATAATAATTGCAGCATAGGTCTTTCAGTTGAATTGGGGAAATGTGAAATGCTTTTTCTTATTTCGATGATGAAAAATTGAGGCCCAGTAATTTGTCAAGACATAGCTAACATAAAAAATGTAGAAAGTGATAACTTTAGGATTACAATCCAGAAATATTTTGCTCCAAAACTCCAGCATTTTCAATTGTCTCCTAACTAATCACTGTTTGCTTAGGTGTTTTGTTTGTTGATTGGTTTATAAACATCTTTTGAACATGGAATGTCGTAGTTATGGTTCACACTATAGTAACAGTTCAAAATAAATGATTCTCACTATCACTTTGCTTAAAGCCTAATGCGGGAATTAAACAGATTCACAGACACCAGTTTTATTTAAAACTTGATTGTGTGCATTGAAGGTTATGAAGCCGAAATGAGGAATATACTGTGAACAGTGAGTGAACTGCATACAAACCTAAATGACCTGAGCAACCTGCTGAAATAGTAGCATTCTAATATAAAGGACTTGTTACTCAGTGCACCCTGGAAACCTGGAAGTAGGCAAGTCAGCCTCATAGAAGAAACAAATTAATTTTTTCCTTAGATTCCTTTGGGACATGCTATGTGCTTTCTGGTTGAAATGAAGCTCTAGCTGCCGGACCAAGGTAAACTATTTATAAAAACTACTAAGTCTTCAAAATGCTTTCAAATAAATTGATATATTGGATTGTGCTTTTTTTCAAATAATATAATTAAATATGTTTTGTGGAGATAAGAAGACAAAGTCACACTCATCAACAATGTGGTACCATTAGGCATAATGAAGACAATTTAGTGTATTTTTAACCAACAAAGATAAATGGCTGTAGGATTTAATTTGCAAATAGCTCAAGTTGTCTCTGACAGTAGTTTATGACCGAGCATATAGGGCCTATTCTAGGCAGTATATGTGTAATGTTTTTCTACTTCTGTGGTATATAGAATGGTGTATCTTAAGGAGTTATCACTATAAATTATTTTCCTCACTGGTCATATTCTTGCAAAGTCTTTTTTTCAGGACTATGGGAAAGGAGTGGAATGAATGTATACTCTTGCGCATAATAAATATGCCTGTTCTATCAGTTCTGTGTTTCGTAGGTCCTGGTATTCATTCAACATTGACTCATTTGTTGTTCACTCATTGTTAGCACTTTTATTTATTTATTTAGAAAATGTTATTAGTTCTCCACTCATGGTGCTTCTAGTAGATTTCCAAATAGCCAAAAAACAAAACAAAACAAAACAAAACAAAACAAAAAACAATGCACATGACCAGGAAAAAAAAAAAAAGCAGGGCCAGTATGCCAAAGTCTGCTGTGTCCAGTACAGCCCTCATTTTGGTAACTTATGAATAAATGTCCAATTGATAAAAGTGGCCAACTTTTCTTACTCATTATTAACCCCAGTCGAATTTGTAAACCATATGTGAACTGAACTGCACAGAGCAACACAGCAGGTGAAAGTGTTTGTCCTTTGGTTTGCTGTCTTGATGGTGGTGACAGTTAAATTTTCCTCTGCTTCTTAATTGGGATTGAGAATTTAGCTCGTACTCAATCCACTCTCCACAAGACCATCAGCATTTACTCTGGTGCTGGAGGAGAAATTCTGAGTTGCAGCTAAATCTAGTGAAGCCCACTGAACCAACCCTGAAAAAAACAAACCATTTGTCCACCATTAAATAAATGATCATCAGTAAGTCCATGATTTTCAGTCCTGGGTTAAGAGAATTATTCTGCTGCACGGCTTTCAGAATCAAAGCCAGCTCTTAGCGGGACGTGTCTGAATGCTCCTTGTGGGCTGTTCTGGAACAAGCGGAGTCTCAGGAAGCAGTGGAGCGGGCACCCTTAGGGAATAAGCTGACAACTGGGCCAGAAGGCTCCCTGGCTGCGAAAGCCTGTTAGCACTTTTACGCAGAGGAACAGAGTAGGCATTTAAAATGCAAAATTATGTAAGACACGGACCATAGTTTTAAGGAAATTACTATTTAGAAATAGAAAATCATATTTTTATATTTCTCCCCTTCTATAAATTTTGGTTTTAAATCAGTCTTGATTTTCTAGGACCGTTAGGCGTGCATCATTAGGTTATTTATTTGGAAATGCTCTATTTATCTAATGCATGTAGTGACAACTATAAGATTCCCTCCTAGAACTCCTTTCATTGTGTCCCAAGGTTTTGGTAGTTAATTGTGCTACCATTGTCATTTGATTCTAGAAACTTCAATTTCATCCCTGCTTTCTTCTTTGACCCATTGCTTATGCAAAAGTGTTTTATTTAATGCCTCTGTGGTTGCAGAGTTTCTGTGTTTTCTCCTGCTATTGATTTCTACTTTTATTTCTACGTGTTCTGATAGGATGCAAGATATTTTTATTATTTTTATTTATCTAAACACGGTTCATGGTTATTGTTGAGAAAGTTCTGCAGGCTGCTGAAAAATGTGTATTCAGTTATTATTTGATAAAATAATCTGTAGATAGCTATTAAATTCATTTGCTTGATGGTGGTGCTTAACTCTGACATTTCTGTGTTGACTTTTGCTGGTTGGCTTATTTATTTGGCAAAGTGATTTATTGGCATTTTTCACTATGATTCCATTTGTGTCTGTTCATCCTCTAATGTCAGGAAGTTTTGTTTTATGAAACTGGATATG
>NW_022900951.1:98998677-99004274 GCF_012274545.1 Fukomys damarensis
AATTGGTATGTCATTCTGTTGCATTGTCCCTTCACCAGTTTGGAGGGCCCTTATTTATCTTTGCAGATAAATTTGCCTTGATGTTCACATTGTCCAGCAAAATGACAGATGCCCCTGCTTGGTTTGGAATCTGGCTGCATGGAGTATCAAATTCCATTCTTTTATTTCCATTCTGTGTGTTTCTTTGTACATGAAGGTTGTCTTAAATTGTATTAAACATTGTGTACAAACTATTCGAACCTCATTAGTTTCCCAATAGCATCATTTTCTGTCTCTCAGTGGTAGTGCTGAAAGAAAATTTATACTTTACAAACTACTACAAAGAGAAAAATAATATGATCCATCTCATTTTAGGAGGTCAGATTAGCTTTGTTAGTAGAATATCAAAATGAAATCATAAGGAAGTAAAGTTGCAAATCAATTTTCCATGAATGAATGCAAAATAACCACCAATAATTGAAAAAGTGAATCCAGTAATGCATGAAAAGGAAAGTAAATCATAAATATTTGTATTTATTTTAGGAATATACATTAATTTAACATCTAGAGTTAATTTCCTTCATAAAAAAACAAAGAAAAATACATCTCAAAGTGAATGATAATTAATTAATGAAATCCAATGTATATTATTGATCTAAATGTTTATGAAACTAGAAACAGCAGGGAACTGCATTAATCTGAATAAAGATATTTACAGAGATAAATAAATATATTGAATTGTGAAGTATTGGAACTTTTTGGTTTAGAATTGAGGCAAGAGTGCTCACTATCTTATCTACTTAAAACTGTGCAAGATGTCTTTCTTAGTGTGATGATACAAGTAGGGAAAAGCTATACAAAATAAAAAGGAATAGCTAATATTATTTGCCAGAAAGGATAAAATTTATATATTCCAATTATTTAAGATATATAATATATTCAAACTCATTTAAGCAGTGAATTTAGTAGTATTTGCCAAGGAGTAAGGAGATAGGAATATAAGAAGTTACTGTTATTGGGAATAAAGGTTCAGATATGCAAAATGAATAGATTCTAGGTGTCTGCTGTAATTTTTCCTGCTGGTTGATGTTACTGTATTGAGCACTTGAAATAGTGCAATCTCAATTTTATCTTATCACATACTACAGCATGGCCTTGTAAATAATACCCTATTTTATTTATATATACCATATCTTCATTATTTGATCATGCACTAATAGGTGTTTAAGTAGTTGTTCTTTTGGTTATTGTGAATAATGCTACAATGAGCAAAGGCTCCAAATGTTTCTTTGAGGTTTTCATTTCAGTTCATTTAGAAGGGGAAAAACTCAGAAGTATGATTGTTAGATCATATGGAAATGTTATTTTTCATTAATTTAGGAAACTCCAAACTGTTTTGTGTAATGGCTACACCATGTGCACTGTGACTAACAGTGCACCTGTATTCCAAATTTGCCATATTCATAGCAACATATTTTTATAACAACAATCTTAATGGATGTAATGTCATATTTTATTGTGGTTTAGTTTTCATGACCTCAATGATCACTAATGTTGATTATCATTTTGGCTTGTTTTATAACTTTTTTGGAGAAATTTTTATTTCTTTTGCCAGTTTTTAAATCAGCTTATCTGCTTTTGATATCAAATTGTGGAAGATCCTTATTTATTTGAAGATTAAACCATCAACAAAGCTTGAAAATATTTCCTTTATTCCTTAGGTTGCCTTTTCATTCTGTTAATTATTTCCACCAATGGGCAAAAGCTTTTGAGTTTCATGTCAAATTGTTTAACTATTTTTAATTTTGTTGCCTGTACATTTTAGGCCATATATATTGATGGGTAATTGGGCTCCTTCCAAATTTTGGCTATCATGAATTGTGCTGTTATGAACATGGATGTGCACATATATCACTGTGGTATGATTCTTTTAATTCTTTGGGGAAGATACTCAGCAGAGGCTTTAGCTGAGTCAAATGGGACTTCAAATCCTAGTTCTTTGAGGTATCTTCATACCAATTTCCACAGTGGTTACAGCAGCCTACACTCCCATCAGCAGGGTTCCTCTTTCCCCACAGCCCTGCCAACATTTGTTATTGGTTGATTTCATGATAGCAGCCATTCTTTCTGGGGTAATGTGGAATTTCAGTGTTGTTTTTATTTGGATCTCTCCAAAGACCAGTGATGTTGAAATTTTTTTTCATATGTTTATTTGCTATTTCTACTTCTTTGTCTGAGAAATGTCTGTTCATTTCAGATGCCCATTTTTGGATTAGGTCTTTAAATTTGGGAGATCTAATTTTTTTGTGTCCTTTATATATATTCTAGATAGTAAACCTTTGTCTGAGGAAGAGTTAGTGAAAAGTTTTTTCCCACGTTGTGGGTTGTCTCTTCACACTGTTGGTTGTTTCTCTTGCTGCACAGAAGCTTTTAATAAGAAGACATCTGACTTGTTGACTGTGCTGGTTCATGGGCAACTGAGGTTTTGTCCATAAAATCTTTTCCTACACTAACTTCTTCAAGAGCTTTACCTAACCTCTCTTCCACCTGGCTCAATGTTACTGTTTTAATACTTAGAACTTTAATCCATTTCAATTTCAGTTTGGTGCATGGTGACAGATAGATCTAGTTTTAATCTTTGGTAAGCTGAAACCCAGTTTTTCCAGCCCCATTTATTAAAGAATCTATCTTTCCTCCAGTGAGGGTATTTGGTTCCATTATCAAAGATGATGTGGCTGAGTGTGTCTGGAGATGTTTCTACAAATTCTAATCTGTTCACTGGTCCTGAGTTCTGTTTGTTTGCCAGTGTCATGCTGTTTTATCACAATAACTTTGTAGTATAGTTTCAAAAGGAGACTGGATTAAAAAAATGTGTTTTTTTTAATAAAATGGAGTACTGCTCAGTCCTAAAGAATGAGAAACTAAACACATTTATAGGTAAATAGATGCACATTGAGGCCACACTCTTAAGTGAAATAAATAGGACACATATGTGTAAATACCACTTTCTCCAGTGTGAGTTACTGAAAGTGTGAATAAGAACTAAAAGGTATAATAGATAATGTGAAATAGGAAGAAAAGGTGCAAAGGGGAAGCGGAAGAGGAAGTGGAAGGAGTAGGGGAAAAGAAAGGTGGGAATGAAAGGGGAAAACACAAGAACCAAGATGGCTTATGTAAACATGCAAATTTCCAATGATGCATGTCATTACATTGTATACCTTAAATATACCAATAAAATGAATTAAAATTTTTAAAAATAAAATACAAAAAAATAATATTTGCCCTCACTAATATCAAGGTTTATCAGTAAGTTTTCTTGTGGCATGTACTTTTACAATTTCAAGCATTTAAATCTTTAATTGATTTGGAGATAATTATTTACACATAATGTAAAAAAAGGGTCCAACTTTGCTTATGTGGGTAGCTAATTTATATAACTACTGCTGGAAAAACCATTATCTCCCCATTATTTGTTCTTTGCATCTTAGTCAACTATCAGTCGATTTTATATGTTTGGGTTTACTTCTAACCTCTTTGTTCTATTCCAATATATTATATATCTGTCTTTAGGCCAGTACCACATAGTTTTATATAAGGTAGATTTGTAATATCTTTTGAAATCAGATAAATTTTGTTATTTTGCTATTTTTGTTATTCATTCTGATAATTATTTTGGCTACTCAGGATCTTTTCATTTTCATATACATTTTAAAGATTTTTCTATTTCAATAAAAATATATCATAAGGATTTCATAGACTCTATATATTGTTTTGTCTATGATGCACATTTAACAACAAAAAGACTTCCAATTTATATACATAAAATTCTTTCCATTGAGCTGAAATTTTAAAATCCCTTTCATCAGTGCTTTATTATTTTCACTGTATAATTCACCTTCTTAGTAATGTTTAGTATTTATTTTAATGCTATTATAAATGATATATGTATATATGTATGTATGTATACACATAAATGTATGTATAGTAAATGATATAGATTTTGTAACTTTTCTAATAGTTGATTATTACCACGTGGAAATATACAGAATGCTTTGTTAATTTTATCAAGTTAATTGACATACAAATGCATGAACACATTAATGTATGCAATTTGTTGAGTTTGAGCATATACATACATACATCCAGAAATCATGATGACAAAATAAGAAATATATCCATCACTCTAATAGTTTCCATTGACTTTTGTTATATTTTGCTTTGTTTTATGATCATAATACTTGTGCTCTACCTTAGTAGATATTCAAGTATACAATACCAAATTTGTACCTGTAGGTATTATGTTGTAAAATAGCTAACTAGAATTTATTCATCATTATTTTAAGATGAATTCATTTTACATTTCTGAAACTTTATAGTCATCAAGCAACAATTTTCCCTTTCCCACTTTGCCAATCCCTGCTAATTACCATTCAACTCTTTCTGTAAGTGTAATTATTTTAGGTACTGTGTATACCTGGAATAATATGATATTTGTCCTTCTATGACTGGCTTATTTCACTTAAATTTTTCAAGGTTAATCTATGATTTTCTTTGAAAATTAAATTATATATATGTATATAATTATATATATATATATAAAACACATTATTATATATAACACATTTTCTTATTGATCAATTGGTGAACATTTAGCTTTTTTTCACAATTTTGTTAGTTTGAATAATGCTAAAGTAAATATTACAATGAAAAATCTCTCCTTGAAATCCGATCTTGATTTAAATTCTTTTGCATAAATACTGAGAAATTGGATTCCTGAGTTATATGGAAATAGCATTCGTAATTTTCTTGAGGAAATATACTGTTTTCCAAAGCTGCTGAACCATTTTAATTTCTAGCTGCATCATTTTACATTCCCACAAACAGGATATCCAGAGCATACTGCAAATGGAATATTTTACTTATTATGATATTTTCCAGGTTCATCTGTGTTGAATATGGCAGGATTGCCCTTCTCCTTAAGGCTGAATGCATAAGAAAAAATATTTTTTTGTACATATAAGATTATGTCATATAAAGGCAGGTAATTTTTCTACTTATCTGATTTTAATACCTTTAAATTCAGCCCCCCCCATACACGCATTTTTTTTTTCTGGCTGGGGCTTCCAGACATTTTATTTTGAAAAAAGTAGTCAGAGGGAATCTTTCCTTTGCTCCTGATCTTGAAAGACAAGATTTAAAATTTCCACTCTTGATTAGGATGTTAGCTGTGGGCAATTTTTATATGGCTTTCATTATGTTGAATTTCCTCATATTCTTTTTTTTTTTTTTTATTGAGTTTATTGTACATTTAGGGATACAGTACAGTTACATTCATTGTTGGGATCATGTACCTTTACATGGCAAGTCTTGATTCTCATTTTTTTCCCCTTACCTCTGCCCTCCCTTCACCCCGTCCTCCCCTCCCCATCTACAAACACTTTATTTTCATCTTTTCATTCTCTCACATTTTTTTCTTTTCCCTTTTTGTTCTTCCCCTACGTATCACACCTTCCCTACACCTTTAGCTCCTTTCCTCCCATTTCTAAATGTCAGTAATCTTATTAGAATCTTATGCATTGTTGCAGAATATTCACACCAGGGAAACTATTCGGTATTTA
>NW_022900951.1:99009592-99052005 GCF_012274545.1 Fukomys damarensis
CTCGCGCGCACGCCGCCGGGTGATCGCAGACCTCCTCATATTCTTAATGTGTTGAAAATTTTTATCATGAAAGGATGATGAACTATGTCCAGTACTTTTTTTGAATCACTTAAATGATAATGTTGGTTTTATCCTTCATTCTATTAATGTGGTGTATCTCATTAATTGATATGCATTGAACCATGCTTGCATCCCATGGTGGAAAGTGCACTTGGACATTGGGCAAGATCCATGTTATCTGATTCAGTTTGCTAATGTTTTATTTAGGACTTTAGCAGGTCTGATTATAGTGGTAGTAACTTGTTCTTATTTTTTCCTTGTAATATCTTTATCCATCTTTTGTATCAGGGCAATGCTATCCTCATATAATGAATGTCAATGTTCATTTCTTCTCAAGCTTTTAGAGGAGTATAAGTAGTGTTCTCATTAATTCATCTTAAAATATTTAACAGTTAATTGCTAAAACCATTACCCTAGGTTTTTCATCATTGGAAAATTTTTGATTACTGAATTGTTCTCCTAAATAATTTTACCTGTTAAAATTTTTTATTGGCAGGTTATATAGTTCCAGATATTTATCCTTTTTTTAATGCTATCCAATTTATTCATACTACTTTATTTTAAACTTTGTATTCCTATTCCTATAATCAGTTTTAAAGTTCCATGTTTCATTTTTAAAAGTTTATTCATATGAACTTTCTTTTTTAATCTAACTGAAGATTTATTAATTTTGCTTATATTTTCAAAGTAACAATTTAAAAAATTATTGGATTTCTATTCTGATTCTTTACTTTTTTATTGACGTTATTAGTTTTAGGTAGATATTACATTTACATTCACTTCTGGGATCTTGTACCTTTACATGAAAGGTCTTGGTTCTCATTTTTTCTCCTTTTCTCTGCCCTCCCTTCATCCCCTCCTCTCCTCCCCCTTTACAAACACTTCATTTCCTTGTATTCATTTTCTCTTATTTTTTTTCTTTTCCCTTATTACCTTTCCCCTACCCTTCCCACTTCACTACACCTTTAGCCCCTTTTTTCCTATTTCACAATATTAATTATCTCATTAGGATCTTGTGTATTATTATAGCTTTTCACACCAGAGAAACTATTCAGTATTTACACATGTGTGACTTATTTTTTTCATTTAGGAGTATATCCTCAATATGTATCCATTTTCCTATGAATGAATCTAATTTGTCATTCTTTATTGCTGAGTAATATTCCATTTTATAGTAAAACCACATCTTCTTTATCCAGTCTCCAACTGATGGGCAAATGGGCTGTTTCCAAGTTTTAGCTATTACAAACTGTGCCACTATAAACATAGGTGTGCATATATCACTGTGATATGATTCTTTTAATTCTTTTGGAAAGGTACCCAGGAGAGGGATGGCTGGGTCAAATGGAACCTTTAGTCCTGTTTCATTTCTGCCCTAAAGTTATTCTTGAGTATTTTCTGCAAAATTGGGTTTAGGTTTTTCCTTTTTTTTCTATTTCTTTGCTATTTATAATCAAGTTCTTTACTTGAGATCTTTTTCCATTTCTAATATAATTGTTTATCCTTATAAATTTCCCACTAATATTCATTTTGCTACATCTCAATCTTTTAGTAAGGTGAATTTCCTTTTTTATTTGTCTAAAAATAACAACATAACAACATAAAGCATGTTAATATCATTACCTAAAAATACATATATCTTTACTTGCCATTCATTTCTGAAGAACAGTTTGTCAAGTATAGTATTCTTGGTTGTTAGATCTCTTTTTCTACCTGCACTTTGAATATATAATCCTACTGACCACTGGTTTCCAAAATTTCTGCTGAAAAATCTACTGATAGTCTGATAGAGGTGTACTTATACACTGAAAGTGATTTGATGCCTGTAATTCTCAAATTATCTGTCTTTGACAATGGACTGTATGATTATTGTGTGTCTCTATGTATTTATTTGAATTCATGTTATTTTGTGCCTGTTGAAGATCTTGGAGGTGGATGTTCATCTATTTTTCTAAATTTGGGCCATTATTTATTTGAAGAAGCTTTCTACCACTTTCTCCCATCTTTTTATGGCATGTATATAATGTATATTGTGGTATTTTTTATTGCTGATCTCT
This sequence comes from Fukomys damarensis, assembly GCF_012274545.1. Classification (NCBI taxonomy): domain Eukaryota; kingdom Metazoa; phylum Chordata; class Mammalia; order Rodentia; family Bathyergidae; genus Fukomys; species Fukomys damarensis. The sequence continues at coordinate 99,011,710 of NW_022900951.1, forward strand.
ATATCCCTTATATTTTTTTCACCATTTTATTTTGTTTCTGTGACTGATAATTTTCAATGAACTTTATTTTGATTCATTAATCCTCTTTTATTGTTCAGTCTTCTGTTGTACCATTTTGTGCATTTTCCAGATGCTTCTCATATTCTTCAGATCCAAGATTTGCCAATGAAGTCAGTACCTTGTGCAAGTCCTTGAAATATTTGATACTTGAAGGCTTTTTACAACTGGTTTACTCTCAGGGAATAAGTTGCAATCTGAGATTTATGATCTGTTCTCTGTGTTCTGAGCTGGGAAACTACTAGTCTGCTATATAAAAATGTTATCTTTTTTCTCACTGGTTTTCAGGCATCTAGACCATGCCAGGTCTTGTAAGCACACTGAGAACCAAGAAATAAGCCATTATTTTGAGAAGTCTTTGAAAATAGGTAGTGCACAGAGCCTGTGGTTCAACTCTTCCTTCTCAAGAGGAAAGGAGAAAATAGTTTTATGTATGTATGTGTATGTGTATCTTTACTTTATTTTAAGCTGGAGGGAGTCACTATAGCTGTGAACTTCCCAAATCTTCTACTTTCTTTTCACTGGACTTTAAAATATTACATTATGCTTGGTTTTTTTAGCACTTTGAAATAAACAATTATGAGGGAAATCATTTGAACAGTTCCTGAAAAAGTTGCAGTATTGCCCATTTAGCTCATATGTTTTCATCCCAAAGAAAAGTTGGGAAGCAGAACATTTTCCTCCTTATATTGTGGTACTTCTCCAAGTACAAATTATGGTTAGAGTATCTCAAATTTCTCTACCAGATTTGATTTAGCTAGGTTCTCATTTACCCAGGATACAGTAGCCTCTCAACCAATTTCTGAATTTTGCACAAAATTTTCCCTTAGATTATGTTTTCTTGGTGTATTTATGTGCAGAAATATGATCCAAGGATTCCTTTTCCACCATCTGGTTAATATGTCTTGTCATCAGATGTAATTTTATCTGACAAAAACAACAGCTAATATTAAAAGAGCACATATAAAACATTTATTTTTATAATGGCATCAAAAATAGTGAATAACTAGGAATAAGTCTATTCAAAATTAGAAGTATGTCTACATAGAACATTTGTGAGGAACTTGGCTGAGGGGTGAATTATTAAACTAGGGAACAAAAGCATGAAGGCTCTGAGCAGTGAATGGATAAACAACAAGAAGCCTAGATTAGAGAAGCACATTGTGTCTGTCCATTGCCCTTCCCCTTTCTGCAAGAAACTTCCTACCTTGAGAAAGTTTCTCGCCCAAACTTCTTTTAAATGCTTTTTCTCTCTCTTGCACTAATATTTTAAATGAAAGCCAGAGAGCTCTGGGCTTTGGTGTGATTCCTAGGAGTCTCCCTAATGCCAGTTGCTCTCAGTTGAGATAGGGTTCAGACCAAGTCTCATCTCTGAGTAATCTTTCATTCTCTATGCTGCCATGGTCGTATACTGTGACAAAAACTCTAAAATATAATTGTGGATACTGCATATCTGAGAAAGCTAGAGGAAAAATTTTGAATATTTTCACCATAAAGAAGTGAGAAATGTTTTAGGAGATACATATGTGTAACCTGATTATATAATGGGTACATGTATTGAAACATCACATAAAATCCATTAATATATACAACTTTTATGTTTGTATACAACAATTTAAAATAAACTCAATTAACAGAGAAGATTTTTCTTCTTCTTTTTTTTTTTTGTCACCAGTGATCAAACTCGAGTCCTTGTGCTTGCGAGGCAGGCAGTGGAACCTCTGAGCTAAATCCTTGACCCCAGGGAAGATTTTTAAATAAATAAAGGTGAAAGGGTATTTCATATTTCTGGGTTTGGTAACTCAATATAGTTGTAAGACCTAAGGCCTTACTACCACTCCAAGGAGCTCAACAGCCACCGAGGGCTTTCAAAATGTAAGACCAAGGGCCTTACTACCACTTTGAGGAGCTCGATTCTACCACTCCAAAGAGATTGATTCTGTCTCTCCAAAGAGCTCGACTTTATCTATTTACCCAGAACTACAAGGAGTAAAACAATCTTTATCTATTTACCCAGAACTACTAAATGTTCACCTGTTAATTTACATTAATCACAATTGAGACTAGGATTTAGATTACAAAGTTATGCAGTCTTACATTCCTAAGAAAAGGTAGGGGAGCAACTACAAAGAGGAGTGGTACACAAAGGCCTCTGGGGCCATTACTCATCCAACATAGGATCACTTTATCTCAGTCAGGTTTTACATAGTCAGGAAGATCATCCTCCCAAAATTCGCTTTTTCTCTTGCATTCTTTTATTGGTACATTTTAGGTATACAGTACATTTACATTCATCACTGGAAACTTGTAACTTTACATGATGTATCCAGAATTCATCTTTATCCTCATTGTTTTCCTAATAAAATCTGCCACAAGTTTCTGTTGGAAATTGACACTTTTATTCAAAATTGTGGGGGCCAGTCATGGCCCAATGGCATTTGACATTTGAAGAATAACTTCTTCCTCTACCATTAAGGCATTGATACAATCTATGTAATAGTTGTTCCTTTTCAAGGACTCTGTTTGTTAAACTTGTTTCTTCTTTGACCCTGTGATGGGAGGAACTGGAACAGATAGTAAAGATCTGATGTTATCTGCAGGAGTCAGGAAATCCTGTCTTTGCATAAGATAAAGATAATTGCTTGGTGCTTCCTGTTGATGTGCCTTTAAAAAGAGCTGTTTCTGTAAAATAAAGCAGACTTCTCTTGGTCTCCACTCAGGCTTGAGTGTTCTTTCCTTTCTCAATCCTCACTCCCCAACTCAGGCTGTTTCGTGTTGTGAAGGCTGGACCGCCAAAAAAATTATTTAAAAAGATGTAAAAGAACAAAATAATCAAGATTATCATAAAGAAGAATAAAGTTGGAACAATCACATTACCAGGTATTAGGATTATTATGAACTTCTAGTTTATAATATTCTATTATACTGTACTATTATAAATTTGTAGTAATTAGACACTGTGATCTTAGCACTAAAATATCAGGTAGACAAGTGTAACAAGAGAAAGAAGCAATCCTTCACACATAATAGACATTCTTTAGAATAAATGTTGACAGAGATTAATTGAGCAACCACTTAAAAAATTAAACGATGCTTATATTATACGTAAAAATAAATCCCTGGTAAATTAAAGATCTGGAATTTTAAAGTAATATATTGATTGTTTAATTTGTTTTTATAAAGAACATTTTCATGCCTTTGGGTATGAAAAGATTTCGTCAAAAGGGCACAAACATGTATAAAATAGACAAAAACTTGATGAATTTATCTTAAAATTAAATACACATTAATCAAAATATATCAGGTACGAAAATTTAGCTCATGAAATAGAAGACATTTCCAATTCACATAATCAACAAAAAATACATGTCTAGAATATTAAAATAACTATAGATTATCACAAAATATCCAGAAACTCAACAGAAAAATAAGCAAAAGACTTGGGTAAAAGATTTTAAATATGAAAAGATACTTAATTTTATAATCAAAGATTTTTAATAAATAAAATACTAGGAATCTTACAGCAGAATGGCTGAAATTAAAATGTCTGACAATATGAAATGTTTATAATGACGCAGTTCAACTAAAACTCTTCTGTCATGCTGTGTGAATAAAACTGTTACTTTCACTTTGTAAAACTCAACATGTATTAAATTTTAACCTATACTCATCCCTAATCCCCAAAATTACCCTCTTAAATACAAAGAAAATTTAAATGTGCATATATGTGTAGATATATAGAAGTGGAGGAATATATGCAAAAATGATTTTTTGATAGTTCTAAATTGGAAGCAACACAAATGGCAATAGTAGAATGCCCAAATTGTGACATGCTCACCTTATTGTGGGATACTATGCCTCAACAAAAATTAAGCTTGTGTTACATGGAACGTGATAGAATCTAAATCATTATATTTATTGACATAAAGCAAATACACAAAGTAAATATTATCCATTTTAGTTAGAGAAAGGTCCAAAGTAGACAAGACAAAACAATATACTAAATGTAACAATTTAAAATGCCATTGTTTTTATTTGTAGAAGAGCCAGGGAGTAGTGACTGGAAGAGTGTATAATGTGAACTTCTGAGTGTTGATATAGCTCTGTTACATGAAAGTGTAAAGTCATCCCATTAGATATGCAATTTTTCTCTGTATATGTTATCCATAATATTAAAATCTGTAATTTTTAAGAAGAGGCTATAACTGGCCAAACATTTTTTATACATCAACCTCAATCCTGTCATCTTAGTCCATTTTTGGCATTGTTTGATGATGCTTTTGGGAAAGAAAATGTATGTAGGGCATTGAGTGAGAGGAAATGATAAAAAGCTGATATGAGTCATAAAAGTAACCTTAGAAGTGTTAGTTTTGATATAAATAAGCATCAAAAATGTTAACATGGAGAATTTTAATAGTATCAGAAAAAAGGAGACATTCACTTGAAACTAAAAATGGAAAGAGTTTCAAAAATAAAGTATTGAGCAAAATAGAATGCTTTCTGATGAGTGCTCAAGGATGTTTAAAACCTGAAAGGACTAAGTCAATTAAGGATCACTGGTGACCTTTATGGCAAGAGTTTCAGGGGCATGAGAGGGATAGAAACTTGATTTCAAGCAAAAGCCTGATTGAATTGAATTAAAGTGAAGAATGGGTGAGAAAACCCTGGAAATAGGATGAAACCTGTGGACTATTTTGCTTGAAAGATGAATATGTGTACACACACACACATGCACACGTGCACTCCATTGTATATCTTTTGGCCTGGTATTCTTAGGAGGTCATTCCTTAGGAAGAGGAGATGAGGCAGCAACTAGAATGAGAAAATTATTTGGAAATGTTTGAGACTTTAATGTCTTTTCTTATTAATGGGAGAATTTCAGAGTGAATAGAAGATAAAAGCAGACCGAAAGAAGAGGAAATAATCAGGATTCCCTTTTCTTCTGAGGTTGGAGGGGATAATTTGATGGCAGATGAAGCTATAGATAAATCTGTGGGTGTGGGGAGCAGGAAGTCATGCAATTTTACTGCCTTCACACTGAGCTTTCTTTATGAAAAAAAGAAAAAATACTATCTATGGAATGATGGGAAAGCAGATAAAAAAATGAGGAAATTTTCAAACAAGTCTCATCATCTGTTCCTACAGTAAAAAATCCCAAAAATCCTTTGTGTTACTGGTTTTCATAATGAAAATATTGTGATTATAAAAGTAAATATGCATTCCTTGCTTACTCTGACACATGTTAGATAATAAATGGGCAGAATATAGCACTTAATACTTCATATATACCAGTCTAAAGATAATTCTTATTACAAACTTGTGTTACTTTGTCTTTCTTTCCAGTGATCCTCTTTTATTCAACTTTAATCTCTTAAAATAAGCTGTAAAACTGACAGTAGAACCTTAAAAGCTTTATTTTGGTTATCTAACTGTTCCTTGATTTCATAAGTATTGAAGGATGTTCTGTACTGGATTAATATGAATCTAAATGACCCTCAATAAAAAATCCAAAGGATTTAAATATGTAAGCAGTATATACAGTGATAGTGTCTTTCTAGATCTTGGAAATGGTTCGTCATGGTGCCAGTAAATAAATTCCATGTGTGAGAGTTAGGAGGTTTGATTTCTAAATTTCAATCTTCTATTATTGGTGTGTGTTGTTGAGCAAGTCGTTTCATCAACCTAAGTCTAATTCATCAGCAGAAAAATCTATTTGAGAAGTTGAGTAGAGGGTTTATGGCTTGTCCAAACATTTTCTAAATTTGTCTCATTGGTTTTCTTACTGGTTTATTCTCCAAATAATCCAAAATTGAAGTTACCCTGAGTTATAATTTGAGCTCTAATATTTGGTCATAGGTTCTCAAAAAACAAAATCCATTTGTGTCATAGTTTTATCATCTGAGAGTTTTAGAAATTGGAGTGAAAATACATGTGAACAGTTAAAGGAAAAACCTAATAATTACAGCATAATTAACTCAATCTTCTGATTGTCCAATACTTTTTCATAATGATACTAAGCCCTTAAGCAAGTACAACTTTAAAAATGTCAAAATTATAAATAGAATTATTAGGGGAACCAAATATTTATTTAAGCATGAGCATGACCACTGACTTTCCCATACAAATAATACCAACTGAATAAAAATGTACCCAGAACCAAGAGTATGGACCATGTAGTGCAGACCTTGGATATGGCCAATGCTGAGGGAGACAAGGTAAGCCCAGAGAAGGCTGGCAGCTCCAAGGAGAAACAACAGACAAGGCCAGCAGTATTAAATGCAAGAAAAACCCAGTTATTATAAACTGAAAAAATCAGAATAAATTTATTCTGAGTATGATTCCTTCCACAGGGCAGGCTAGATTTGGAGAAAAATATCCAGTGCAGCACTCACCATATTTGAGAAGGTTCAATCAGTATCCATTTAGGGAACAGTTTAATTATTAAAACTGAACCATAAAAAAACTGCAGAACAACTTCACTGTAGGACTTCCAGTACTACTCTCGCGCAGTGATAAGGTGGGAGATGGCCATAATAAAGTGATGGGGAGAAGATGTGGACTAGACATAGACTACTTGAGAATATTAAGTTCAGGCCTGAAAGGACACAGGGCCCATACCCTCTGTTGTGAGGGTCCAGGCTGGCTGTGTGTGGGCAGAAGTATTTGGGTCTGAAAGTGCTGGTCTTAAGTCCACGCATTGATTACAATGGCCATTTACATCGTATGTTCCATTCTTAAAATAAGGGAGATGGCTGTATCATGGTACAGAAGCAAAGGCCTGTGTTTAACCATGCCCAAAATGCATTAACGATAATCAAACTGAAGATGTCTCCATACTAGCAAAAAACAATTTTAATTATAATCGAATTGCCAATAGCACCCAAAATACCCATAGAAACTTGAGAAGACAAGGCAATACAACACATCCCAAAACTCCAAACTCTTTCTAAACTAATCAATGGGATATCAAGTGGGAGTAAAAGCCATGGAGTTGAATTATTCAATATGATAAAAGACGAGATAAATACAGCCTAAAAAGATGCTCTGTGAGTTCAATGAAAATAAATCTAAACAGACCATGAGTTAAAAAAAAAAATGACCAGCATGCTTAGAAAAGACACTAACAAAAAGCTAACTGAGATAAAATAATGCAAGACATAAGTGACCAGTTAAACAAAGAATTAGAGTCAATGAAAAACTATGAAACTAAAATCCAGGAGTCTCAAAATTTATTTGAGTGTATGTACAGGCAGCACAAGTGACCAACAGAAAGACAGAGTGTCATATCTAGAAAATAGGGCTAATGTTGTGACCAATTACTCACAGATACTTTATCAAGAGAACATTAAAAATAGATCCAACAGACACTAGATGAAGCAAAGATAATTAATTGTAGTTGAATTTAGAAAAATTAGAAGACAATAAAAGTAGCATCAAATTATTTCCAGAAATAATAGCAGAAAACTTTCCAAATATGGGAAAAGAATTAAATATACAGATATCTAGAGCATATAGAATACCAAATAGACATGATTAAAGAACTTCAGTGAAAATCCCAAAACAACACAAGAACAGAATCTTAAAAGTTATTAGAAAAAAGCAACTAAACTCTTACAATCACTGTATGCTTCTTAAGGTGAAATCATTTGAGTTACAAGAGACTACTCAACACAATCTTAAAGGCCAGGAAGTGTTGGAACAAAGCGTTTCAAGCTCTGAAGGAAAATAAATTTGTACCAAGAGTAATGTGTTCTGCAAAACTCTATTTCAAAATTCAAGGATATCCTAATGAAGCCAAAACTGTCAAAAAGTTAAATAGAATGAATACACCAGGCAGTGTGAGCCATTGAGCAGAAGGGGACAAAAGGGACTCACTAAGATGAAAATAATGCAATAGCAGGAGTAGGTCAATACCTTTCAGAAAGAACTTTCAATATAATGGTCTTAATTCTCCAATCAAAGACAAAGACTGAAAAATGGATTAAACTACAAAATCCAAGTGAATACAACATACAAGAAACCCATTTAACCAAAATATATTTAAAGACTGAAAAACAAATGTTGGAAAACAATATTCCATGAAACAGGAACCTGAAAGCGAGCAGTAGTAGTTATATTTTCAAACAAAGTAGACTTCAAGCCAAACTGATCAGAAGAGGCAAAGGTGGTCAATATGTATTGGGTAAAGGAATAATTCACAGGAAAACATAACAATTATAAATGCACCAAATGTGGGTGCACCCAACTTCACAAAACAAACACTGCTGGATTTGAATGATCAGATAAACATGAGCACAACTATAGTGGGGACCTCAATACCCAGGTCAACTAGAAACAGTGTTAACAAAGAAATATCAGACTTGAACCAAACTTTCAGCAAATATTTAGTAAGTATGTAGAGAATGTTTCACCCAAGAATAGAATACATATTCTAAGTAGCACATAGAACTTTCTTCAAAATAGACAGCACTAGCTCTTAAATCATGCTTAAGTAAATACAAAGAATCAAGATTATACCTCTCATATCACCAGATTATAATGCTATGAAGCTAAAATCAATAACAAATCAAAGTACATAAATTATCCAAACATATGGAAATTAAACAGCACTGTTTTAAAAATCAATGGGTCACAGAAAAAAATCAAAGAAGAAATTAGACAGTTCCTAGAATCAAATTATAAAGTCAGTGAAACATAGCAGAATGTATTAGACATTATGAAAGCATTCCTCAGAGAAAAATTTGTAGCTGTGAACTCCTCTATCAGAAAAACAGAGTGATCCCAAATAAACAATGTAACGGTGTGCTCAAGGTCCTAAAAAAGTGGAAAAAAAAATCTAATCAAAAGCTGATACAAAGAAGGAAATGATAAATATCAGAGCAGAAACTGAATTAATTGAAACTAAAAAAATATGAGATCAACATAGAAAGAGGTGGTTCTCAAAAAGAATGAACAAAATTTTATAAATCTTAGCTGTTTTTACTGAAAAAAATGAAATAAAAAGATCCAGATTAATGCAATTAGAAATGAAAAAGCCAGAGACAGTGGAAAAAGTTAAAATCCATAATATTAATAATAACTACTTTGCAAACTGTACTCCAACAAGTTAGAGAATCCAAAAATAGTTTTACAGTTACATACAAATTTGTGTCATGGCTTATAGCTAGATGTACCCCCAAAGCTCCATATATTCATAGATAATGCTTTGGGAAAATAAATGGATCATATGAGGGAGATACTCATCTGAGTTACAGCTAAATGCAATTTGGGATATAAATCCTGATTGAACGGGGTGGGTCACTGGGGGCCTGAACTGGTGGGTATATTTCTTTTCCTTCTCCCTTGATCTCTCACTACTTTCTACCCCCATGCTGTGAGCTATTTCTCCTCTGCTATGCTACTCTGCCTTGGAATTGATTCCTCAGGATTCAGTTCACCATACTCAGCAATCCAGACACTGTAAGCCTTCAGTAATCACCAGGAAGATGCAAAATATCTCCGTTATTAAACTGTTTTCCTCTGCCGTGTCATCTTGCCTTGAAGCCAGCCAACTATGGACAGAAACTTCTATAAAATGTAAGCCAAAATAAACCTTCCTTTCTTAGAGTTGTGGAAGTTTTATTGTGTCTCAGCAATGAGAAAAGCCCAAATAAAGAACCTAATGATATAACTCAAGTTCTAGAGAAACAAGAAAAGTTTAAATTCAAAGATAGTATTAAGAAGAAAATTGTATATATCAGACTCAAAATTAAAGAAATTGAGACTAAAAATTCATAGAAGAAAGCCAATGTAAATAAGAGCTGATTCTTCAAAAAGAATAAACAAAGAAAAATTGTTAGCCAATCTTATCAAAAATTGAAAGAAAAAACACAGTTACATCAAATATCTAATGCCAATACTCTTCAAACTTTTTAAGAAAATTGAAAGAGTACTACTCCCAAAGTTATTCCTGAAAGCTGCTTTTACCCTAATTCTAAACAAGGAACCAACCAAAATGCAAGATTGCTCAACTAGATACCATCTAACAAAGTACAACAAATCAATGAAAAGATCATGCTTCATCAGCAATTGTTCTTCATCCAGGGATCTTAGGGTGGCTCATATAAGCAAATCAATAAATGTAATACTTTACAAACATAGAAGGAAGGATAAAAATCACATGAGCATTTCAAAAGTCTAAAGAATAGCCTTTGACAAGAAAATTAACCTGAAGAAATTAGGTATAGAAAGACTTTATCTCAATTTATAAAAGCAATTTATGACAATCTATTGCCATCATATTATTAAATGGGGGAATGATGAAAAACTTCACTCTAAAATCAGAAATGAGCAAAGATGTCTACTATCACCACTTCTGTTTTATAGTATGCTACAAATTAGCCAGAGAACTGCAGAAATACAAATAAAAGAAATTGATAAATGTGGTGAAGAAAGAAGTCAAATTGTCATTGTTTGTAGATGACATGGTCCTCTACATAGAAGATACAAAGAATTGCACAAAAATACTAACAGAATTAAGAATCAAAACCAATAATGTAGCAGGATACAAAATCACCATAGAAGAATGAATAGTCTTCTGTATACCAATAATGAATTCACAAAGAAAAAAATTAGGATAATAATACTATTAACAATAGCATCAAGAAAAATTAAAGACACGGGAATGAACCTTACCAAGAACGTGAAAGACCTGCATAAGAATAATTACAGTACTCTGAAACACGAAATCAATAAGACATCGGAAAATGGAAAGATATCCACTTTTTCTGGATAAGCAGAACCAATATTGTCATAATGTACATAAATACTTTCAAAGCTGATATACAGATTTAATGCAATGCTAGTCAAAATACTAGTAGCTCTTCTGACAGAACAACAGAAAACAATCCTAAAATTCACATGGAACCAGGAGAGAGCCAGAATAGAAAAAAAATCTGATTAACAAGAGCAGAGCAGGAAGTATCACAATCCCTAGCAAGTTATATTACAAAGCTACAATGATAAATAGAATGTAGTACTGCTTGAAAATATGTAGTTTCTTTAATGATTTGAACATTTAGTGGTATGGAACTTGGAAAGCCTGATATGCTTTATCTACAAAAGGCTAATGTTCATTGCTAATGCATTTTATTAAATCTTGCTATGTCCCAGGAATCTAAATTTCTGTAATGTCACTTTACATTTTTATTCTCTAATATATTTTGTGTTGTTTTCTTAACATATCTCTCAGAGGACAAAAGGATTTACCAATTCTTGAAATGCATCACATTGGTTTTCCCTTTTATTACAACTGATGACAAGGTAAGCTATTAAAGCTTGTCATTACAAAATATCAATTGTCTTTAAAAAGCTACTGTTTTGGTTTATATCTGTATGGCCCCTGACATCCAGATGTCTTCACGAGTGAGGCTTTTGGAAGGTGATTGAATTATGGGAGCAATACTGCTGAATTGCTGTTGCGAAGTGGAGTAGTGTCAAAAGAGTAATCAATGGGGGTGTAACCTGGGAGAGTTTATATCTCCTATTCCTTCCTTCTCTCCTTATTTCCTGGCTTTCATGAGCAGATTTCCTCTGCCAAGGCCCTTCTGCAATGCTGTTTCTGCATTGATGCCTGCCAAAAAATGGACTTAAATTCTGAACTGTGAGCCAAAAATAAGCCTCTTCTTTCAGTTGCTCGTTTTGAATATTTTGTCCCAGAGACAAGGAAAGTGATCTTGACAACTACTGGAATAATGCTGTTAGATATATTTCTATTTGAGACTTGAGGGAAAGAAATAGGAGACAATGATTTTTCTCTTAAAGAGCTTATGTTAATATAAATAATAATTACTGATAATATTTGCTGAGCTCTCAGCATATTCTAAGCACTATGCTACCACTTTATGCTACATATTCACAACTATTTGAAAACAATATATGTCTCTTTTACAGATGAAGAAAAGTGAATGTAAATTAATTAACTTTCACAAGATCAAAGAGCTAGTAAATGATAAAGCAAAGAATTTAATCTATACATTTTGATTCTAGTAAAGACAGTCACAGCCTAAATTTGGGGGATCAGATAACCCATCAGTTTGGGGTAAAACAACAGTATTAAATTATTAACCTTTTAAATATTATAAATAAGAAAATACCCTAATTTTTGCACTGTAAGGTTATGAATTAACTTTGCAGTGTAAATTTGCAAATAAACATGAGAAGGTAAAGTCACTTTAACTTCAAAATATATTTTAAAAAAGAAGAATATTACCTACTTTGGCAGTTCCAGATTCCAGTTGGTTTACTCTGTGACAGGCATGCTATTTTTACTTCTCAAGTTTATAAACTTTTAAGTACTGATAACAATTTACAAAAGACCCGTTGATGGTTTTAGACAAGTACTCAACATTTGTCCTACATGTTTACACATAATGAATTTCAAAACTGTCATTTCTGTCTTTGTATGAAAAAATATGCTTTAATCCATGATAAAGTTGCTTGTTGCAGCTAAGTAATATTTAAATAATTTAAATTACTGTCTTTCAATCAAGTTTTCAGTGGAACCATGGCACTTTTACAGGTGATTGATAAGTAAGACATCTTTGGGGGGGTAGCAATTCAGAGAATGGCCATAAATTATTTTGTACCCAACTATTCTGAACCTATGAAAGATTTATTCCTGACTCAGCTGTTATTCAATGGTAAACTTCTTTATAATATAATCCATGTCAGTTATCTCCTTATATAACATGTAATGCCGTACTTACTGCATTGTTAATGTTTAATAAATATGTATTGAATACACTAAGGGAGAGAAAAAATTATAGTTTTGCAATTGTTTTACTTCTCTGACCCCATATTTGCAAAGAAATTTTAATGTTTTTCCTTTTTCTCACTCATTATAGAGTATATGGATAGATAGACAAATACATATAGATTGATTGAAATCAAATTTAATTACACATAGAAAGTCTATACTTCCAGCTTTGTCTCACTAGTTGAAACCCTAGAGCATTGAGAGACTAGGAAAAGGAAAAAAACATTAACTACATGTTTTTTCTGAAAAACAAGACAAGTCTTCCTGTGAATAATAAATGCAATAGAAGTAAAAATCAGTATCACAGAGATTGTCTAGATTTTTTTTAAAAAAATTTTGTGGCACTGAGACTAAACCAGGGGCCTTCACACTGACCTATGTCCCCAAAGCAGAGGGAACAATTCCTTGGCCACTGTCAACTTTATATAATAAATGTCTTAGTATACATTAAGTTGGGGATAAGATCCTTACTTGAAAGTAGGAGTCATGTTGGTACTACCTTGCTGTGAATAAAAGTTGCAAATTATTTCTGCAGATTGATTCCTAGAACCACAATTTATTACTTGAGAGCCTATAGAGAAGAATACATGTATAATTTCTGACTACCCTCTCTGGGATCCAAAATATACTTATAGGACAGGAGCCCAGTACCACCAATATATGATCTGGATCATGATTGGAGTGTAATAAAAGCAGGTGAAGGTATTTGAGAAGCTTTTAAGTAAAGAAGGTGGAGTAGAAGCAGCAGAAGAAGGACAGGGGAAGAGGGAGAAAAAGATGGATGGGTGAGAGAAAGATGAAAGAAAGCCTATAATCCATAATTTTTTAAAAATCTACAAAAATGACTAAGTGATCCCTCCCACATACGCAAAAATAGAATAAATTCAGTCCATAATAAATGATAATAATAGAACGACTTGAAAGAAACTTTTAAAATAATTATGTTTAAGATGTTCAAGAAAATGAAGAAATCATATTTGTAAAAATAAATTGAGATTCATTCTTTATTTTTGATGAATGCATTACATTTTGTAAATATGTTTCTAAGTATCTTTTCATCTGATACCTACAAATATCCTTTTCATGGTGACTTCATTGTGAGATGCTCTGAAAGACATTCATTTTTCTTAACTCCATGGTAGCTGATGGAATAAATGACTTGAGACTTCTAAGTTTGACCCCAGAAGTTCTGGAACCAGAACTTTAAAGTCTAGCAATTGAATGTCCCTGAAATTCCAGAAAATTGTTTATTTTTATCCATATGTCTTCACTCTTGAAGGAGGTTAGATAGGCCATATAAAGTAGGCACTAATAAGCTTTGCATGATAGACCATACTTGGGTGACTAACATGTACATACAGAGTTGATTAGGAAACTGACTCAAATTTCAAAGTAATAAAGACAAAATGAAGACAGAAATGTGAAGATTCCTGATTTTAGTTGGCCATTATGCATCAAAAAGTGCAACATTTGATTCCCTGCTACAACATTTACATTGCCATTTTTCCTCAATATCTGTTCTTTACAGGTGTTTTTATTTTCAAGTTTAAATTTGTAAACATTTAGAGATTTCACTTTTAACTATGTTTTCGTAGTTAGTTTCTTTTTAATTGAGTTTATTGGTACATTTTACGGAGGCACTACAGTTACATTCATTGTTGTGATCTTGTACCTTTACATGACAGGTCTTAGTTCTCATTTCTTCCCCCTGTCCCTGCTCCTCCCTTCACCCTCCTCCCCTCTCCATTTTCAAACATTTTATTTCCATCTTTTCATTTTCTCACATTTTTTCTTTTCCCATGTTACCCTTCCCCTACCCATCCCACCTACGCTACACTTTTAGCCCTTTTCTTCCCATTTCACAATGTCAGTTATCTCATTAGGATCTTACGTACTAAGTTTATTCACACCAGAGAAACTATTTGGTATTTACACATGTGTGACTTATTTATTTCATTTAGGAGTATATCCTCAATATGTGTCCATTTTCCTATGAATGAATCTAATTTCTCATTCTTTATAGCTAATATTCCATTTTATAGAAAAATCACATCTTCTTTATCCAGTTTTCAACTGATGGGAAAATGGGCTGTTTCCAGTTAGTTTCTTACTTAGTTATTAGTTTTCAGAGACAGTCTTCATATTGGTATTGGATATGTGTTCAGAAGTCCATTATGATGTGAGAAATAATTAATCTAAATAAATAAATGTTTCCCAGATACATAAAAAGACTGTACACCCTCCTTTGGTCCCATGATTCCATAGATACTTATAAATTCTAGCCTGCCAATATTGTTCTTAAAATATTCTACACCCTTATTAATATTTTGACTCCTCAATGAATTGTAGAGGAAAATTTGTTAAAGTATCCTACTTTTAAGTTTGTTGGTTTCTCTTGGAAATTCCATTCATATTATTTTAATAATATTAAATATCATAACATTAATCATTTTAAAGTGTATAATTCAGTGGAATCTGGCATTACACAATGTTATGTAAAAATCACTACTCTCTACTCCCACCACATTTCTTTTATCCATAAGGAAACCGTGTATGTACCAAATGAGTTGCCATTCGCATTCAAGTCCCTGTCAAAAATTGATCTGACTTCTAGATGTATGGACTCATGTGGACTAGATGATTCATTAAAATGGAATTAGACAAAGTTGTCTTTTGTGTTTGGCTTCACTCACTTAGTACTTCTCCCTTCCTTTTTATGGCTGAATAATACTCTTCTGCATGTATATGCAATGTTTAACATATGTATCCATCCATCAATGAATTTTTGTTTTTTTTTGTCATTTTAGCTACTGCAAATAATGTTGATACTGATAGGCATATATATGTACTTCCTTGAATATAGTACTTGTTTTTAATTCTCTTGTGCATGTAACAAGGATTGAAATTTCTAGGTCATGTGGTAACTAAGTTTAGTTGTTTGAAGAACTGAAAGACTGGCCTTAAAATGATTGAGCTATATTTTACATTCTAACCAATAATGTATGAGTGTTCAAATTTGTTCACATCTCTCTTAAACTATTATTTTTCATGCTTAAATTAGAGCCATCCTAGTTGCCAAAAAGTGCTATCTTGTATTTTGATTTTCATCTCTCCAAAATCTAGTGATGTTATTTATCATTTCATGTGCTTATTGGCCATTTGGATTTCTTTGGAAAAAGTCAATTCAGGCTCTACTTATTTTTAAATTAGGCTTGTGTTTTGTTGTTGAATTGTAAGTTTTAAATATTCTATATATGAGAACTTTACTTGACATGTGATATATATGAAAATGCATTATCTCATCTATAGTTTATCTTTGTTGTATTTTTTCCAATTTACAAAGTTTTATTTTAAAGAAGTTCTATAAGTTCAATTTATCTATTTTTTCCTTTACCTCTTGTGCTTTTAAAGTTATCTAAGAATTTCTTGCCAAATCCAAGGTCATGAAGAGGCAGATATACAGATAGATACTTGGCACAATGTTATTAGTGATTTTCAGCTTATGATTACAATATCTTCCCCTTATTTGTGCTTTCTCTTATTTGTGCTGACCTTGTGGTCAGTCAAGGTTTGAAAATATTAAATGGAAAATTTCATAAAATACTCATAAATTTTAGAATGCACCATATTTCTTTGGTGAGAACACAGCTCAGGCTGTCATGCTCCATAATCCTAGAGGTAAATCATTCCTTTGTCGGGCATACACATGCTATGTATGCCACTTGTTCATTAATCAGTTAATAGCCATCTCAGAAATCAAACTGAGTATTGCAGTATTATATTATTTCTGTACAAATCATCCTTATTTTGGGTAATTAAACCCTCAAACTACAAAAATATTGGTACTGGCAATTCTATTTCCTTGTTTTAAAAATTTGTTCTATTTTACTATTGAATATTGTTAATATCTTACCCTGCATAATTTATAGACATTATCATAGTTTTTACATGGAAAATTATAGTACAGTCATTGCTCTCTATCTACAAGTTTGACATCCATGAATTCAATTCACTATAAATCAAAAAAATATTTAAAATAAAATAAGATTGTGTCTATATTGAACATGGACAGACATTTTTCTTGTTATTATGTCCCAACAGAGTGTAGCAATGGTTTGCATAGCATTTGCATTATGTTAAATATTATAGGAAATCTAGAGATGAGTTAAAGTATGCAAGAGGATGTATAGACATTACATGCATATACTACACCTTTGGAGATAAGGGACTTGAACACCCACAGATTTTTTAAATTAATTTTATTGGTACATTTAATCTATACAATATGATGACATTCATTGTTGGAAATTTGTACCTTTACATAATCAACCTTGGTTCTTATTTTTTCCCCATTCCCTTACCCTTCATTCAACCCCTTCCTATCTACAAAGACATTGTTTCCATTATTTTAAAATTTTCTCTAATTAATTACATTCCTTTCTTTCATTTCCCCAATCCTCCCATTTCCCCTTCCTCTTTGTCCCTTTACTTAATATTTCACAAGATCTATTGTACCTTTTAGTCCTTATTTTCACTGTCAGTTTCTCACACTATAGAAACTATTCAGTATTTACATATGTCCTATTTATATCACTTAAGAATATCACCTCAATATGCTAAGAGGATTTGGGCTGCTTCCAAGTTTTAGCTATTACAAATTGTGCTGTTATGAACATGGGTGCACATATATTACTATGGTATGATTCTTTTAATCCTTTAGGAGAGATACCCAGCAAGGGAATAGCTGGCTTAAATGGGACTTCCAATCTTAGTTATTTTAAGTATCTCCACATTGCTTTCCACAATGTTTGCCACAGTCTACACATTTGGGCTGCTTCCAAGTTTTAGCTATTACAAATTGTGCTGTTATGAACATGGGTGCACATATATTACTATGGTATGATTCTTTTAATCCTTTAGGAGAGATACCCAGCAAGGGAATAGCTGGCTTAAATGGGACTTCCAATCTTAGTTATTTTAAGTATCTCCACATTGCTTTCCACAATGTTTGCCACAGTCTACACCACCAGCTGTGGAGCAGTATTCCTCTCTCCCCACACCCCAGTCAGCATTTGGTATTGGTTGATTTCATGATAGCAGCCTTTCTCTCTGGGGTGAGGTGTTGTTTGCATTTGTATTTCTTGATTTACCAGTGATGTTGAACATTTTGTCATATGTTTATTTTCCATCTCTATTTCTTTGTTTAAGAAGTGTCTGTACATTTCAGATGCCCACTTTTGGATAGGGTCTATAAATTTGGGAGGTCTGATTTTTAAAAATTATTTATATATCCTAGATAGTAGACCTTTTTCTGAGGAACATCTGGTAACAATATTCTCCCACATTGTGGATTGTCTCGTCACACTATTGGTCATTTCTCTTGCTTTGCAGAAGCTTTTTAATAAAAAGACATTGCACTTACTGATTGTGATAGCTCAGTGAATCTGTTTTTTGTTTTGTCTTGTTTTGTTCTTTTGTACAGGAAAGCTATTGATTTTCATTTGTTGACCTTGTATCAAGCTACTTTGCTGAAGTTAATTATTAAGTCTAGAAGACCTTTGGTGGAGTTCTTATCATGTCATCTGCAAATAATGACAGTTTGACTTCTTCCTTTCCAATCTCTATTCCTTTTATTTATTTCTCTTGTTTAATTGTTTGTGGCTAATGTTTCCAAGACTATATTCGACAGGAGTGGTGTTAGTGGAATCCTTGTCTTGTTCCTAATTTTAGCATGAGGGATTTCAGCTTATGACCATTTAATATGATATTGGCTGTTGGTTTTTCTTAGATGGCTCTTATCAGATTAAGGCAGAGACCCTCTATTCAAATTTTCTCCAGTGTTTTTATCATGGATGCATGTTGGAGTTTGTTGAATGCTTTTTCTTCATATATTGAGATGATCATATGTTTTTGTCCCTGGCTCTATTAATATATTATATTATGTTTATTGATTTCCCTGCATCACTGGGATAAATTTCACTTGGTCAGGCTGTAGGATCTTCTAGATGATCTTCTATATTTTATTTGCCAATATCTTGTTAAGGATTTTTGCATCTATGTTCATTATTGAGATTGGCCTGTGCTTCTCTTTTTCAGCTGGGTCTCTCTCTGCTTTGGGAATCAAGGTGATGCTTGCTTCCAGGAATGAATTCAGGAGTATTGCTTCCCTTTCAATTTCATTGAAGAGTTTAAATAGTAGTGGCAGTAGCTCCTCTCTAAATGTCTTGTAGAATTCAGCAGTGAAGCCATCAGGGCCTGGGCTCTTCTTAGTTGGTAAGCTTTTAATTACATTTTCAATTTTGCTGATCAATATTTGGTCATGTAGAATTTTTGAGTCGTTTTTGTTCAACTTTGGTAATTCATACGAATCTCGGAATCTGCCCATTTCTTCTGTATTTTCCATCTTATTGGCAGAAAGATTCTTGGAGTAGGTATTGGTGATCCTCTGAATTTCTGCTGAGTCTGTTGTAATTTCATCTTTTTCACTCCTAATTGCATGGATGTGGGCCTATTCTTTCCATTTTGATAATGTTGGGTAAGCGTTTCCCACTTTGTTTATTCTTTTGAAGGACCAACTCTTGGCTTTGGTGATCTTTTGTATTTTTCTCTTAGTCTCCATTCATTTATTTTCTTCTCTGATTTTTATAATTTCATCCCTTATATGAGCTTTGTGTTTGTCCCACTCTTCATTTCCTGGAAGCTTGAGGTTCAGCATCAGCTTGTTTAATTGAGCTCTCTGTGTTTTCCTAATGTGAGTATTCACTGCTGTGAATGTCCCTAGTAGGACTGCTTTCTCTGTGTCCCATATATTCTGATATGTTGTATTGTCTTTGTCATTTAATTGGAGGAACTGTCTGATTTCTTTAATATCCTCTGTGACCCATTAGTTATTCAGGAGTGTGTTGTTCAACTTCCGTGTGTTTCTGAAATTCTTGCCATTTCTTTGGCCATTAATCTCCATTTTCATCACACTATGGTCTGATAACATACAGGGAATCACTTCAATTCCTTTGCACTTACTTGGACATGTTCTATAAGTGAGTATGTGGTCTATTTTGCAGAATAACCCACGTGCAGCTACAAGAGTGTGCATTCTGATTTTGTGGGGTGGAACATTCTGCTCTGTCTCCCATGTCTTCATTGATTCTGATCAGTCTTATATCATTCTTCTTTGCATCGTCTAGCAGCTCTTGGATTGCTTTCTCATGATCCCTTACTATTTTTAAGAGAATTTTCTTTTCCTGTTCCCCAATTGCCATTCTATCTTCTATATCTGAAATTCTATCTTCAATTTGGCTCATTCTGATGCATAAACTCTCAATGCAGTTTTTAATCACCTAGAAATTGTTTGCATCTCTTTTATAGATTTCATTTGTTTTCTATGTTGGGATTCCATCATGTTTCTCATCTCCTCTATTTCTTTATCTATGTCTGCTCCAGATTTATTAATCATATCTTGCTCTATGTGCTTAATCTCTGCTGTTTTCTGAGAAATTATTTCTGACTTCATTTTTTCCAGATCCTCTTTTGTTGCTAGTTCATGGAGTCCAGGGTGTTGGGTCTCAGATTTTTCCAACCCTTTTCCCTTTGGGGTTGAGTTAGGTGATCTTGAAGTCTGGTTTTGGGACTTGTTTGCATGTCTTTTCATTTCACCCAATGCAAACTGCTGTGCCTTTACTGAGACAACTATTTGCTCACCCAGTGGGCTTCAATTCTCAGCAAGCCCCCAAGAGACCTTTTCTCTGCTACTCACCAGTACACCAATTCCTGGGTTCAAACCTTTGATGCTGTGAGGTGGGCTTTTGTGCCTCTGCCCCTTTTTACTGGGCAGGCCTTGCCTGGGCAGGTTTGTTCCAGCCTCTCGGATTGGGGCAGATCCCTGGCTGTGATCTGCCTTCAGCTGTGTTGGTCTGACCACACCGCTGCTCCCACACCCACAGATTCTGGTGTCTGTCATGGGGTCCTGGAAACAATCCACAATGGATACTGAGTAGCAAGGTCATTTATGGCTGCTATATTCTTTTGGTTACTCTATCATTTTATCACTATATAATGACTTTCTTTCTCTTATTTTATAATTATTTATGTAAAGTTTATTTTATTGCTTTTGGTTCCCTTGGGATTATCATATTTTTTACAATCTTTTATTTTAAATTTGTCTTTGTCATTAATTATGAATTAAGTCTCTTGCACGCATCTCAGTTTGCTTTTCATTGTGTAGTTATTGAGGCATTGCATTTCTTTTGAATGGAGAATTTAATCCATTTACATTAATGATAGGTACTGATAGGCAAGGACATACTATTGTCATTTTGTTAACTGTTTCTTCAGTGTTTTCTATACCTTGCTTTTGTTTTTTGATTTTTTTCCCTCTCATACTTTACTGCTTTCTGGGCAGTTGATTTTCTTTAATGGTATGATTTCACCTTTTACTTTTATCTCTTTTGTATCTACTTTGGGTTTTTGCTTTGTGGGCACTATGATGTTTACATAAAACATTTTGTAGTTATAACAGCTATTTTAAGATGATAACATCTGATCTTGATTGCACTGAAGCTATAGGGCTTCATCCTTTGATTATCTTACAAAAACACATCCCTTTAAGTCTGTGGCTTAGCTTCACTCTCTACTCAATGTCTCTATTCCATTTCTTGTCATAAAGATATTTATTTTATTTTAAGTATAACTATACTTTTAATTTCAGTTTTTGTAATTTTTATTTTAATTTGTTTAGTAATGAGAGACTGTGTCACAACATAAACTTATTG
The DNA here is from genome assembly GCF_012274545.1 of Fukomys damarensis. Taxonomy (NCBI): domain Eukaryota; kingdom Metazoa; phylum Chordata; class Mammalia; order Rodentia; family Bathyergidae; genus Fukomys; species Fukomys damarensis. The sequence goes on from NW_022900951.1 coordinate 99,033,331, forward strand.
CACCTTCTAAAAGAAGATTTCTTTATTTATTTTTCAACATATTTTATTCTCATTCCCATCCCCACCTTTTCAATGAAAATGTCTTCAGCAAGAGAACTGAGGACTTTTTGTTGCTCATAGCAATGAATACCAGTATGCCTGAATCTTCTTCAGTGACATTAAAAAGTGTTGCTGTTCCTTCTTTCTAACTGTAGCTTCCTCTTTTAATTTTACCACATATATGCCTAATTTTCTACTTGGACTGGTTACTCCTGGCTTTATTTTTGGCTCTTTCTTGTCCAAAAGACCTCTGATAATAATGGAATACCAAGAGAAATAATTCTAAGTTTTCTTCTTTTCATATCCACACTCTGTCTGTGTTTCAGTAATTTTTTTTTAATTAATTTTATTGGCACATTTTAGGTATACAATATAATGACATTCATCATTGGAAATTTGTACTTTATGCAATCTGTCTTGGTTCTTATTCTATTCTCCATTCCTCTGCCCTTCCCAACCCCTTCAACCCTCCCTATTTACAAAGACTTGTTTCCATTTTTCATTTTCTCATATTAATTCCATTTACTTCTTTTCTTTCCCTACCCCTCCTACATCCCTTTCCCCTTTGCTCCTTTTCTTCCTCTGTCACATTATCTAGTATACATTTTAGTCCTTATTTACACTTTTAGCTTCTCACAACAGAGAAACTACTCAGTATTTACACATGTGTGTCCTATTTATAGTGTTGCAACAATTTCCATAGCATCAATCACTGAATGGTGTGGACAAATTTTTTAAATGTATATTTCCAGCTTATGTATCTTTCCTGCACTCAAGATCCTTATGTATCCAATACCTTGTTTTATTCTCTATTGTAATATGTCTCATAACTTCCTCAAATTAGATGTTAAAATTAAAGTCTTGCGTTCCACACAGTCTTTTTCTTTTTCCAGTCTTGTCTCAAAATACAACAGCAGCATTCAATTATTTGCTTAGGCAAGAAAATTTTGAGCAATTTGTGTTTCTATATTTTTCTTTGGAGTTTAGATGCATACATAGACACAAATGGGCATGCATCTGAATGATTAGAAAATCCTAGTGATCCTTCCTCCAAACTGTTTCAGGAATTATCTACTTTTCTCTGTATGCACTCCCCTGTCAGCCATTTTCCTTAATTGTTTTTTGTGATAAGATCATTTTGCTTCTTTCCTAACATTAAAAAAAATGCTATTATTTGCCTAGAAAATATCCCAGTCTTTTACTATTTATTACTGGATCCACATTGATTTCTAGCATTAATGTATCTGACATCTCCTCTCTTTGAAAACAAGAAGTTACCGATCTATCCTTCAAATTGAGGCAAAATTAGAAACCAAGAGGAAACATAATTTCACTCTACAAGCCCAAATGCAAATTCCCATGTGATAGGTATACACCCTTGCCTGTAAAAACTGCACACAGACAAAAGAGAATATCTCCTTTACTTTGCTAAGATTATGTTAAAAAAATGATTCTCATTAAAAATTTTCAAACCATTGAACATTAGTGTCTGCATTAACAAGTGCAACATGCATGATTGAATTCAACATAATGTATGAAGTTTTGTATAGGAAAAATGCCTTTGGGCTTAAAAGACTATCTAACATAACTTCTGTTATTTATTACACACACACACACACACACACACACATGCACTCGCGAAACCTCTAAGAACTAAATTCGAAATCCCTTCCTCCTTCTTATAGATCATTATAGTCCTTCCAAAAACTTCATGGAACCTATTTGATAAGGTACCAAAATCTTGATAACTAAGATTAAATATGTGATGTGTATGGCTTGAAGGACAGTAAGTATCAGCTCCTGAATTGCGCAAATTATATAGAACAGAGATAAACATATGGACATTTTTTGTTAATTATCCTTTGAATAACATTCCAATGGCAATTGAACGATGCAGCTGTTTGTAATCAACTTAATACTGTAATCATGGTATGTAACTATTTCTGAAGTTTGCATTCAATGTTATTTAAATCAGGTTGGTTTCTTTAAAAATAGTGTATTCTATGAGGGCAAAATATGAATAATATGATGTATTCAAATTTCCCATGATTTCAAAGCAGCATTATTCTTGAATTCCTTCTATCTTATCTTTCTCTTCAAATCAATCTATTCAAGATAAGCCTCTATATAGCTAAAAAAAATTACTAAAATGCTATGTTTTGTATGCTCAGTTTCCCTAGTGATGAGATGAGCCTAAGTAAGTTGTATACATTCTTTTAGCTGGTACCTCCTTTGACCGAAAACTTGTTTTTGTCATGAGCTTTGGGGTAGGTAGGAAAATAGGATAAATAAAAATATGTAAATTAAGCTATGTCTGATCCTGAATGTGAAAAGTCCTGTAACTCACAAAACAAAAAGAAGCTAGTGCTCACTCAGTAGAAGTTTACAAAGCATATATGATCAAAAGATTATTTTAAATTTCTGTATCATATATGTGTACAACTTGTCTGCATAATTTAATGGTAATTACAGACTCAGTAGTTATGATTAACCTTTATGTATCAGTGAAACAACCAGTAAGTAAATACTGTTGTCATTTTCATTCATAATATAAAGAAATAGAAACTAAGCGGAGTAAATTAACATGTGTTCTGTTAACACAGCTGTGAGAGGCAAAAACTGAACACAGACCAAGTCTATTGATTCCAAAGTTAGACCTCTTAATAATTATACTCTCTAACCTCCTTAAAATTAACATACACTTGTCCGCCGCTTTAGCTCAGTGGTTCTGCCGCCTGCCTCGCATGCTGGAAGACCCGAGTTCAATTCCCCATACAAAAAAACAAAAAAACAAAAAAAACCCCACAAGATTAACATACGCTTCTCACATGTAAAAAAGACTAACATCAAATTGTATAATTGATAATTTGAAATAGGAAGAAAGTGGCTAAAGGTGTGGGGAAAATGGGAAGGATAGGGGAAAGGTAATAAGGGACAAGAAATGGGCAAAGAGAGGGCAGGGGTATGGGGAAAAAATGAGAAAGAAGACCTGTCATGTAAAGGTACAAGATCCCAATGACGAATGTAACTGTACTATTTATTTTAAAAGTACCAATAAACTCAGTAAGATAAAAAAGGAAAAAAGACTAACATAAGAAGCAAACATGAGTAATCTCTTTGCAAACATCTTTTGAAGAGTTTTGCTCTAGAGTTGTGAGAATGGTAAATTTAAAATGAACAAGAGATATTGAGAATAAGCATATTTAGTGATTTATTGGATATTAGAAGAATGAGATAAGTTAATGACCAATGAAATGATGGTGGTGGACTTAAAATAGGAAAGTAAAACAAAGAATATGTGAAAAATATAAAAAAATTTACCTTAATTTTCATCTTTTCATTTTCTAACATTTTTTTCTTTTCCCTTATTACCTTTCCCCTACCCATCCCACTTTGCCTACACCTTTAGCCCTTTTCTTCCCATTTCACAATGTCAGTTATCTCATTAGGATCTTATGTATGATTAGTTTATTCACACCAGAGAAACTATTGGGTATTTACACATGTGTGACTTATTTATTTCACTTAGGAGTATATCCTCAATATGTATCCATTTTCCTATGAATGAATCTAATTTCTCATTCTTTATGGCTGAGTAGTATTCCATTTTATAGAAAAACCACATCCCAATAGTGAATGTAACTGTACTGTATACCTAAAATGTACCAATAAACTCAATAAAAAAATTAAAAATAGACTTTAAACATATGAAAAGACACTCATGACATATAAATAAAGAAATGCAAATTAAAACTACAATGAAATACTATACCTCAACCATAAGATCAGCAACAATTACAAATATTTCAAGACATCCAGTTTCAACACTGACATGTAATGTATGTTAGAAGCTGTCACTCCTAGTTTTACAAGAAAACAAAACTTATACACTGAAACAATTAATTTTCTTGAACATATTAAAGAATTGAAGTATCAGGGTACGCCAGCATCTGGAAATCCAGAAATCTGTAGGAATGCAGTACATTACAGCAAATGCATGTTTATCGAAATAAGGAATGGGTACAATTACAAAAGGGTAGAGCCATAGAACCACTCTAATGCTAATTTTACCCACATTTATAGAGGCTAAATGGTAATTTGCAATAGGACCAAACAATTCAGTTTTAGAGAATCCTTACATGCTCATGCATTTTTATCTCTATTAATCCCACCTGGTTCTCATAGATAGGAAGTTGAAAAGTTCTCCATAAGGATAACTAATTATTGTCAAATACTCCCAGTGTTCACTGATAAAAAGGCCTGCTCTCTAGGGGAAGAGACTTTACCAGAGCCTTATCTCAGTTGATTAAAACATTTCCAGCTCCATCCCACTCTGGTCTTCCTGTCTTATCAAAAAGCAGTGTTAGTAGAAAATATACCACAAAAGAAACAGTATGAAGAGATCACTGCCTCCTAAAATGCTGAAATTTAGTTAAAAGTTTTCAGAAAGATGCCTTTCTCTTACATGTAATGTCTGTCACACCAATATAAAGCATTAAATAAATATATTAGAAAATAAAAAGATGTAAATTTAATGACCTAAGATTCTGTCTTAGAAAACTAAAGACAAAAATCTTTAACCTTTTTTGTTTATTTGTGTTTTTTTGTAGGTTTGTTTTTTATAAAGAGTATTGCTACATAGTTCAGGCTGGCCTTGAATTCACTATGTAGCCCAGACTGGCCTCAAACTTTTAGTGATCCTCCTGCCTCAACCTCCCAAGTACTGGGATTATAGGTGTGCACCATGCACAACTAAGACAAAAATAATTTAAGCCAAAACCAAGTACAAAACTTATAACAATTTGAGTACAAATCAATGAAATCAGATAAATGCAAACAATAAAAAAGAAAAATACTCTATTTTAAAAATACAAACCAATAACAGACGCTGGTGTGGTTATGGGGAAGAAGGAAACTTTTTCACTGTTGGTGAGAGTGTAAACTGGTACAACCACTATGGGAACCAGTATAGAGGTTCCTCAAAAAAACTAAATCTAGAAGTTGCATTTGACAGAGATATTCCCTTGATAGATATATCCCAAAAGAGTTAAAGTCATAATTTTATAATGATACATAAATATTCATGTTTATGTCAGCACAATTCAGAACACTTAAACCTTGGAAACAGCCTGTATGTCCATACACAGATGAATAGAGAAAAATTTAGTTTTTACACAATGGAGTACTACTCTGCCAAAAACGAGAATAGACTTGAGTCATTTACTATAGGAAAATGGACGAACCTTGAGAAAATGATGTTAAATGAAGTAAATTAGAAACACAAGCTTAAAGGTCACATGTTTTTTCCTATATGAAATGCAAAAGATAAAGTGAAAAACAGATAATAGGGAAAGAAGTTATTTTAATTGAGCATCAACAGTATATCTAAAAGTGTGCTTTTGTTTAGTATAATTGTCTTATGTGTTTTATATGTTTCTGTCCTATTAGTCTAGCTGTTAATCCATATATATATATATGATAATTAACTTTGTAAAGATTTAAAGGTAAATAAATGAATTTCATGTTAACAAAATAAAAGTTTTGTTGAGAGGAGGAAAAAGGAATAGAGATGTGTTATGTACATGTACCAATGCCCTATAATACATATTATCATTATATACTTCAAACATGTACTAAAACAATTAAATATTGAAAAATAAAATACTAATCAGAGGCCTGCCATATCATCCGTAAGTGTATGCAGATCCTGGGGAGCAGCTGTGCAGACCAGAGTGGTGTGGCTGTAGGTGGATCCCAGCTAGGGCCCTACCCCAACCTCAGAGGTGCTGGCACTCCTGCCTAAGCCACAGGCCTCCCTAGAAAAGAGCTACACAGGCCCACAAGCTTCAGCCAGAGGCCTGCCATACCATCAACCACAGCTGAGTCCACATGGAAAAGAACTACAGAGACACACAAGCAACTCCCAGAGCCTCACCCCAGTATAATTGATAAGTACATGGAGACCTTAGCCAGAGGCCTACACACACAACAGTAACTGGGGTACCCAGCCCACAGCCATAGGACACCCAGAGAACAGCTACATAGGACCCCCAGGGAGAGGCACACATAGATATTATAGTAAATGTGTACCAGTACCAACCAGAACCCCACTGAGACAACAGCTCAGCTGAGGGACCCAGAAGGCCACCATTCTAAAATCAGTAATTAGGTACTGGTGAGCAGCAGAGTAAAGCTACTCAGTGGCTTCCTGAGAACTCAAAACCACCGGGTGAGCAAAAAGTCGCTCAAAAAGGGCACAGTAGTCTGCATCTGTTGAAATCAAAAGACAGGCAAATAATCTAAAAACCAGACTTCCAGATCACCTAAAGCAACTGCAAGTGGCAACTAAATGGAACAATCTGATACTCAAACACCTGGACACCCTAAACTGTCAACAGAAGATGACCTCGAGAAAATGAAATCAGAAATAATTTCTCAGATAACAGCAGAAATTGTGCCAATAGTACAAGTCATGATTAATAAATCTATAGCAGACACAGATAAAAAAGTTAGAGGAGATGAGGAACATGATGGAATCCCAACATAGGAAACAAATGGAATCCATAATACAGATGCAAACAGATTTCCAGGAGATTAAAAATCCCATTGAAAGTTTATGTAGCAGAACAAGTCAATGTGAGGACAGAATTTCAGATATAAAAGGTAGGATTTCAATTAGTGAATAGGAAAAGAAAATTTTCTTAAAAATATTAAGGGACTGCAAGAAATCAATCCAACAGCTGCTTGATGATGAATAATGTAAGAATAATGTAAGACTGATCAGAGTCAATGAAGAAACAGGAGAAAGTGCAGACAACATAAAAAAAACTGTTCATAAAAAGCTGTAGAATAGTTTCTCTGGTGTGAAAAACTATAATAGTACATAAGATCCTAATGAGATAATTGAACATGTGAAATAGGAAGAAAAGGGCTAAAGGTGTAGGGAAAGAGGGAAGGGTAGGGGAAAGGTAATAAAGGAAAAGAAAAAAATATGAGAAAATGAAAAAATGGAAATAAAGTGTTTGTAAATGGGATGGGGAGGAGGGGTTGAAGGGAGGGCAGAGACAAGGGGAAAAAATGAGAACCAAGACCTGTCATGTAAAGGTACAAGATACCAATGATGAATGTAATTGTACTATATACCTAAAATGTAACAATAAACTCAATAAAAAAACTGTAGAAAACCTCCCAAATGGGGGAAAAGAACTTGATGTACAGAAAAGTGAGGCATATAGAATTTCAACTAGCCAGGATTAAACATAAATCTACACATAGGCATATGATAGTTAAGATTCCAGAAACCCAACAGAACAAAATTCAATAAGCAGATAGAGAGAAAAAAAACCACACACATAGAAAGGAAAGCCCGTCAGAATCACAGCAGACTTCTCAACACAAAGCACACAGGGTAAGAAGAGCATGGAGTGACATATTTCAAGCACTATAGGAAAACAGCCTCCAACCCAGACTAATTTACCCTGCAAAAATATCTTTCAAAATTAATGGAAAAATAAGTTACTTTCATGACAAAGAGCACCTTAGGAACTTCATGAATACTAAATCAGCACTCCATAAAATTAAAAAATATATCCTAGGAAAAGGGTAACAACATCAATAAGCTCTAGAGAATGAATCCAGGAGGCATAACAAAAAATTAAACACAAAAGGGGAGAATCCAACAACAAAATAATGTCATGACAAGGATAAGTCAATGCATGTCAGTTATAACCATCAATGTTAATGGTCTCAATTCACCCTCAAAAGAAATAGATTGGAAGAATGGGTCAAGAAGAAAGATTCAACAATATTCTGCATACAGGAAACACATTTAATTAAAAAAGAAACTCATAGACTAAAAATTAAAAGGTGGAAAACAATACTATATGTGACAGGAACCTTAAAAAACAAGCAGGAGTAGTTATCCTCTTTGCAGACCATGTGGATTTCAAACAAACACTGATTAAGAGAGACAAAGGACATTACATCCTTGTAAAGAGAACAATATAAGAGGAAGAGATGACAATCATAAATATATATGCATCCAAAACTGGTGCATGCAACTATACAAAAACAAATATTAATGGACATGAAAAATCATATGAGCATCAATACAGTCAGTGGGGGACCTCAGTACCTCTCTGTCTCAAATACATGGGTGAACCAGACAAACATAAACAATGAAATATTAGAAAGCAGTAAAACTCTTGAACAAATTAACTTAACAGATATTTACAGAGTTTTCCATCCCTCAATATCAAAATACACATTCTTTTAGCTGCACATGGGTTCTCCAAAATAGACCAAATACTCACTCATAGAGCATATCTAAGTAAGTACAAAGGAACTAAAGTGATCCCCTGTATATCATAAGAGCATAGTGTGGTTAAGTTGGAGAATACTAGCAAAATAAAATGCAAGAATTTCATAAGCACATGGAAGTTGAACACACACTTCTCTATAACTTATGGGTTACAGAGGAAATTAAAGATGAAATCAGACAGTTCCTCCAATTAAATAACAATACAACATATCAAAATATATGGGACACAGTGAAAGCAGTACTACAAGCGACATTCATAGCAGTTAATACTCATATTAGGAAAACAGCGAGCTCAATTAAACAAGCTAATGCTGAACCTCAAGCTTCTAGAAAATGAAGAGCAGGACACACCTAAAGCTCATACATGGGAGGAAATTATAAAGATCAGAACAGAAAACAAATGAATGGAGACTAAGAGAAAAATACAAAAAATCGCCAAAGCCAGGAGTTTCGTTCTTCAAAAGAAGAAACAAAATTGACAAACAGTTACCCAACTTTATCAAAAAAAGGAAAGAAAAAGCCCATAGCTGTGAAATTAGGAATGAAAAGGATGAAATTACAATGGACCCAGCAGAAATCCAGAGGATCATCATCACCTCCTTCGAGAAACTATACACCAATAAGATGGAAAATACAGAAGAAATGGGCAGATTCCTAGATTTGTATGAATTACCAAATTTGAAGAAAATGGCCTAAAACTTCTAAATGACCCAATATCAATCAATGAAATTGAAAATATGTAAATACTCACTGGTTTATCTTATGTGAGAAACTGAAAGAGTAAATAAGGATAAAATATATAATAGATAATTGGAAATAAGAAGAAATGGTACAAAGGGGAAGGGGAAGTGGGAGGAATAGGAGAAAGGAAAGAAGGGAATTGAATTAATATGAGAAACTGAAAACAAAGTCTTTGTAAATAGGAAGGAGTGGAGGGGTTTAAGGGAGGACAGGAGAATAGGGATAAAATAAGAACCAAGGTATATCATGAAAAGGCACAAATTTCCAATGATGAATGTCATCACAATGGATACCAAAAATGTAACAAACTTAATGAATTAAAAAAGTAGAAAAAGATCCTCTTGTGTCTCTTCATGCAAGCTTTCCTACTGTGGAACTAAGAGTTTTAGTCTAACAGAACATAAAGTCATGGAAACACTTAGCAAAAATGTTACTATGGTTCACTACGCTTAACAGTGGTTGTACCATTCCTTTTTCCACCCCTTGATTACTGTAACTATGAATCCTAGGAGAAACAATTGGATGCTGATTCAAAGTTTATATAGCTTTCTGGATAGCCTTTCTCCTGCCCTGTGAGGTAATGCTACCTAGATGACACTGTAATTGCACTTTCAAAAACCCATTCCATCATTCTGTCTATCCAGATACTTCTGGATAGTGAGAAACATCATAAAACTATCAAATTGCATGAGTATGAACCTGTTGCTATATTTATTTGCTCATGAAGTGTATATCTTGGTCAGAAGTAATGCTGTATGCTATCTCTTTATAGTGGATGAGGCCTCCTGTATGCCCATGAATGGTAGCTTTGACAAAACCATTATATACAGGAAAGGCACATTTATACTCAGAATAAGTGTCTATGTCAGTAAGGAGAAGCACTACCATTTCCATGGTGTGAGTCCACCAACCTAATCGATTGCCAGCAGGCCACAGACTGCTTATCCTAGGGAATAGCAGGTTATTAGGAACTCAGGATTGGTCTCTGCTGCTGGCAAAATGATGGGCATTCAGCAATGGCTATAGCCACCTCAGCTTTTGCATATGGAAGTCCAACTTGTTGAGCCCTTGCATAACCTCCATTCCTGGCACTAGAATCACTTTGTTTATAAGCTTATTGGACAATGGCTGTTGTGGCTAAGGAAAGAAGTGGACTGCTGTCCAGTAGACAGATCATCCTAGCCAATTGATTATTATAGTTATTTGTTGGTGAGCTTTTACATGGTGCAAAATATCTTCACAACTTTTCCCTAATGGATAAACCTATCCATGTACTTGTTTCCTAAATAATTTGTTCTCAAAATTTTGAGTTATGTTTTACACAAATCCCTGACCAGCCAGCCAGACCAGTTGTTTCAGCCCAGGAAACATATTGTCACATATCTGGTCATTATTTATTCCAAGTAAAATGAGTGATCAAATGCACTACTAGAACTGCTGTTGCACAATGTGAAAATTTTTTCGTTCAACACTGTTCTTCAGGGATGTCTCCAGAAGGGAGCTAGTGTGCTGTAGTTGTCCATTTTTTGGTGGTGTCCATATAACATGAAGAACTATGTAAAAGCCAGGCTCTAATATTCTCCTCTTTGTCAACTAATCATAAGATACACTCCACAAGGCTTTAAGTACATTCTGGCAAACAGTAGTCATCATTGGAGCAATGGGTACCATGGGCATATGAGCTAATTTATGCAATTTATTTGTACTTTCCAGACCTGCATGGGCCTTGTGTATATATCACTTCTAATTAATGATGAATTTTTATATACACAACCAAATTTATGACTTCATGGGTGAGATAGCACTCAATATATGATGCAATCCTCAGGAAAAATGATAATCTAATATCTAATGGTCAAGAGCTTAATTTACACTAAGGCCTAGTAGTAGGCCAGGATCTATTTCTCAAAGGCAGAGTAATTGTCTGCAAATGAACAGAAAGACATATTCCTGATTCCTAAAGGCTTTGGCTGAGATTCACCTAACAGAGCTTGCCAGACTCTCTATACAGCCTCCCTGTCTGCCACTGACTAGTCAGTTATATGGAATCTGCTGGATCATATGCCTAAAGTGGCAGAGCACCCTACAAAGCAGTCTGGACCTTTTGCAGAGCCTTCCATTTTTCCAGGATGTAATCAAAATTACCTACTTTCCAAGTCACTTGCTAAATGGGTCAAATTAACATACCCAAATCAGAAATGTGTTTACTTCAAAATCCAGATAGGCACATTAGACACTGTACTTCTTTCTTGATTGTAAGAGGGGCCAGATACAACAACTCAGCCTTCATGTAAAAACTATATCTCTGCATGCCCAACACCACAGGACTCTTCTAAATTTCACTGAGGTAGAGGGTCTTTTATTTTCAGATAGATTTATTTCCCATCATCTGACATGTAAATATTTTACCAATAATCCAGAGTGCTTACTTCCATTTCCTCATTTTGTCCAATCAGTATAATGTCCTCAATGCAATGGACCAGTGTGATATCATGGAAAAGAAAGAAAATCATGATTCCTGTGAACTAAGTCATAACACAGGACTGGAGACTTGATGTGAACCTGAATTAGGGATGTTAAGGTGTATTTCTGGCCTTGTCACTTGGAAGGGAATTGGTTCTAGTGGGATTTATAAATAGATTTGCAGAAAAATGTATCCGCCAAATCAATATCTGTATACCAGATACCAGGAGCTTTATTTATCTTCTACTAGAAAAGCACATCTGGTAAAGCAGCTGCAATTGGAATCACCACTTGAAAATTTTACAGTAATCCACTGTCATTCTTCAAAATCCTTTGACCTTCTTCACAGGTTAAAAAGAAGAGCAAAATGAGAATGTGTGGGAAACCCCCACCTCTGTATTTTTTCACGTCATTGATGGCATTAATACTCTTTATTATTCAACCACGAATACACTATTCTTTTAGACTTACTACTTTCTCATACAAAAACAAATCTAATGGCATCTATTTGACATTTTCTACCATAATTGTCCCCACCCCATAGGTTAGACAACCAATGTTTGTATTCTGCTAAGTGCTAAGTATACATATTCTAATTATGCCTTCTTAAATGGGAAAATGATCACAGGATGGATTTAGGAACATACTAGTCCCACTGTGAGCCTTACCTTGGCTAAAACTCCATTCATCACCTGATATCCATAGGCCCCTACTTTTACTGGAAAACCATAGTGATGTACTGGATCTCCTTGAATTATGATTAGTTGAGATCCAGTGTCTAGTAGTTCCACAAATTTCAGATAATATCCTTTCCTCCAACGTACATTTATCCTGTTAAAAGGTTATAGGAGCCTTTGGTAAAATATGAGAAAAATACAGATGGTATAAATTCTTAGTATTGCACAGAGTCCTTAGTCGCTCCCTCATTCAAGTACCTTTAGGTCTATAAATAGGCTCAAGTCTGGGTATTGGTTGAGGGGCTATGATTCTCTGTTGCATGATTTCAGGTAGACTTTTTATTTTTTTAATACATGTTTGTAGTACATGATGTTTATATTTGTCTTAAAAGAAAAAATTATTTAAGTATGATTTTGAAAAGCAAAAATAATCATAAGTGTTTATGTCATTAAAAAAGTGGATTTTTGTTCATTTTCCTTAATTATTTTCTGCTTATATAATTCCAGTAAAACTTTAGTGGCTTCCTATCTATTTCACTCCTTGGAACACCATGATTTCTTAGTCAACAAGATAGATCTACATGTGTCAGGTGATTCTGATCATTGTTTTGTTTTTGCAGTCCATTATGGTAAATATTTTCATCTTACTTTTGGCATTGCTACTTGACTCTTGTCAAGATTATGGTAAACACTGTAAATTCTGGAATACAGAGAAGAGCAACAATGGAGTTCTTCAAGGATGCTGATATTTTTAGCAGAGATCCTTGTCCATTAAGGCTATAAGTGGCACATGGTTCTTGCTTTTTCCATAATTTGCATATACTGCTTCATATTAGAAATCAGACTGAAGCCTTATGTGATTCAAATAGGCATGTCAGATGGTGGACTGGGGGAATATAATCCCTTCCCCCAATGGCTGCCATGGAAAACTAAGACCTGGTCTGTGAATTGGCAGGGATCTGCTGAGTTAAAATCCATCTGTGGTCAGCTTGATTGCAATGAAAATCTTTTCCCCTGAATTATGGCTTTTAATTGGCCCATTGGTTGCTGGTTAATTGTGACCCACCCAAGTACCCATTCTCTCCAAGCAAGATAAGCAGTGACTCACTTTTAGAGCCCGGCCTGCATATCCACCAGATTCTTTATATTCTATCAATAGATATCTTTAAATCATACTCTGCTCACTTTCTTCCCATGCTTGTCATCAATAAATGCTGGATATCTTTGGTGCCCTTTTTCTTTGTTGCCCAGAACAGCTTAGCTCAGCCCCAAGACCTAGCTTCTTCTCTCAAGTCTCTGTGCCTGTGTTCTATATTTTTCTTTCTCAGCTTACATCATATTGTCTCACAGGAGATGCACTGCTAGGGTCATCAATAATGTTCCCTGTAGATACTCCCCCCAAAAATCTGATTTATAAGGTATTGGTGAAGAGTATATTTTCAAGACCATCCTAATGGAAAAGAGTATTGTTTATGTGGAAAATATACTCCATCCTTCCCTTTTCCTTGAACCTTTGAATACCATCATTAGTAAAGCAAGGCTTATCATGTATTAAGCTCATTCAGAGTGGAACACTTTTTTATCGTATTTCAGCCAAGGAAGCAAGTAAACTCTTAGCAACTATTTTTATTTCTTTTTATTGAGTTTATTGGTACAGTCTAGGTATACAGTACAGTCACATTCATTACTGAGATTTTGTACATTTACATGACAGGTCTTGGTTCTCATTTTTCCCCTTGTCCCTGCCCTCCCTTCAACCCCTCCTCCTCTTTCCATCTACAAACACTTTATTTCCATTTTTTCATTTGCTCATATTTTTTTCTTCTCCGTTATTACCTTTCTCCTATGCTTCCCACTTTTCCTATGCCTTTAGACCTTTTCTTCCTATTTCATATTGTTAATTATCTCATTAGGATCTTCTGTACTATTACAGTTTTTCACACCAGTGAAACTATTTGGTATTTACACATGTGTGACTTATTTATTTCACTTAGGAGTATATCTTCAACATGTATCTGTTTTCCTATGAATGACTAATTTCTCATAGTTTATGGCTGAGTAATATTCCATTTTATAGAAAAACTACATCTTCTTTATTCATTCACCAACTGATGGGCAAATGGGCTGTTTCCATCTTTTAGCTACTACAAACTGTGCTGCTATAAACATAGGTGCACATATGTCACTGTGATATGATTCTTTAAATTCTTTTGGAAAGATACCCAGCATAGCTATGGCTGGATCAAATGGAACCTCTAGTCTCAGCTCTTTGAGATATCTCCATATTGATTTCCATATTGGTTGCACATTTCTGCACTCCCACCAACAATGGAGAGGGTTCCTTTCTTCCCACAGCATTTGTTATTGTTTGATTTCTTGATAGCAGTCATTCTTTGTGGGTGAGGTGGAATCTCAGTGTTGTTTTCATGTGCATCTCTAGAATGACCAGTGATGTGGAACTTTTTTTCATATATTTATTTGCTGCTTTTACTTCTTTGTCTGAGAAATGTCTGTTCATTTCAGATGCCCATATTTGAATTTGGTCATTATATTTGGGGGGGCTGATTGTTTTGTGTTCTTTATATATTGTAGATAATAGTCCTTTTTCTGAGGAGCACCTGGTAAAAATTTTTTCCCACATTGCAGATTGTCTCTTAGTTCTGTTGATGGTTTCTTTTGCAGTGCAGAAGCTTTTTAATAAGATGAGATCCCAGTTGTTGATTCTTTGTGCTAGGTCCCGTGCTACTGAGGATTGGTTCATAAAGTCTTTTCCTATGCCAATGACTTCAAGAGTTCTGCCTACCTTATCTTCCACCAAGTTTAGTGTTTCTGTTTTAATATATAGTTCTTTAATCCACTTGGATTTTAATTTAGTGTACAGTGAGAGATAAAGTTCTAGTTTTAATCTTTGGCAGGTTGAGATCCAGTTTTTACAACACAATTTATTAAAGAGGCTATCTTTTCCTACAGTAGGGATGGTCAGCTACTTTTTCAAAGATGAGGTAGCTGAGTACATCTGGATTTTTTTCTGTGTCTTCCAATCTGTTCCACTGATCCTCAGGCCTGTTTCTTTGCCAGTACCATGCTATTTTTATAACAGTGGCTTTGTAGTATAGTTTCTAATTGGGAATTGTTATACCCGCTGCCATGTGTCTGTTGCCTAGGATGGCTTTTGCTATTCTAGGTCTCTTATGGTTCCAAATGAATTTTTGGATTCTTTTTTCTAGTACTGTGAAACATAGTGTTGGAATTTCAATTGGCATTGCATTGAATCTGTATAGCAGTTTTGGTAGTATGGCCATTTTCTCTATGTTGATTCTTCCTACCCAGGAGCATAGGATATCTTTCCATTTTCTTATATCCTCTTTGATCTCTTTTTGCAGAGCACTGTAGTTTTCAGTGTAGAGGTCTTTTGCTTCTTTTGTTAGGTTGATTCCTAGATACTTCATTTTTTTGGATGCTATTGTGAAAGGAATTATTTCCTTAATTTATCTCTCAGTGAGTCTGTTATTTGTGTACATGGGGGCTATTCATTTTCGGGTGTTGACCTTGTATCCAGCTACTCTGCTAAAAGTGTCAATTAAGTCTAGAAGTCTTTTGGTGGAGTTTTTTGAGTCTTCAACAGAGTATCATATATCAGCAAATAATGACAGTTTAGCTTCTTCCTTTCCTATCTTTATTGCTTTAATTTCTTTCTCTTGTCTAATTGCTATGACTAATGTTTCCAGAACTATATTGAAGAGAAGTGGTGATAGTGGGCATCCTTGTCTTTTACCTGATTTTAACATGAAGGTTTTCAGTTTTGGGCCATTTAATATGATGTTGGCTGTTGGTTTTTCAATGCTTTTTCTGCATCTATCAAGAGGGTCGTATGGTTTTTGCCCTTGACTCTGTTAATATAGTGCATTACATTTATTGACTTACGTATGTTGAACCATCCTTGCATCCCTGGAATAAATCCGACTTGGTCAGGATGTATGATCTTCTTGATGATCCTCTGGATTCTGTTTGCTAGTATCTTATTAAGGATTTTTGCATCTATATTCATTAAGGAGATGGGTAGTTCTCTTTTTAGTTGTATCTTTCACTGGTTTGGGAATCAAAGTGATACTTGCTTCCAGGAATTAATTTGGAAGTATAGCTTCCCTTTCAATTTCATTGAAAAGTTTGAAGAGTAATGGCAATAGTTCTTCTCTAAATGTGTTGTAAAATTCAGCAATGAATCCATTAGTGCCTGGGCTTTTCTTTGTTGGTAAGTTTTTAATTACATTTTCAATTTCACTGATTGTGATTGGGGTGTTTAAAATGTTTTTATCTTCTTTGTTCAGCTTTGGTAATTCTTAAGTATCTAGAAATCTGTCCGTTTCATCTGTGGTTCTTCATTTTATTAGAGTACAGGTTCTCACAGTAGATATTAATGATCTTTGGGATTTCTGTTGGATCTGTTATGACTTCGCCTTTTTCATTCCTGATTGCATGGATCTGAATCTTTTCTTTCCTTTTCTTGATTAGGTTTGCTAAGGTTTTATCAGTTTTATTTATTCATTCAAAAACCAACTCTTCAATTCATTTATTTTTTGTATCTTTTTCTTAGTTTCCATTGCATTAATCTCTGATCTAATCTTTATAACTTACTCTCTTGTGGATTTTTGGGTTTTTCTTACTCTTGTTTTCCCAATAGTCTAAGATTCATCATTAGGTTGTATACTTGAGCTTGCTCTGTTTTCCTTGTGTGGGCATTCAGTGCTATGAATTTTCCCCATAGAACTGCTTTCATTGTGTCCCATAGATTCCTGTATGTTGTATTGGCATTTTCATTTGTTTGTAAAAACTGTCTGATTCCTTCTTTAATTTCCTCTGTGATCCATTGATTGTTCCGGAGAGGGTTGTTGAATTTCCATGTATTTGTGAGGTTCCTACGGTTTCTTACGCTATTGATCTCCAGCTTTATTGGACTATGATCTGACAATACACAGGGAATAACTTTGATTCTTTGGCATTTATTCAAACCTGTTCCATGAACTAGTATGTGTTCTATCTTGGAGAATGACCCAGGTGCAGCTTAAAAGAATGTATATTCTGATTTTATGGCATTGAACACTCTATAGACATCTAATAAGTCCATGCATTCAAAAGCTTGGTTCATTTCTAGTATTTCATTGTTGATTTTTTGCCTAGATGGTCTGTCTATTTGTGATAGTGGGATATGTAATCCCCCACTACAATTGTATTAGTACTTATTTGGTTTTTCATGTTACTTAATATTTGTTTTATATAGTTGGTGGCATTTATATTTGGTGCATATATGTTTATGTTTGTCATCTCTTCCTCTTGAATTCTTCCCTTTAGAAGGATGTAGTGGCCTTCTTTGAATCTCTTAATCAGTTTTGTTTTGAAATTTACTTTGTCTGAGAATAAGATTGTTACCCCTGCTTTTTTTTCTGGGCTCCTGTCACATGGAGAATTGTTTTCCACCCTTTCACTTTCAGTCTATGGGCTTCTTCTTGCACTAGGTATGTTTTTTGTATACAACATATTGTTGGATTTTGCTTCTTAATCCATTCTGCCAGTCTGTTTCTCTTCATTGGTGAATTGAGGCAATTTACATTGATGGTTATAACTGATATGTACTGACTTCTTATTGTCATGTTATTGTCCTTTTGTTAACACTTTTTAATTTTTTGTCCTCTCCTTTTAGTTTCTTGTCTTGACTATTTGATTTGCTCTGTTGGGCCTCATGGTGATGTGATCTTCATTGTCCTTTTCTAAGATATTGTTCAGAATTCCTTGATGTGCTGGTTTGGTATTGATGAAGTTTCCCAGGTGTTCAGTGTCATGGAAGTATCTTATTTCCCCATCCGTTTTGAAAGAGAGTTTTGCAGGATACATCAGTCTAGGTTGGAGGTTGTTTTCTTTTTTTTTTAAATTTTATTGAGTTTATTGGTACATTTTAGGGATACAGTACAGTTACATTCATTGTTGGGATCATGTACCTCTACATGGCAAGTCTTGATTCTCATTTTTTCCCCTTACTTCTGGCCTCCCTTCACCCCCTCCTCCCCTCCACATCTACAAACACTTTTTTTTCATCTTTTCATACTCTCACATTTTTTTCTTTTCCCTTTTTGTTCTTCCCCTACGCATCACACCTTCCCTACACCTTTAGCTCCTTTCTTCCCATTTCTAAATGTCAGTAATCTTATTAGAGTCTTATGCATTGTTGCAGATTATTCACACCAGGGAAACTATTTGGTATTTACACATGTGTGACTTATTTATTTCACTTAGGAGTATATCTGCAATATGTAACCATTTTCCAATGAATGAATCTATTTTCTCATTCTTTATGGCTGAGTAATATTCCATTTTATAGAAAAACCACAAGTTCTTTATCCAGTTTCCAATGGATGGGCAAATAGGCTGTTTCCAAGATTT
>NW_022900951.1:99052037-99052615 GCF_012274545.1 Fukomys damarensis
ATGGGTGCACATACTTCTCTGTGATATGATTCTTTTAGTTCTCTTGGAAAGATACCCAGCAGAGGGATGGCTGGGTCAAATGGAACCTCCAATCCAAGCTCTTTGAGGTATCTCCATATTGATTTCCGTAGTGGTTGTACTAGTCTGCACTCCCACCAACAATGGAGAAGGGTTCCTTTTTCCCCACAACCCCGCCAACATTTGTTATTGTGTGATTTCTTGATAGCAGCTATTCTTTGTGGGGTGAAGTAGAATCTCAGTGTTGTTTTCATCTGCATCTCTCGAATGGCCAGTGATGTGGAACACAAAAACAAATACAAATATACTCAGCTACCTCATCTTTGACAGGAGCTGACCATTCGCAGTGGAGGAAAGGTCGCCTCTTTAATAAATTGTGTTGGAAAAACTGGATTTCAACCTGCCAAAGATTAAAACTAGACCCTTATCCTTCACCATGAACTAAACTAAAATGCAAGTGGATTAAAGATCTAAATATTAAAAAAGAAACTCTAAACTTGCCGGAAGATAAGTTAAGCAGAACTCTTGAAAATATTGGCATAGGAAAACTTTATGAACAA
>NW_022900951.1:99052732-99065559 GCF_012274545.1 Fukomys damarensis
TAGCAGAACTAAGAGACAATCTACAATGTGGGAAAAAATTTTTACCAGCTGTTCCTCAGACAAAGGACTATTATCAAGGATATATAAAGAACTCAAAACAATCAGCCCCCCCAAATATAAAGACCCGATTCAAAAATGGGCATGTGAAATAAACAGACATTTCTCAGACAAAGAAGTAAAAGCAGCAAGAAAATATTTGAAAAAATATTTTCTTATAGTGCTGGAAATACCTTACTCCAGGCTCTCCTTGACCTGAGGGTTTGTGTTGAAATGTCTGCTGTGATTCTGATAGGCTTTCCTTTGCATGTGATTTGTTTATTTTCTCTTACTACTTGTAGTGTTTTGTTCTTCTGTTGAGTTTCTAGGATCTTGATTATTATATGTCTAGGTGTAGATTTTTTTATCGTGACTAGTTGAAGTCCTTTATGCCTCACTTATCTGTATGTCAAATTCTTCCCCTCTTTGAAGTTTTCTGTCATTAATTCTGTGAACAGCTTTTTTAAGTCATTTGTATTTTCTCCTGCTACTTCATGGATTGCTATCAGTCTTATGTTATTCTTCTTTGCATCATATAGGAGTTGTTGGATTGATTTCTCATGGCTCCTTACTGTTTTTAAGAGATCTCTCTTCATGGTCACTGACTTCAGTCTTATCTTCTATATCTGAGATATTATCTTCTAATTCTTTTATTCAGTTGGATGCACTTTCAATAGAGTTTTTAATCTCCTGGATATCTGTTTGAATCTGTTTAATTGATTCCATTTCTTTCCTATGGTGGGTGTTTATTTTTTGCATTTCTTTCTTATGCTAGGCCTTCATGGCTTCTATCATGGTCCTGAGCTCATCTATTTTTTTTGTCAGTTTCTGTTCTAGAGTCTTGCATCATGACTTTCATTTTGCTCTCCATCTCTGTGGTTATCTGGGAAATTATTTCTATTTTGAATTTTTCTAGAACTTGATTGATCTGTTTTGTTACTTCCTGTGCTGTGAGTTCTGAGTGTCCTGGTGGTTCACTATCAGACTTTTCATCCTCCTTTGCCCTCCTGTTTACCACTGGTGAACTGGAGGTCTGTCTTTGTGTCTTGCTTAGGTGTTTTCTCATTTCTCTTTTTGCTGTTGGGTTGTCCTTGATTCAATCTTTGGGTTATCACATCGTCCTGATATCATTGCATTTTAGCTTTTGATTCTCTAATGGCTCATAGACATTCTCATTTTCACAATATCAGAGAAAACAACTCATCAAATCAATCCCTATCCTTTATCCCAATTGATACAATCAGTAACATAATAGAATCAATCACTACTTGCAAATTGACCACTTGTGGCAGTCATTAATCTGTCAACTTCAAACCATGTGAATTAAATTAAAATCAAGAAGCAACCCAAAATATGTTTGCAGTGAACAAACTCCTCAACATAGAATATTTACCATTTAAGATGGGGGCCTAGACAAAGTTAGGATGAGAAGAGTAAATAAGCAAAAGAACTGGAGAATGTTTCAAGTGAAGCCAGAGGACACAGAATGACCACACAATCTTTTGGAAACTGTTAAACTCAAAAGGGTTAGACAGAGTGCAAGTATAAGGACAAGAATATATCCCCTTAACAGCAATAGGGGCTCATTTTCCCTTGAAACTACTGACCCTCGAGTGAGGCACAATGATAGAAAAAAAAAGAACATTAAGAAAAAAGAAAAAATGATAAAAGAGGAAATCTTAGTCAGGGCAGGAGCAGGAACAGAAAGAGATATGAGGGAAAATATGGTTGAGCAAGAGACCGAGTTGGTGAAAGACGACAGAAAAAAGAATTTACAGAGTGGAATGAGGAAAAGAAAGAAAAGAACAAAAACATGACTTTGAGGGCCTCTTTCAGGCTATATCTCTGCTGTCACAAGACACATCATGTGCAGCTATGTGCAGAACCAAATGCCCCTATCTCAGCTAGCTGATGGCAGACCCCAGTGACACAGACTGACCTTAGGCAGCTCCCCGACCTCAAGCAGGGTTGAACTCCAGACAGTTCTACTACAGGTTTTCCCTGCCCTTTCTTTAAAGATGTTCAAATTTGGGAGCTCAGAAAATTACCCATTACAAGCAGTTGTGCTTCTACAGAGTGGATCCAAGGACTGGCACATTCAGGAGATCTGAGAGTGGGCAGGAGGGGTGGTGCTCAGCGGCTCCTACGTGGCTACCCTCCTGGTGCTGGAGCCGCCATGGCAGCACCTTCAGGGGAGAGAGCAGCTACACAGACCCACGGACTTGGCCCATGCAGGCCAGAGGCAGGTCTGATGCCTGAGTTGCTTTCCCAAATCTCACATTCCTGGCATTGGAGCAGCAATGGTGCCCGCAGGGGGAGGGTGCAGCTACTCCGACCCCTGGACTAGGCCCAGGCAGGCCGGAGGGAGATTTGATGTCCGAGCCACTTTCCTGAATCTCTAGCGACTGTTTTCATTCCATAAGCCACAGCACTAAATCCAGCATACACTTAATGAATTCATGTCAAGAAATTCACCCTGGTCCAGGTTGTGTTTCTCGCATCATTATCACATACTCTTTTTGAAATCCGTACCCACACTCATCTATAACACTGTGTTTCTAAGAATTAGAAAAATCAAGAAGATTTTTTGGTGGGAGTATAGCATACTTCTTCAAAGTTCATGCTGTGTACCTCATTTTAGAAGCTTTCTGAGATTTAAGGCTGGTTATAGGCCTAGAGATGAATGTGGCTTGTGAGAGTGGGTCCTGAGAAGTGTTGGCTTTGTTTTGCTTGTAACTGTATCAAGAATGTCATTACTATTTCCCTAGACAACCCAAGTTTAATTTCCTCAAGTATAGGGGGAAATGCCTCACAGTATTTAGAATTTCAATCTCCAAGCTTTGTCTTCTTCCTCTCAAATGTCACCATCACAACTTATGGAATTCTATTTTTCAGTCAATATCTTCACACTTTAATTGGTACTACCCTGAAAGGCTGAGCATTAAGCTTGGGCTACAAAACAGGCAATCACATTATTTTACTAAAGCTTGTGTTTGGCTTTTGGCAACTTCAGACCTATGGCTAAAGGAGACAAGATTCTCCTTCAGAATAGTTACCAAAAAAGAAAAATACACGCACACACACACACACACACACACACACACACACACCTTATCTAGAGCCAGATTTGGGGTCATTATTTTCCTTTAACGCTTTGTTCATCCATGCACACAATTAGATTCTTCATGTGTGCCTGAAGCTCATTATTTTCCTTTTTCAGTTTGTCCAGAAATACTAGAAGCAACCATCCATAATTATTATAAATTTTACTCTTTCAAAATTGTTCAGAACTTTTATAATTATTAAATTTTGTGCATCTTACAATGGCAAGTTATGATAAACAAGTGAACCTACATTGCAATATTATTTTAAACAATAAACGTTATGGAAAGTTAGATCCTTCTACATTATCAGGAGAGAACATGGCAATCTCTAGTCTCATCGTATTAGAGAGTCTACTCCAGGAATTGTTAAACTAATTAAAGAAATTCATCCTTAAAATTCTGTAACTGTAAAATCACCCTCTGCACCAAAATCTATACTTGCTAGGATTCCCTAGAGGAAAAGAATAAGTAGAAAATATATGTATAATTATGCCAGAGGATTTATTCATTAGGCTTATGGAACTAGAGGCAGAAAAATCCACAATGGCAATCTGTAGAATGAGAAATAGATGAATTCACAGTGACAGGCATATGGGCTGGAGAATCTTGTATCTTCTCATATCAAGAAGATAGAAGCCACAGAACAAGAGGGATCAAGGATGTAGCGTAAGTTCAAGGTTGGACTGGAATATCACTGCAGTGTCATCAGTGTGAGATAGCATTGGTAGGCCAATGAAACTCGATTCTGGTCTTCATAGTTGCTGGGAAAGACTGGTGCTCTTTAGAAATAGGCACAATTTCTTCTTTAACTTTTTATTATATCCAGGCTACATGACACTTGGTTGGTGCTATCCATACCAGTATGAGCCTCTCTCTCCTTATTTGGTAGCTTGCATGCCAGTCATTCACAATTCTTCTCAAACTCTGTTTTTCTAATCATCTACATGTTCTTCATTCAAGTTGTCATGTCATGGTTAATAGTGATATAAGGAATTAACTACGTGTATGTAGAAAACTAGAAAATCCTGATAAAGGAAAGCATTTATCTCCATGAATCAAGTACTATTATTCCATGATAATGAATAATAAACTTCAATTTTTAGGATGTCAATTCACTCCAAAGTGATGTATATATTCAAGGGAATCCCAGTCAACCTGACAAGTTATTTTGTAGACGTTGATAAGCTGATTTCAAAAGTTTCATAGAAAGAGAAAAGAACAAATATAAACTGTCCAGATTAATAATGCCTCCCTTCCTCAAATATATACTAATCCTTGATACCTATGAGTATGTTATTCAAAAATGGAATAATGATTCAAATTGATTTATATTAAATAGCAAAATGATTTTAAAATATGGAGATGCTGGATTATCTGGGTGAGACTAATGTAATCATAGTGAAGTTTGAAAGTGGAAGAGGAAAGCAGAAAAGGAATAAGAGAGAGAAAAGGAGGTGGGACATGGAAGCAGGTGTCAGTGTAACTCAATGTGAGAGAATATTTTGGCTTCAGAGATGGAAGAATTCCATAAGCCAAAGACTGTGGACAGTTTTTAGAAGGCAGAGAAGACAAGGAAATGGATTTTTCCTATAGCCTCTACAAAGAACTACAGTCCTTCATAGTCCTGTATACATCTTGACTAGCTCGGTTACACCTCTATCATATCTATTATGTGTAGAACTATACACTAATAAAATTTTGTGAAAATTTATTAATCATAGAAAATTAATGCAAAACAAAGACTAAACACATTTTTTAAAGACAACAAAGTTCAAGGGACACAATAAAATGTTTCAAGATTTCTATAAAAGTGACATTAATCACAACAATTAGTATTGGTAAAATAATAGATTCATAGATGAATAAAACAGAGTAAACAGCTCCAAACTAGATTCACACAAATATAGTCAGTTAATCTTAGACAAAATATAAAGACAATTCAATAGAGAAATAGTAGTCTTTACATCCAATTATCATGAAATATTTGTTATAAAGTTGGAAGTGCCTTACATTTTATTAAACAACTCAAAATATTACATTCTTAAATATAAAATTTAAATTTGTAAAATGATTTGAAGAAAACATAAAATTTTTGTTACCATGATTTTGATAATGAGTATTTATATGTAACACTAAATATACAATTTATGAAGTAAAAATAATTGATCTTATTAAAATAAGAAATTTCTATATTGTGAGAAACACTATTAGAAAGATGAAAACATAAGCTACAGACATAGAGATTATATTTAGAAATCAAATACCTCATGAAAGATTTACAGAATATCAACTATACAGAAAGTCTGGGACCCCTATCCATAAAAAAATAGACAAATGATCTACCAAGGAACACTGCCAAATATATAAAGTATATAAAAATGGAAATAAGCCTAAGAGAAGATACTCAACATAATTTGTTATTATGAAATATTTCATTAAAAGAAAAATAAGATCATATGCCTATTAGCCTTGCTAAACTCTGTAACACAATATTAAGAAATTAAAAATGGGCAAAGATCTTGAATAAATATTTTTTGAGGACAAATAAGACATACCTCTTAGTCACTTTCTCTTCACTGGCACATGACACACAACGCTCACATCTTAAAGGAGAGGTTTATTTTGGCTCATAGTTTTAGAAGTTTCAGTCCATATCAGGAAGGTTTACATTCAGAAAAGATGAAAAGCCTGGGCAAAATAAAACCGTTTATGTGACCAATGCTAAGAAGCAGAGAGAGAATGGAGGACCTACGGATGGAAATATATTCTTGTAAGTCACACTCCCAGTGACCTGCTTTATCTGACAAGACCTCACCTCCTAACATCACGTCAACTAGATCATCCCCATAACTTAATCACCTTCCAAATGTTCCCCATCTATAAGTGCATGAGGTCTTTGAGGGAAATTTTTTTATCTCAACTGATCTTTCCTAGCCCGCAAAAGACACATGCACATCTCTTTATATAAAATGCATTTAGCCCATCTCTAGGAGTTATTAAAGTGTTTTCAACAATCTTGAAAAGTCCAAGTCCAAAGTTTCATCTTATTCTCAAGGAAAACTCTTAGCTATGAGCCTATGCAAAATTAAAAATAGAGTTGAACAATTGCAGAATATGATGTCATTGGGTAAGTATTACCATTCTAGAACCAAGGAATAAGAGGATAGAAAGAAATAAGAACAAAATAAAATTGAAAACCAGAAAGCTAAACATTACATACTGAAGCTTCAAGTCCATCAGCTAGGACAAAGGTAAAGATGTCAAATAGCTTGGGTGTCCCCACTTCTACAGAGTTGCAGGTATACACTTTCATGGCTTCTCTCTTGGGATTGCTTTTTCACTACCTTTGCCTTTTCTCAGCAGATGTTCCATGTTCTTGGCATCTCTAACTTTGCTCTTTTAGTCTCCCTTTCACAACTTCACACACTGCACACTACCTGACCTATCAGGCATTCCAGATAAATCTGAGTGGAAGCCTGCTTAATTCTGCAGTTCTTTCATTCAGTGTGCCTGTAAAACCAATACCATATGGATATGGCCAAGACATACAGTGAGCTTTAGAAGTAAGTGGGAGCCCTTGAAATTTGGTTGGTAGCTCTGAGTGCTTGGATGGCTGAACAGTGTAAAACAAAACCAATTAGCCAGCTGGCACTTCTCAAGTAAGTTCTTTGGGGATATTTTCTCAAAGAAAAGTCTTGCAATTTTGGACGCTTGTCTCTGTGAAGAATTGAGTCTTT
Organism: Fukomys damarensis; assembly: GCF_012274545.1. Lineage (NCBI taxonomy): Eukaryota > Metazoa > Chordata > Mammalia > Rodentia > Bathyergidae > Fukomys > Fukomys damarensis. Next base: position 99,059,610 of record NW_022900951.1, read on the forward strand.
CTGATATCTGGTTTGCCTTAACGTCATTTTTCTTACTGTCCTGATGCAAATTACTTAGCTTCTTTTTAATTCTAACCTTACAAGAACTAAGTTGTCCTGGGATAAAACTGCATAGACCACATTTTTATATCCCACCCTTACATAAGCTTCCTATCTGGCCAGCAGCAAAATTTTTGAAATTATTCAAGTTGGCTTTTTGTTCCTGGTTCCCACATTGGAGCTCACTAAAAGCAGAAAACAGTACCTATGCTGCATCATAAACAATGGGCTGTCTTGAAATATCCTGTGCCAGACTAATTAATCTGCAATTCTTTATTTCAGTCACTTACAAAGTCTCAGACTATAAGCAAAATGAAGAATAATTTTGTTCATGAGCACATGGTTTCTATTGCAAGTACTGATAAAGTCCTCATTCTCAATTTAAACCTCTTAAGCCAAGTTTACACTACATTTCTGCCACCATTCTGATATTCTGAGCTCTGACTAGAATCTTCTATAAAGCTTGGGCTGCAGCATTCTAGGGCTTCTCTAGCTAACATCTCCAATTGTTTCCAAATTTTTTCCATGCACCAGCTCCAAATACTAAACTGTGTGGTCATGATATTCAAAGTAATGATCACACTGCTGTAGCAGCAAAATCTGTTTTAGTCACCTTCTCCTCATTACATCACAATACCTAGCACTCAAAACTTAAAGGAGCAAAGTTTTATTTGGCTAACAATTTCAGAAGTTTCAGTTTATATAAGGAAAGCTTAAGCAGGAACAGCAATGGTGGAAGAGACTGGGTAAAGGAAACATGCTCACAATGTGGTGGCCACGAATCAGTAAGGGGAGAAGGCAGAAAGCAAGATATACTCTCTAGATTAAGCCTGCAATAACCTGCCTCTTTAGACCAGAACTTGCCTCCTAACATCATGTCAAGTATACAGCCCCACTGATTCAATCACTTTACAAAAGCCTCACCTAAGAGCAAATGAGTATTTGGATGAATGTTCTTGATCTAAATAGTAAGAACATAAAAATGGCTAACAGACATATGAGAAAATAAATGTTCAGCATCACTGATTATCTTGGAAATGCAAATCAAAACCATAATGAAATATTTTCTCATTGTTCTTGGCATGATCATTACCAAAATTTAAAAACAAACTAGAAAAATGAACACAAAAGAACAAAAAAGATAACAAGTGTTAAAATTTTGTGAGAAAAAGTTAACTCCTGTATACTGTGGGTGGGAGTATGAGTTCGTAGAGCTACTATGAAAAGGATTACATATTTCTCTCAAAAACTTAAAAATAGAACTATCATGTGTTCTAACTGCCCCACTTCTGGGCAAATACCTAAAGGAATTGAAATTAAAAGATATCTACATTCTCCTATTCATTGAAGTGTTAGTCAAGACATAGAAACAAACTAAATGTCCATCAATGGCTGAGTGGATAAAAAAATGTGGTTGATGCACACAATGAAATATCATTGAACCTTGGAAAGAAATTCTGCAATTTGTAATACCATGGGTGAGCCAAGAAAACATTAAGCAAAATGAGATATATCAGACTCAGAGTGACAAATAATACATAATATCATTTATATGAAGAATCTAAACTACTCAAATTCATAGAAGCAGAGAGAAAGATAGGTGTTTGATAGAGAGTAGGAGAAAATGAAGATATCAGCAAAAAGTATACAGTTTAATTAGACAAACCAATAAGTCCTACAGATACAATGCACAGCACAGAGCCTACTACTAAAATAGTGTTTCATGTAGTTAACAGTTTGTTGAGGGTAAATTTCATGTTAAGTATTTTTACTATGAAAAGGAGAAGGAGATGGAAAAGGAGGAGAAGGGGGATAAAAAGAAATGAAAGCTAAAGGAACTTTTGGTGGTCATAGGCATTTATGATATAGACAGTGGTGTTTATTTCATCTATATATGTGTACCTCCAAGCTGACCAAATTCTGTAACTTACATATGCATAGCTTATTGTATGTCGACCATACTTTCCCAAAGTAGTTTTAAAGAGTAAAATTAACAAATAACCTGCCAGTATAATTTTTTGTGAAAGTTTAGAAAATGATAGCCTCATTCATCATTGGTGTGAAGGTAAAGTGATAAGGCCAGTATGCAAGACAGTAATTTCCTACAAAGCTAAAACTATTCTTAACAGCAGTCATGCTCTGAGGATTTCACCCAGTTCAGTAGAATATATGTGTCCACATAGAAATCAACACCAATATTTAAAGAGCTTTAGTCATAATTACTCAAAATTGAAAATAATCAACATGTCTTTTAATAAGTGACTGAAAAAACTTACCATGCTACACTCATTCATTGGGATAGTGTTTAGTAATATAAAGAAATGTATTACTGAGCCAAGAAAAGATGTACATTTTAAATTTATATTTCCAAATGAAAAAATAAAATGGTTATTTTATGATTAAATTTAATTATATGATATTGTTGAAAGGGCAAAACTATGGAGTAGAAAGTATAGAAAGCAAAGTATGAAAGATTTCTTAAGGTGGAAGAATTATTCGATGTGATCCTGTAGTAGTAGAAGAACGACATTGTCCATGTGTCAAAAGCTATAGAACCACACAAGACAGAGTGAAGCTTAATCTATGTAGATTGTATAAAATCATTGAGGGAGTCGGGGGATCCCTGGATAGAATGCAGACTACTACAAAAGAGTCTAAATTTATTACAAATGCATGAAACAGACACATTTAAAAGTTTACCTAGTACATGCTGATTTAACCTTGAAGATAAACACTGTACTTGGTGAAATTGTTTCATAGGTGATGATAAGTTAGTAATTCTGATATACAGTAACTGAATAAAAAGATAAAGGATGATGGGTGGCAGAAGTTAAATTTCTCATCATTGAGTTCGGATATGAGCAAAGGAGGCTAGTATAATACAAATAGTGATAAATTTTAGTTTGTGATATCACCACAACATAAATATAAATAATACATGCATAGATATGTATTTTAGGCCAAATAAATATGTTTCCTATCTCTGCCCACTGAGAGATTCTAGAAGCACTGACATCTTAGGATAAAGGAGTTTGTCTAACACTCAGATCATGGCTTCTACAGTAATATTTTTTTAATAAAAGGAATGAGGACCCTTTGAAGAAAATGGCTGATTCTAGACTTACAGCTGCAAATATATAGGATTAGTAAGACAGAAAATATGGAATCTTTCAGTGCCAGAAAGCATAGAAATTATGATAGGAATGAAAGAGTGAATGAACACACAATCATGGGATTATGTCAAAGAGACTGAAAAATCACTTGTAGCCCCAAATGAAAAATTTTCAATAGAATAAACTAGCACTGGACTATAATCCAAAGTTTAATATGAATATCCATGACTCCATACGCTCTAAGTAAATAATTGCAAAAAATATAAAATTCTCATGGCCAGAAAATTTTAATTAATATAAATATTTTATATTTAAGGCGCAGGTGGAATATGACCCCTCATTTCTCAAGTGTGTACTTGGCATACTACCACTTTGAAAAATACAGTATGTGAAGGGAGTTAAGAGGTTAATTTTACAATGGAAAAGCCTGACAAGCAGCACTTCAGCAAGGTGTTCAAGGTCAATATCTGTAGTCGTAAATAATGTCATAGTGTATACTTTTATTATGTGTTGAGAATGGCACTTCTATGATCTTCCTTACAAAAATCTATACCCTCAAAATAACCATGAGAAAAACATGAGGTGAATTCAGAATGAGGGACATCTTACAGAATGCTTGACCTGTACTCATCAAACTGTGAACATCATCAAAAGCAAGCAATGCCTGCTAAACTGCTACAGTGCAGAGGAGCCTAAGGAGACATGATGACCTAATATAAAGTTTTATCATGAATGAGATCCTAGAAAAGAAAATGGAATTTAGAGGAAAACCATTTATATTTGAATAAAATGCAAGCAATAGTTGATAATAATGTTTCAATATGTATTCATTAATTGTAAAAAATGAACCATAATATGAGCTATTAATAATAGGGAAAATTGAATGTAGGCTTATCAGAATTTCTAATTTTCACAATTTTTCTGCAAATCTAAAACTCTTCTGAAATAAAAATGTTCCTTTAAAATGTATATCTCATTTTGTTAGTAAACATGTAGGAAAAAAAGCATTCATACATATAGGTCCATATTCTGGTGGTAAAACAAATTGCTGCAACGCCTATGAAGGGTAACCAGGAAATACATATGCATGAGTATATAATTTACAGAATCTATCCAAATTCTAGGAATTCACGTTGAAAATACATCTTCAATAATCCAAAAATGCATTTTTTGGTAAATGTATATTTACCAAAATGAAAATACTTTAAATGTTTCCACTTAAGAAAATATTTGAACAAACTAGGGTTCATCACGTAATGGTTTATTGTAGAACCTTCAAAAGGATGTAGAACAATCTATGAACTCATACCAGGTGACTCCTGGGGTATAAAATATAAAGTATAAAAAGTGTGGTGTGCTACTTTGTGAAAGGAATATGGGAAAATAATAGAATATACATATATGTGCTAATTTTTGTAAAAAGAAACATATGAAGGATAAGTGAGAAACTAAAGAGACTAGGTACCTAGATCAAGTGAGTAGGAACCAGTTAGAAAAGATGGTAGTGAGAATGATTTGGAAGGTATTGTGGTCGTTGAGACTTCTCTGATTTTATCTTTCTAAATAGATTTAATTTTTTGAAATATGTTAATGCTTTACATCCCATAAGTGCTGAGCACTCCTAGATTGTGGAATAGAGACAGTGGTGCATCAAGTACTCTTGTCAGAGGAAGACATTTTGAACTGCAGTTTTTCTCCAGACTTACAGGTTTAATTCCATCCTAACAGCTGCAGTGCAGTCCATAAAATATTTACATTGTTTTTTGCTAAATTATATACATTATTTACCATATCATCTATTAAATATTTAGTGCCTCTCCAAATATGTCATGTATCACATTCCATTTCTATTGTTACTTTCAGCAATAAATAGAAAAGGCCTAGTCTGGTAGAATCCTAAAGTGGCTGTGACAAAGAAGAAAGCAAGGGTGGAAATAATCAAGGGGAAGCTGAAGGCAGTTATCTGAAAAAGGGCTCAGTATTATATATGTATTCACTATTTCTCAACTTTCCCTACACCCAGTTCAGATGATCATTTCTCTCAATTGGAGAAGATTATTTTTATTCTAATTATTTATGTGCACAAATAGCTACTTTAAACTACCTTGGAAATTGCTACTTTGTCCTCAGGAGCCCTCGCCTAGACTGGCAAGATGTAAAATCATCTGTTGAGATAAGATTGTGACAATGTCAGAAGTCAAGATACCAGTCTGTTTTATTCAGAACACTTCCCTATAAGAAATATAATTGAATGCAATCAGTAGAATAGAAATGAAATATGTGCAGCTCTCCTTAAGTACTATGAATGTTTCACTCTCTGAGAAATAAGAAAATCATTAATAATATTTTAGCAATATTTTAAGTCATAATATAGATTATTGTTTGAGTATTTTTCCTTTCCATGACAGGAAGCACAAAGCAAAAGTGCTATCAAGGGTGTACTGACAAATATATACCATCTTCAACAAATGTTCAATATGAACCAAAAGGATTGGCATGTATATTAGTACTAGATGACATTGCTTTTAGACCTTGAAACCCTGAGCAATCTCATTAGGTTTGATCTAGCCTATTTTTTTGTGAAGGTTAAGTAAGTCTCAACTATGTGCCCTCTTTGAGGTGGATTTGGTCTCTGTGTTTTTGCATAAGCCACTTTTGGAATTCCATGATATACATACTTGATAGTATCTAAGTTCCATGACTTTTGGAATGGAGACCAGCTATCAAACCACTGCATGGGGATAATAGGGATTCAAAGTCTACTGCTATTATTAGTCTTTTTATATAAATATAAATAT
>NW_022900951.1:99065808-99115379 GCF_012274545.1 Fukomys damarensis
TGAGAAGCAATTTAAATATGTTCAGGGGCCATTTTCATGTCCAGAATTAAGGATTATTTTGATGTTACATCATTGCCTTTTCTCTTTTACTTTCCTTTTCAGTTTTATTTTAGGGTTCCCTATTTTTAATGTTCACACAGAGACTTCTTTAATTGAAATACTGAATAGTTTCTCTGGTGTGAAAAACTATAATAGTACACAGGATCCTAATGAGATAATTAATAATGTGAAATAGGGTAAAGGGCTTAAGGGCTAAAGGTGTAAGGAAAGCGGGAAGGGTGGGGAAAAGGTAATAAGGGAGAGGAAAAAAATATGAGAAACTGAAAAAATGGAAATAAAGTGTTTGTAAATGGGGAGGGGAGGAGGGAGTGAAGGGAGGGCAGGGACAAGGGGAAAATTGAGAATCAAGACCTATTATGTAAAGGTACAGGATCCCAATGATGAATGTAACTGTATTGTATACCTAGATTGTACCAATAAACTCCATAAAAAGAAAAAAAAAAGTCTACCTTAACATGTGAGCCCTGTTCTATTCACAACTCTTTAGTTGCAGAAAAATCTGATTACCAAAATAGGAGATTTTGGAACAACTCCGAAGCTCAGTTTAATACCAACTATACAGATAATTTTCCGTATTCCAAGCCTAACTTCTATTTTTGTTTCATTTAAAAATAAATCATAGGGCCAGGGTTTTGGCTTGGTGGTTCCACCTCCTGCCTCACAAGCCCAAGGGCCCGCGTTCAATTCCTGGTGCAAAAAAATAAACAAACAAACAACAATCATGGTGATGTTGATAAGGAAAATTACATTATTTTAAACTTCATAAAACTCACTTGAGAAAATCCGTAGGTTAAAGATATAATTGACAATGTGAATTAGGAAGAAAAGGGCTAAAGGTGTAGGGGAAGTGGGAAGGGTTGGGGAAAGATATTAAGGGAAAAGAAAATAAAAACATGAGAAAATTAAAAAATGGAGATAAAGTATTTGTAAATAGGGAAGGGGGGGTGAAGGGATGACAAGGTATGGAAAAAAAATGAGTACCAAGACCTGGCATGTAAAGGTGGAAGTCCCCAGTGATGAATGTAACTGTACTGTATACCGAAAATGTACCAATAAACTCAATGAGAAAAAAAAGAAAATCCATAGGTAATACAGTATAGTTTTTTTTTGCATAAGAATACTGTACCTACTTACAACATTTTGGAGAGGAGCTGAAGACAGAGATCTGAGGTCTAAGGTTTTAAAGGAGATTTTATTTTTGCTGTGACCAACTATGAAATCAAAACTTACCACTTAAATCACTTCCTCTGCAACCTAATTCATTATTTCTGAGCATGAAATAATAATAAATAATATTTTGTTTTTAACTTGAACTGAGCTATCATGTTGTGTCACTTGATTCAAGTTTGTAAGTATGGGATGACTTTAAATGAATTTAGAATATTACTCTGTCTCCAAAAGATATGTATCCAAATAAGTAGCAAAACCTCAATGGCTAAAATGTACTGAAATAGCCATACTCTCACAATGAATTATCTTTTTTGTTTTTTTTTTGTTTTTTTTTTGGGGGGGGTACTTGGGATCTAACTCAGGACTTTGCACCTGCGAGGCAGGTGGCAGAACCACTAAGCTAAATCCTCAGGCCCTGACCTTTCCTTTTATATTCCTAGTTGTCATATCTCTGGAGTTCTTCCCCTCTGTATCAGTGTACTTTCAGTTGTACCTATTTAAAATATTTTGGAGAGAAGATGAAAACAGACCTGAGGTCTAAGTTTTAAACAGATTTTGTTCAGACTGACTTTTTACTGATATTTTCATATTTGAGATTAGAAAAGGGGGAATTGCACAGGCAATTCTTTCCGTAACACTTTATTTTACATCACATCTAGAAACCTCTCATTTTGCTAATTCTAGGCAATTTTAAATCTATTTCCTAAATTGGCATTTAGGAACTTAGTATTTAAATGCCAAAGAATGAAAAGGTTTATATAGATTAAGGGATAAAATTAAATAAAACCCAAGTTTTATTAGTACATCCATTAGGAAAAAATGATTTTAGAACAAATGAAGTAAAATATTCTTTAAAAATATAAAAACAGTTCAACTTCACCAAAGAAATGAATCAGCTCTGGCATTCAACCAATTCCACAGGCCTCCTTAGGGGCTAAGTTCTGTCTGCACATCAATGAAAAAATCAGTATTTGAGACACGAAGTAACTTTTGGCAGACATTGAAAAAGGCACCAAATGGTCTCTATCTTTGCTGTGATCAACTGTGAAATGAAAACCTACCACTTATTTCACTTCTGCTGCAACCTAATTCATTCTTTCTGAGCACAACACAGAATAAATCTCAGTGCCCTCTGGCCCATGCAATGTTTCTTAAAATAAAGTCAACAATGTGAAATTTTTGTGTTTGGATCCGCTTCTGAAGCTGCAGGTACACTTGAAATTTCAATTATAGTCTGAAGTTTAGTGTGTTGGTGGATATTCTGGTATGCACAGTACCAATTTGATTTTAATGCTGGTTCTACCTCTGAATAGCTGTGTGGCCTTGTTCAAGTCATTTCTTTTGTACAGCCTTCATTGTATTTACCTGTAATTTAAAAAATGATTTTAAAGGTCCCTCTCAGTATTAAATTTTATGAATTGAACCACTTTTAAACTATACAAAACATTTACCAGGTGGTATTATGACTTGGTTTTAAGTCCTTTTCTCCTACAAATTTCAACTAGCAAACAGGTCTGTAAAGATACTTTGCTACTATATGGCAATTCTCACATATTCATGGAATAGCTGTCTGTCCTCATAGAAAATATGTTCTTATTTTATAAAAGGCCTCCAAAATGTTTCATGCACTCATTCTTTGTCTTATGACAATTGTCTTTATAAAATATGTTACTTAAGGGTACAACTGGAAAGTGTGACATCCTTTCATAAAAACTAGCATATTTTCAATCTGGACTTGTAAACATGATAGAGGAGTGTACTTGGTTATTAAATAAAACTATGGATACTGTAGCAAAACAGTGATTAGAATAGAGTTGAAGCTTCAACTTTTCAAGGTGAACATGACCATTAATCCTTAGGAAATACATATGCCTCTAGATAAGGGAATCCTTAAGAAATGACATTTAAGTTCAAGCAGTAAAGAGACTCCAACATTCTAGGGGAAAGCAGGTGAAAATATATGGTCATTTCTTGAAACTGAGATTATTTTTATTCAATTAATATAGAATACATAGTCACTTATGCATACATACATATGTAAATCTAGATGTGCAAATATATTGTATTCAGATAAATAGTTTTTTGCACATATTTGCAAGAAAACAAAATTCAATTGACATAAATCTATTTCATACAGTCTTCATTACCAAAGTACTTCTATTTTTCTAAAGAAGATAATTTTATCTCAGTATAACAGAAAAGCTTTTAGGAATTCAACTACATTAAAAAACTATATAGCTCATTTAGAGAGAAAGTACTGGAGTCTCCTGTGCTTCATTTAAAAAAAAAAACTGGGATTCTATTTTTCCTCAGTATAACATAAAAATATCTAATATTTCTTTCCTTGTAATTTTTTGTCCATGTTTCCTAAGTGTTTGATGTAATTGTTTCCTACACTAAGTATGAATAAATCTTGATTTCAACTGACAGATACTGGAAGAAATGATTAATTCTTCATGAGAAGCCAAAGTCAGGTAAACATATACCAACTATTCTACAGCCTTAGAAATAGAAAATCAGTCAACCAAATTAAACAGTACATAGAACTATGTAGCAACATAAACACACTCAATGATGCAAAATGTGATTTTTTTCATTCATCCTGATTTCCTGTTGGCTTGAATGCCAGATGTTTTAGAATTTCAAGCATATTGACATCCTTCAAATAGCTTTAGGAATGATTGAAGCATACGTTGATGTGTATGTGTCTGTGTGTCTGTGTGTCCATTTTTGTGGAAGGAGTTCTTTTTTACCAAAACTTGCATTTAATTCAAAGAATAAAGAACATGAAAGAAATACAAACACATATTTAGACAATGCTGGCTCTATATTTACATCTGTGTAACCTAAGATTACCAAATGTGATGCCTGTTTTTTTCTTTTCTAGAGAAAAGTCTCAATTACACAGGATTGTTTGAGAAGCAAATTAGCTAGCAAACGTAAAGCACCTACAAAATGCTTTTGACATGAAATCATTAAATAAACAGTAGTTACGATACCAGAACTATTGAAAGGTTGGAAAGTTTTGGAAAGATTAAAATGTAGGAGAAAATAGAATCCAATGATATTTTCCTTGTGAGTTTAGAATCCTCTGAAATTTACATTATTGACATGTAGTAGCTAGGAGAGCCAATTGGTGCTTAAGAATGTGATATTTTCAGTCACACAGATTACACTGCAGATCCTAGCTTTATCTATTGGTTATGTGGACAAATTTTCTATGTCTCTGAGCTTTCAATTTTTTTGCATAAAATAATAGTGATGATAATGATTTCCACTTCAATGTATTGTGAGCACTGAGTACTAAATTTAATAAAGCATTTTCAACAGTGTATATACCACAGATGAAGTATGCGATAAACCAATACTATCATTACTGTTATGCTGTTACACAATAGAGTAGAGAATGATAATAGAGGAAGAAAACTTAGTGATAATCTAAGAGTCCATGAACTGAAAACCCTGCTTTTACATAGAAAGTGAGTATTCAAAAAAATGGAAGTGCCCAAAACAAGGAGAATCACTTCATTGTCACAAAACTGTGGAGTCTAGGCTTCTTGCCCTGCCTTTTTACCACCTTCTGTCTATTGGAAAATATTTTTTTATAGCAGTTTTCACAGGTTGCTATGGGAAGACCCTCAAAACCACTACTAGGGATTGTTTTTCATATTTGAAAACCATTTATTCCAATAAAAGGGATGTAACTATGCTGCCTTTTTATCTGTCCTATGTAGCAACTAAATGCTCTTATGTTTCAAGTGGATATTCTAGCCAGAGTCCACTTTTCATGGTTTCAACTTCATGACTGGGATGATTGGTTGCAACTTCCCTCCCCATTGTCCCTAACATCTCAAGAAATCACATTGGCTTTTATAAGCATTTATTATCAATTCACTTTAGTTTCTTCTCATTTTCATAAGTAACTCATTTTTATACTCAGATTAAAAATATATAGCCATAAAATATCTTCTGTCAGATATTCTTTGATAAACATGGCTTCAGAAGTTGTATGGCCAATTTCTGTCTCCCTAGGTGATTTTTCTACTTTCTGTACTGATATGCTTAATTCTGTGTCTTTTGTGTACCAACTAGGTGCCTTTCTTCTTTGTGACTACAGTAAGACTGTAAGGCTTACATACAAGTTATAGTCACAACCTTACAATTGGCAATTGCTTATTTTTTATTTGTTTTTAGAAAAACGCATTGGATTCAACGAACACATAGGTTTCAAATCAAAATTAAAATGATGCAGTAAACATAGTACTTTTTCTAGGCAATTGGATTTGAAAGAATTCTTGGAAGCCATTAGCTCAACTTCTCATTCACTAAAGAGTCCTTTTTCACTTTCCATACTCAGTACTCATTTAGCTTTATACTACATGAAAAATATGTTATAAAAACATAAAAGTGTATAATACAGGAGAGGTGGTAGGGAACAAAAAGGCAGAGTTATGGAGATGGGAAAGAGTACTCACTAAGATATTGGGAGAGAGGGACATGGTGGGTAAAGAGATAGATAAGGATCAAGGTATGTATAAACACGTTCCAATTCCCCAATACATAATGTAACTACTATGTATTGCAAGCATGCACTGGAAAAGAATAATAGCATCAAGTACTTTTATAAGTTTTCTATTTTAACATACTAGTTTGTTAGTTAAGGAGATAGAGGAAAAAGGAAATCCACCTTCTGACCTTTAATTACTTTTTATAGATTGAAAACTTTCAGCAAAATAATGATGTTCCCAGTGGGGTTTTCTGTTGATATTAAAACATTATATGTATTGGACTAGATTCATTTTTTTTCACAAAACACAGATCAATTCTGTCTCTAGAATATTTTCTAATCCTGTCCAAGGTCTAGGAAAAGATAGTACTAAGGTAAGAGTCAGAAGTGAGTTATATATTGATGAAATAAGGAAAGAGAGAGGAACGTTTAAAGAAATACAATATTGAGATTTCATATTTCTACAGAAAAATAACAATTGCTAGGATAAATTTTTCTTTCAATCACTTTTTTATTTAGCTATTATTCCAAGCAGGGATATCAATAGAATTCTCTGCAATTATAGTAATGCTCTGCCTATATTACCCACTATGATAGCTACATGTGGCTATTTTAAAATTATATTACTTATTATGTTTCTAAATGCATAGTAATTATCCATGTTAATGGGATTCAATGATATTTCCAGACAATGTATATTGATCAAATACAATCACCTTTTTTTACGCTTTTCTATCGCAGCTATTATTATGTCACAATAAACACAGGCATACAGGCATCTCTTCAGTATGCTGATTTTATTTCCTTTGGATATATATATAAACCCAGACATCAGATAGTTACATCACATGGTAAATCTGTTGTTATTTCTCTGAGGAATCTCCATACTATTCTCTGCAATGGTTATATTAATTTACATTTCCCCCAATAGTGGATGACAGTTCCTTTTTATCCACTTCCTTGCCAATATTTGTTATTTTTGTCTCTTCTGTAGTAGTCATGCTTACTGGGGGTGAGGTGGTATACCAATGTAGTATGACATGTTTTCAAATATTAATTGATCTATTTTTGCACTACTGGGGATTGGATATTAACTATAGGAACTTTGCACTGAGCTACAATTCCAGCCCTTTTGTGTGTGTGTGTGTGTGTGTGTGTGTGTGTGTGTGTGTGTGTGTGTTTGAATTTTGAAACAGGTTCTCAGTAAGTCTCTAGTTTTCCCAGGCTGGATTTGGACTTGTGATCCTCTTGCCCCATCTTTCTTTTTTTTTTTTTTTTTTTTTTTTTTGTACCTGGGATTGAACTCAGGACCTTGCCCCAACTTTCAAGAGTGCTAGAATTACATGCATGTATCACCAACCCAGCCTACATTTCTTTTTCGAAAAGTGTCTATTCAGATCTTTAGCACATTTTTAATTGTATTGCTTAGGATTTTTCATTTTTTTTCCTCATTGAGTTTATTGGAACTTTTTACATATACAGAACAGTTACATTCATCATTGGGATCTTGTACCTTTACATGACAGGTCTTGGTTCTCATTTTTGCCCCTTGTCCCTGCCCTACCTTCACCCGCTCCTCTCCTCCCCATTTATAAACACTTTATTTCCATTTTTTCATTTTTTTTCTTTTCCCTTATTAACTTTCCCCTACCCTTCCGACTTTCCCTACACCTTTAGCCCTTTCTTTCCTATTTTACATTGTCAATTATTTCATTAGGATCTTGTGTACTATTATAGTTTATTCACACCAGATAAACTATACAGTATTTACACATGTGTGACTTATTTATTTCACTTAGGAGTATATCCTCAATATGAATCCGTTTTCCTATGAATGAATCTAATTTCTCATTCTTTATGGCTGAGTAGTATTCCATTTTATAGAAAAACCACATCTTTTAAAATTATTTTATTTTCTCATATATTCTGAGCATTAATCTTCTATCAGATAAATGGAAAATGTTTTCTCCCATTCTTTAGGTTTTCTTTACTCTTGTATTTTTTTCTTTGGTGTGTAGACACTTTTTAGTCTTATGTCACTTCATCTGTCAATTTTTCTTTTTATTTTCTGCATGTTTTTAGGTATAATATGAAGAAAATCCTCACCAAAATGTTTTTAAAGATATTAGTTCTGGATTAACTTGAAATTCAAGTTATTCTACCAATGTCCTGTCTTTTTCCAGTGTTTCTTTCTAGTAGTTTATATGTTTTACATATTATACTTCGGCCTTTGAACTTTTTTTGTTTTTGTTTTTTAATTGAGTTTATTGGTACAATGTAGATAGATATAATGATCACATTCATTGTATGGAATTTGTACCTGTACATAGTACATCTTAATTCTTATTTTATTCCCATTTCCCTTTTCTTACTAAAACCCTTCTTCTCTTCCTTATTTACAAAAGGTTTGTGACATCCAGGGCCCACCTAGACACAAGCAGCTTGGGCTCATAGGCCCCAGCCAAAGGCCTGCGCGGAAAACAGCTGAGCAGACATGCAGGCCACAGACAGAGTGTGCACAGGGCCCAGCCAGAACTCTGCCTAGACAAAAAGTGCATCACAGGAATCCAGAAGGCTACCACTCTGAACCCAGGAATTGGCACAGTGGTGAGTACCAGAGAGGACTTTATGAGGATTGAAGCCCACTAGGTAAGAAAAAAATTGCCTAAACAAAGGCACAGCAGTCTGCATCTGTTGAAATGAGAAGACACATTAAACAAGACTCAAAACCAGACTTCCAGATCACCTAAGACAACCCCAAAGGGCAACAAGATGGAACAATCTGATACTCAACAGTCTGGACTCCCTGAACTGGCAACAAAAGAGGATATGGAAAAAATGAAATCAGAAATTATTTCTCAGTTAATATCAGAGATTGTGTCCACAGTGAAAGATATGATTAATAAATCTAGAGCAAACACAGATAAAAAAATAGAGGATCTGAGGAACATGATGGAATCCCAGCATGGCAAACAAATGGAAGGCTGGGAGTGCAGTTACCAGGCCTGCCTAGTAAACTCAAGGTCCTGAGTTTGATCCCCGTACAAAAAACAAACAAACCAAACCAACCAAACAAACAAACAAAAGAAATGGATTCCATAAAACTTATGCAAACAGATATCCAGGAGATTAAAAACTCTACTGAGGGCCAAGGATTTAGTTCAGTGGTTCCACACCTGCTTTGAAAGTGCAAAGTCCTGAGTTCAATCCCCACTCAAAACAAAACAAAAAAACTCCACTGAAAGTTTATATAGTAGAATGAGCCAATGTGAGGACAGAATATCAGATATAGAAGACAGGATTGTGATTAGTGGCCAGCAAAAGAAAAACTTCTCAAAAATAGCTATGGGCAACTAGAAATCAATACAGCAGCTGCTAGATGATGCAAAGAATAGCGCAGGAGTAATCAAAGTCAGTGAAAAAACAGCAGATATTGCAAATGGCATAAAATATGTTTACAGAAGCTATACTTCTATTTTACCTTTATTTTCTCAATTTTTTTCCATTCTCTCTTTCTTCCTTTTCCCCCTCACACCTCCCTAGTAACCCTTCCCATTTGAATTTCTCTTCCTATTTATCATTGCCTACTATACATTTTGGTTCTTTCTCATACTTTTAATTCATCATACCAGAGAAACAATGTAATGTTTGCACATGTTTTGATTTATTTCACATAAGAGTTTGGTTTGTAGGTGAATTTATTTAGTTACAAATATCTCAAGTTTTTCCTTACTTATGGCAGTGTAGTACTCCATTGTATATAAAAAAACACATCTTCAGTATGTATTAACAGCTGATGCGGATTTGGGTTGTTTCCAAGATTTAGCTATTAAAGGTTGTGACACTATGAATATGGCTGTACATATATCACTGGGGTATGATACTTTCAGTTCTTTCAGGAAGACACCAAGAAGGAGGATAGCTGTGTCAAATGGAACCTCTAGTTCTAGTTTTTTGATGAATCTCCACACTGATTTCCACAGTGGTTGCAACAATCTACACTCCCACCAAGAGTGGAAAAGGATTCCTTTTTCCCTACAACCCCACCAGTATGTGTTATTGATTCATTTCTTGTTAATGGCCTCTCTTTGTAGAGGGAGATGGAACTCAGTGATTGTTTCAATTTCCTCTAGTGAATGACCAGCGATGTTGAGTAGTTTTAAATATATTTACTTGCCATTTGTACTTCCTCATCTGAGAAGTGTGTATTCATCTCAGTTGCCAATTTTTGTATTGGGTCTTTAAATTTAGGAGGGATTTTTTCTGTTCTTTACATATTTGAGACACCAGTCTTTTGTCTGAGGATTAGCTGGCAAAATGTTTTCCCATCTATTGATTGTGATTTTGCTCTGTTGGTGATTTCTTTTACTGTATAAAAGCTTTTTAATAAGATGAGATCCCAGTTGTTGATTCCTTGTCATATTTCCCATGTGATCAGGGTTTTGTTCACAAACTCTTTACCTAAACATATGTCTTCAAAAGTTCTACCTATTTTCTCTTCCAGCAAATTTTATATTTAGATCTTTGGTTCATTTCAATTTCAGTTTAGTGCATGGTGAGAGACACTGGTCTAGTTTTGGTCTTGAGCATGTGGAAATCCAGTTTTTCCAGCACCATGTATAAAAGAGATTATGTTTCTTCGAGTGAAGATTTTTGGCCCCTCTGTAAAGGGTAAGGTGAATAAGTGTGTTTGCAGTTATTTCTGCATCTTCTAATCTGTTCCAGTGATCCTTGGTGGTTTTGTTCTGTTTTGTTTTGTTTTGACAATCTCATCTGCTTTTAATCACTGTAGCTTTGTAGTATAAATTCAAATTAGGGATAGTGATGCTTCCTGCTTTGCCTATACTCCAGAATTGTTTTTACTATTCCAGGCCTCTTCTGGTTTTAAATGAATTTTAGGAATGTTGTTTCTAGTTCTGTGACTTATGCTATTAATATTTTGACTGGGATTGCATCAAATTTGTGTAATAATTTTTGGAGTATGGTCATTTTTACTATGTTGGTTCTTCTGACCCATGAATAAGGTATGTCTTTATTTTCTGATATCCTCTTCAATCATCATTTGCAGAGTATGATAGATTTTGATGTAAAGATCTTTTACTTTCTTTGTTAGATTGATTCCTATTTATTTCTTTTTTTTATGCTGTTGTGAACGGAACAGATTCTTTAATTTCTCTCTCAGTAAGTATATCATTTTTGTACAGGAAGGCTATTGATTTTTGCATGTTGACTTTGTACCTAGCTATGTGATTTAATTTGGCTATTAAACCAAAGTCTTTTGATGGAATTTTTGGGACTTCTGCATAGAGTATCACATGGCTGCAAATGATGACAGTTTAACTTCTTCCTTTCCTATGTTGTTGCATTTATTTATTTCTCTTGTCTAATTGTTCCAACCAATGTTTCGAGAACTATATTGAAGATGTGTGGTGATAGTGGGCATCTTTGTCTTATTCCTGAGTTTAGAGTAAAAGCCTTCAGTTTTTGACAATTAGGTACAACATTGGTTATTTTTTTGTCGTAAAGTGCTTTGATCAGTTTGAAATAAAGACAGCATTTTACAATTTTTATAATCTTGAAAACTATATTTCAAAAAAATACTTCCAAAAATACTTTCAAAAAATAAGATATTTCCCTAACCAAGAACAACAAGAAATTCATGACCACAGAACCAGCTCTACAAAATGCTCTAAAGGATATTTTAGAGATAACAAAACTACAATTCCAAGAACACCAACAGATAGAAGCCACCAGGGAAGGAAAGCAATTAAACAGAGAGAATTGACAGGGAACCAAAAACAAGAATACACTATGACAGGGATAAACCAGTATATTTTAGTTACAGCCATCAATTTAAATGGTCTCAATTCACCAATAAAAAAATACAGATTGGAAGAATATATCAATTAAAAAGATCCAGCTATTAACAGCCTATTTGCCCATCTGTTGGAAACTGGGTAAAGAAGTTGTGGTTTGTCTATAAAATGGAATATTACTCAGCCATAAAGAGCGAGAGAATAGATTCATTCATAGGAAAATGGATACATATTGAAGATATACTCCTAAGTGAAATAAATAAGTCACACATGTGTAAATACCAAATAGTTTCCCTGGTGTGAATATTCTGCAACAATGCATAAGATTCTAATAAGATAACTGACATTTAGAAATTTGAAGAAAGGAGCTAAAGGTGTAGGGAAGGTGTGATGCGTAGGGGAAGAACAAAAAGGGAAAAGAAAAAAATGTGAGAGAATGAAAAGATGAAAATAAAGTGTTTGTAGATGGGGAGGGGAGGAGGGGGTGAAGGGAGGGCAGAGGTAAGGGGAAAAAATGAGAATCAAGACTTGCCATGTAAAGGTACATGATCCCAACAATGAATGTAACTGTACTGTATCCCTAAAATGTACCAATAAACTCAATAAAATTAAAAAAAAAAAGATCCAATTCCAAAATGGGCATCTGAAATGAACAGACATTTCTCATACAAAGAAGTAAAAGCAGCAAGAAAATATATGAAAAAATGTTCCACATCACTGGTCATTCGAGAGATGCAGATGAAAACAACACTGAGATTCCACCTCACCCCACAAAGAATGGCTGCTATCAAGAAATCACACAATAACAAATGTTGGCGGGGTTGTGGGGAGAAAGGAACCCTCCTCCATTGTTGGTGGGAGTGCAGACTAGTGCAACCACTATGGAAATCAATATGGAGATACCTCAAAGAGCTTGGACTGGAGGTTCCATTTGACCCAGCCATCCCTCTGTTGGGTATCTTTCCAAGAGAACTAAAAGAATCATATCACAGAGAAGTATGTGCACCCATGTTTATAGCGGCACAGTTTGTAATAGCTAAATCTTGGAAACAACCTATTTGCCCATCCGTTGGAAACTGGATAAAGAAGTTGTGGTTTTTCTATAAAATGGAATATTACTCAGCCATAAAGAGCGAGAGAATAGATTCATTCATAGGAAAATGGATACATATTGAAGATATACTCCTAAGTGAAATAAATAAGTCACACATGTGTAAATACCAAATAGTTTCCCTGGTGTGAATATTCTGCAACAATGCATAAGATTCTAATAAGATAACTGACATTTAGAAATTTGAAGAAAGGAGCTAAAGGTGTAGGGAAGATGTGATGCGTAGGGGAAGAACAAAAAGGGAAAAGAAAAAAATGTGAGAGAATGAAAAGAGGAAAATAAAGTGTTTGTAGATGGGGAGGGGAGGAGGGGGTGAAGGGAGGGCAGAGGTAAGGGGAAAAAATGAGAATCAAGACTTGCCATGTAAAGGTACACGATCCCAACAATGAATGTAACTGTACTGTATCCCTAAAATGTACCAATAAACTCAATAAAATTTAAAAAAAAAAGATCCAGCAATTTTCTGAATACAGCAAGCACATTTAACTCAAAAAGAAATTCATAGACTAAAAGTCAAGAGATGAAAAATAATACTTCATGCAGTAGGATAACAGAAAAAAAAAACAGGGATACCTATTCTATTTTCAGGTGAAGTGAACTTCAAGCTAAGACTGATAGAGACAAAGAAGGTCACTATACACCTATAAATGGAAAACTCCAAGAGGAAGAAATACCAATCACAAATATATATGCACCAAATACTGGTGCCACAAAATATATTATACAAACATTAATAGACACAAAAAATCAAATAAGCACTAATACAATTGTAGTGGGGCATCTCAATGCCCCACTCTGAATAAAATAAAAAAAGAAGTATCAGAATTGAACTACACCTGTGAGCAAATGTACTTAGTAGATATCTAGAGTGTTCTGCCCCACAATATCAGAATACACATCCTTCTTAGCTGCATATGGGCTGTTTTTCAAAATAGACCACATACTAGTTCATAGAACATGCTTAAGTAAAATGAAATGAATTGAAATTATTCCATGTATATTATAAGAACACAGTGCAATGAAATTGGAAATCAATGGCAAAAGGAACCACAAAAATACATATATACATAGAAATTAAATAACACCCTCTTGAACAACCAATAGGTCATGGATGATATTGAAGAAGGAAATAGAAACTGTCTAAGATTAAATGATACCAGAAACTTTTGGTATGCAGTGAAAGTAGTCCTACAGAGAAAATTGGTATTTGTTAATTCTCATATCAGGAATATAGAGCAAGCTCAAACAAACAACTTAATGTACAACCTCAAACTTCTATAAAAAGAACAAATAAATCCCAAAGCTCATATGAGGGAAGAAGTTATAAATATTACAGCATAAATTAATGCAACTGAGACTACAGAAACAATAGAAATAATCAATGAATCAAAGTGTTGGTTCTTTGAAAGATTAAATAAAATCAATGAACTCTTAGCCAACCCTATCAAAAAAGGGACAAGACTTAAATCCAGGCAATTAGAAAAGAAAAGGGTGAAATCGGAATGGATCTTGCAGCAATCCAGAAGATCATCAATACTTACCTTGAGAACCTTTATTCTATTGTGATGGAAAACACAGAAGAAATAGACACATTCCTAGATACATATGAATTACCAAACTTGAATCAAGAAGATATAAAAATTCTAAACAATCCAGTATCAGTCAATGAAAGTGAAGATGTAATTAAAAACCTTACCAGCAAAGAAAATCTCGGATCATGATAAATTCATTGTTAAATTTTACAAGAAATTTAGGGAAGATCTAATGGTACTTATCCTCAAGCTCTTTATTGAAACTGAAAGGGAAGCAATACTCCCAAAGTTATATCTGGAAGCAAATATTACCTTGTTACCAGAACCAGAGAAGGATCCAACCAAAAAGGAGACCCACAAGCCAATATTCCTAATGAACATAGGTGCAAAATCCCTCAATAAGATACTGGAAAATAGAATGCAGCAAATCATCAAGATTATATATCATTACCAAGTAGGATTCATCACAGGGATTCAAGGATAGTTCAACTTTGATCAATTTTGAGTTGATTTTTATGTAGCATTGAAGGATGTCCTTTTATTCTTCTTCATGTGAATTTGAAGTTTTCTTAGCACCAGTTTTTCAAGAGCTTGTTCTTGTTCCAATGTATGTTTTTGATACCTTTGTTCAAAGTCAGTTCAATGTAGGTATATAGTTTATTTCTGGAATATCCATGCTGTTCCATTGGACATATATCTGATTTTTGTTCCAATACAATGATATTTCTGTTACTATGCTATGATAGTGTGTTGAAATTAGATATGTGATAACTCCAGCTTTGTTCTTTTCATTAAACATTGATTTGGCTTCTCAGTGAGTCATATGAATTTTAGGATTTTATTTTATAATTCTGTGAATTATGCCACTGGTATTTTGGTTGAAATTGTTTTTCTGTATAACAATTGCAAATTTGTTGAGAAAGATATCATAAAAACAATTACATTCACAATAATGGCAAAAAATCTGGTAATAAACTTGACTAAAGAAAGAAAAATCCTCTACAATGAAAACTTTAAAACACTGATGAAAACAGCTGAAGACATAGAAATCTGGAAAGATCTATGTTCATGGGTTGGAAGAATTAATGCTTTTATATGTCCGTACTACCAATAACAATATACAGATTCAAAGAGTCCATGTAAGGCTATTAAACAATTGAAATATGGCTACTGTGAATTTTGTTTTATTTTAATTAATTTAAGTAGTCACATGTAGCTCATGTTGACCATAAAGGACAGCAGTTTTAGAGCCTAAAAGCAATTACCTTTCTTTCAGACTAGGTTGTGAAGAAATTTCTCCTTAAGAAAAATGACATATTTTCTGTAATTGCTTATGGTGACAAAAATCCCAAATGAGTTATCACAATATCTTGAGTAAGATGTTTTTCTCTCTCATATTTGTCTACCTGTCAACATGATATTGAACTGTATTACACTTCAAGTTGCTTGGTAAATATGCTGTTGATTTATGAATGAAGGTAAGACTTAGATTAAGCATGTGTTTAATTTTCTTGCAATAGTTCTTTTTTTTTGGTATAACCTCTAAGATAATTCATGGAACTGTTGTGACCATCTATAGAAATAATTGGATCATTATATCTCATGAATATGATATTAGATTAATAAAATCAATGAGAAAAAATGGAGAAAGGGAATTTAGAACAGGAGGATGAGAAGGAGGCAGGAGGGAAGGGGGAGGGAATTAATAAATAACCAAGCTGTATTATGTTCATGTACCCACTCCCCAAGATGATTGTAAACTCCATGTACTACAAACATATACTGATAAAAACAGAATCATTTTAAATAAAATGGTTTGAAAGGTAAAACAAATATTAGCTACCCTTGATAGATGAGTAACTAAAGCACTGAAAATAAAGTGATAGACCACATGTTCTATATAAATGATAGTCTGGATAAGACCACAGATCTTTTGAATTCTTCACTAGGGGATTTATAGTTAATGATTTTACATGTAGCAATAGAGATATCCTATATATCTCATTCAGTTTTCTTCCTCAAGTGTCCGCGGCGAGCTCAGTGATAGAATTTGTTACAAAAATAACAATATTCAAGTAAATACTAATTTTTCAAATATGGATTTGGAGAATACAGAATTATAGTTCAATTATAAAATTTATTACCTATTGACACAAGTTGTTCTGATTTACCATAAATGTTTTCCATACATAAACTTTTGGTGTGATTTTATATCATTTAGTACATGTTTCTATCTTCCCACAGTTCCTTAAATTAAAATTTGCTAAAAAAAAGTCACCGAGCCTATAAGAGTTCCTATATCCCATGGGTAATGTGATTGACAAAGTTCTAAATCATATGCTTTTTAAGGATTCTCTCCTGCTAAATTATAATTCATAAATGTACATTTCCATGACTAACCAATACAGAAGTACATTTTAGAATTAATGCATTATGCACATATGGAACTGGTGCTAGCCAAATCTTGCTTCCTCATTATCATTTTAAATTTATTTTTATTAATATATGTTTAAAATACACACTGATTATAACAAGGTGGGACTTGGTACATACATATATCATATTTTAGATATGTATTTTTTATTGGTACATGTTTGTAATACATAATGACTACATTTATTCTGGGAAGTTGGTACATGTACATGATATTGCTTGATTCTTTTCTTAGCCTCCTCTTCTCTCCTCCCTCCACCTCCAGGCATCTTTTGGACACCTCATGTATATGTATACATATATGTATATATATGCACTTTTATACATATTTGTAGTAAGTGATGATCACATTACTTGCAAGTACTTCAATACCATTTTTTAAAAATCAGTTTAAACCTTTGGAAACTCCCAGATTCAGCTCTCAGTCATCTTTCTTAGTCCATAAACTTGGTTAATTTGTATGGAACAAACAAACAAATCCAGTCCATATGGAAAATTATAGTTTGCTTTGTTTTAGCATATGTTTTTTACTATAACATGTAAGCCAGGACTATTGAATGTCTTAAAGGTCTTCTGGTCTCTTTTTTAATATCTAACTGTTGTTGAAGTATCATAACAGATAAGGATGACATTCTATTGGGAAAAATGTCCTGGATAATAAAGTCTGCAAAGATTGGCTTTCCTATCCAGTTTCACTTGTCTTCACTAAAATAAACTTTTGTACCTTTTGCAAAACTCTGTGTTTTAAAGATTTTGCCAAGTTGTTGTTGAATTGGCTTCCTCTTCCATCTGCATAAAATTTAATTGAAATACTTTCTAATATGTGGTCCTATGGGATATGTATATCTGTATCACCTGAAAGAGATAATATATAAATGTAGACTCTTGACTTATACTCCAGGTGATACACAATGAAATGTGGAAGCCACTGCCTTAGAGAAAGTCTACTTTTAGCAGGGCCATCTTCTAGGGCTAGAACAATTGAAAACAATAACAGAAAAGTATAATCCCTTAAATACTTAAGGTGTGGACATTTGATGATAACTCAAAACCAAATTTTATCTTCAGATGCCTGAATCTAAAGCAACTAGTTTACAACAACATCCAAATAAACAGAAAACAATGAGAGAAATTAATTATGGTAGATCCAAAACAATATTTTTAGTTAAAACAAGTATGTAACTTCTCTTTATAGTTAATCTGATTTATTGCTACACAAATCACCACTAACGTTCCAGACCCAGGGTACTGTGTAGCAATGGTAAATGTTTTTTCATGGTAAGAGTAGTATATACATTATAAATTAAGCATATATTACTATATACCCACTATGTAAATGTACCAAATCTGACACTGTACATTGAGGCTAAGTAATAGGTCCTGAGAAGGTGTCCTGAGAAAGGGCTCTTGTTTTATACTTAACATTTAGATAAACCTAGATTATCAATCTAAACATTGGCTTAGTAATTTAGTAGTCTCCTTAATATTTTTCAAGGACTGTTATACCTATAGTGCCAAAGAACAGAGCAAACAAAATGAGTGCACTTGTGTGAGTGTTCATGTGTGTACAGGTGCCTGACTTGAAAACAACAAATGTGTTTTTAAATATCCCCTTATGATATTTGCTTAAATCTTATTTCTATCCATTCAGAAGGAAATAAATTCAATGGCTGAAACGTTCTATATTATTGTGAAGCAAAAGATGTAAACCCAATTTACTTTGGTTATTTTAAGTAGGAAGAATTTTGCAAGAGGTTAGCTTGTGTATACATATTATGAATGAAATTCTACCTAGCTTCTTGAAAACAAACATATTTACTCTGCCTTGCAATCCAAATGTTCCATGTACAAAATAACCAAGTCTACTTATTCCAGAATAGGACTCAACACAGCTTGGAAAAGAAAACAAAATAACTGTCACTATAGTTGGATGTACTCCTTTTGTCTATGTGTCTTTATACAACAGCATTTATTTTCAGCAAAGTAGAGCATATGCTAGCCAAGATGATGATATCAAGGAATTATAATTTATACTACCTGTTGGTGAACATCTAATTAGGAAGATGAAAGCATTCCTATTGAAAAAATGGATATCTACAGTCAACTTCAAGAAAATAGAAATTTATGGGCCGGGGATTTAGCTCAGCGGTTTGGTGGCCTACCTTGCTACTGCAAGGACCCGAGTTCAATCCCTGGTACCAAAAAAAAAAAGAAAACAAAAAAAGAAAATAGAAATTTATATAACTTCTATTAAATACAAATCCTAGAGAAAACACTGCTAGAATTCATTAGTGTCTGAGAGATTAACCTAGAATAACTTTCAAGAAGCCCTATCAGAAATTTGATAACTATTATACTAAGAACAGAGTATATTGAGTCTATAGCAGTGAACATGTTAAATGTAAGTCCCGACCTCACGGCCAGATAATACAGACAGATAATAACTAATATATACATATATATGAGGAATATTGCAAATACGAATACAGACAGCATGATAGCTCTGAGTTTTGAGATGAGGGAAGGCCTCTCTGAGTTGCCGAAGGCACTGAGGCATGAATGAGAATAATGCATGCAAGGAACTGACAGAAAACCAATCAGATGAAAGCATAGAGTTTGAGGAATTTACAGGGAAAAATACAGAATAAAAGAAAAAGGCATGAGAAAGACATGTGAATTGAAGTAGAGAGAGAAGGTGGGATTCAGCACTGTATTTTCAAGTGGAAATTAAATCCAAATAATGGGATTGAATGGAACTTTTCTTATTCAGTGACCTAGCACTAACTGTAGATGTCCATGATTTTCTTTTCAACCTTTTTTTATTCTAACAGGTCATTGTGCTAGAGAAACTGGATCCTTCAGTGATATATCAAAGGAATATATATGAGGGAACTGTCCACATTAACTGATCTCTAGATTTTTGGTTACTTCTGTTCGAGCACAATTTATTTCAATCTGCTCTGAAAGTTAACTCATTCCAGGGTTTGCCAGATTCCTTAATCAGTGCTTTATAACTATTATTCCAAATTACAAAATTTCCAGACTTGAAGATCAAGGTGCAAGTAGAGTTATAGAAAACCACATGAAGATTTAATGAATAAAATGTCACTACTTTTAGATACATAGGATAATCTATTCCGTCACTCAAGTTGGGAAATCATTTAGTAAAGATATGAAAGCTAGTCTGTAAAGACTTGCAAGTGCTCACCTCATCACTTATACCTGACAAAAAGCATTTCACCAAAAGCACATTTATCTTTGTGAACATTTTAATGACTGAGAGAAGAGGTAACTAAGTTTTATAGCCCTCTCCATGTGCCAAAATATTAGGGAGGCAATTTATTTTAAATCTATGATTTATAGATTTGTTTCCAAGACTGATAAGCAAAAATGCTGGGGCCCAAATTGTTTCTCACAGAATATATAAAAGTTACCTTAGCAATGGGCCCAATTTATGAAATAATTCCACTGTAAGGTATAAGCCTGTACACAAGCTCCAGTGATAGTTCATTGTGATGTCAACTTGAATAGGAAATGCCTCATTGTTTGGTTTTGCACAATTGCAGGGTTCTCTGGATGATGACTTACTGAAGAGGAAATCTTCACCGTGGGTGTGGGTGACACCAACCAATAAGCTTGTAGCCTAGATGGAATAAAATGGCAAAGTAGATTGAAGTCTCACTTTTGCATCTTTGGAGAAACTCCAGTCTTCACTGTCACCTTTGTATGTCCATCTCCAGGCTTCCAGTGCAGACTCATCAGCCTTCCTACAAAGATCCTTCTGTTTTGTGATATGGACAACCACGGGATTCGGCAGTGAGCTTCAAAAATTAAAAGTTTCATAATCAATTGAGATAATTGTAGGAACTGCATGTTACATTTTATAATAAGTCTTTGGTACATATTATATTAAAAGATATTATTAGAGCAAAGCACTGAAAATCTTCTGGCATTTGTTATACAGGAATCATAATCCTTATTTCATTTTCAACTTTCTAATGATGCCTGGGCTATATTATTTATTTCAGTATAGCACAGGTCTATCTCTTTAACGTTTCATAGGAAAAAAGATTAATCTGTTCTTTGCTCTTCTGTAATTAGCTGCTTTAAGTGAAACAACCAGCTAGAAATTTAGCATATTGTTTGCCGGATAAGGTGCAAGCATTTTCAATTTGATGGCATAGTAACTATGGGGAAAAAATTTGGTTTTAGGCATGCACATCAAGCATATGAATATGGGAGACTTGGCTGTGGTTTGATTAAGATTTGGTATCAAAGGATTTCTGATGTTAATTGCAGGTCATAAAAGCTAGGCAACAAGAACCAAAATTATAGTCACCAGTGCCATGATTCTTGTGTCTTGTCTCATGTGTAGTGATCTTGAGTCCGTTTCTATAAACCATGGCATAACTATAATTCCCCTTGGACAACTGTGGTTGTAAGCAAAGAAAGCAAGGCATCTAGATAACAAATTCTGATCCCTAACGTCTTCTGGGTTTACATTACTAATATCAATGCATTTGCAATTTGTGAAAGCATGGAGAGATGTAAGAAATATTATGCTAAGTTAAATAAGACAGATACAGAAAGATAAATACTGCATGATCTCACATACATGCAGAACCTCAAAACTGAACTTAGAGACAGAGTAAAAGAGTATTATCAGAGGTCGGGGAGTGAAGAAAATAGAGATAAGTTGACCCATGTATAATTTTGCAGTTATGGGATGCATAAGTTCTGGAACCCTAATGTGCAACACAGTGATTTCAGTTAATAATAATATATTGTGTAATTGAAATTGGCTAGGAGAATACATCTTAAGTATTCTTCCCACATATATGAAAGAGTTACCTATGCAAGGAGGTAATCATTTCACAATATATACATGTTGGAAAATATATTGATCACCTTGAATATACATACATATATAAAATTTTATTTTTCAATAATATCTTCATAAAGCTTAAAAATATCAAATAATTTTTCTTCCTAATCAGAGCTGAGTAGGTTGGACCAAAAAAAGGTCCTCAGTATTTTATTTGATTTTGTTTTGTTCTGTTTTTTGGTTTTTGGGGGGGACTGGGGATCGAACTCAGGACCTTACGCTTGCGAGGCAGGCGGCAGAACCACTGAGGTAAATCCCCAGCCTGCTCCTAGGTATTTTAAAGGGCATCAGAAACTCTAATTGTGGAGGTATATGTAATGGATATGTCATGATACTCTAAATGCATAAGTGCATAGTGTAAAAAGTAGCACTTTACACAGAAACTGTCATGCTTTTTGTCTTCTGACCTTAACTGCAATCAACTGTTTGAAAAAGATCAGAAATCAATTTCTCCCTTGCCAGATAAGAGAGTTAACAGACTTTGTAGAGTAGAAGAACTGTTCAGTAGAGATAGTCTACGTTAAACAGTGAATGATGAATCAGTCAAATAATCACATCCTTTCTTCTGTAACATTTGAATATGAGCCATGTATCTTAGAACTTCTTATCATTACCTAGATTGTCTGTGTATCTTTTATTATTCTGACTTCTCAGTTTGGAACACCCTCTAATGTTCCAAATTGGTAAAATCCCAAATTTTGAGGCTTATTTCAAAATGCCCTGTCTTCAGTAAGCTTGACCTGAACATTTAAGTAGATTTAGTCCCATCATCCTTTGTTTACTTTCTGACTTCTTCCCATAAACTCTGAATTCCTGGAAGGCAGAAATGATATATATCTTATCTATTCTTATGGCCCAACAGCCAACAACATGTTTGATATATTAATATAAATAACTAATTTAAAAGGCATATTGTGTTCTTGAAACTATTATAAATATCCTAAATGGATTAATTTGTTTCATCTTCATACCAACTCTATTATGCAGTTACTGTTTTTAGAGATGAGGAAACCAAAGCACAGAAAGTTTAGATTTGACTCAGTCACAAAGATTTAAATCTGAAGCAAGCCTGTAATTCAGGAGATCTCAATTAGCAAGTAGTCAATAAATATTTTTGGTGTACAAGAAAATGCAGCAATAGAAAGGAAATTTAGAAATCACTTTAGAAGTTTTCTTTTCATAGATAAAAAAAACAAGAGCTAGAAAGTCAACAAAGAGAGGGTTATTTGGTCATTAATAAAATAGAATTTAGAATTTTGATTTTCAAGTTTTTTTCTATTATTTTCACTGTTCCATGTTGCTTTCCTCAAATCTATGTATAAAAATATTTAAATGACTCCCAATAAATCATCACAAGTCTCTCTCTTATTTGACTGAATTGTTTTATTTACCTGAATTAAAATTTGTCAAAAAAGGAAGGAAATTAGATCACCTCTTTGTAGGATGGAGATCCTTCGGTCCTTGCAATATCACTTATTTGGCCTGTTTTATTCAAATGCAAATAAGGTCACTTTTTAAATAATCAGTAATCTATTTTAATGGATCATTATACAAATTCCCTGGTAACTATAATGAAGGATGACAGATGACACCCATATCTCTACTTACCCCTCCAAGAACAATTACCTTTTTCTGTATTGTTGTGTGTTATATAGACTTTTCCACATGACCTTCAATTCTATTCTCCAATTGTTTCTTGTTTTTTCTGTTTTTCCTTTTGTCTGTGTCCCAGACCTGTGTCCTTAGCTAAAATGTCAAACCTAGGAACTATAGGGTTCTATTCATTTTCATTTCAAATTGACATTTGTTATCCATGGTTAACAAGAGTCATTTCTCATGCTAAAGTGCTTGGATTGGCAGAAAATATTTTCCTTTGTTGCAAAACTGACCAAGTAAACTATTTTCTTCTCTCATTCAAAAAAGGTTAAGAGCAAGTTAATCTTTGTGTCTTGGTAAAACCAATGAGTTGTTTTGGTTGGTTTATATTTCTTGTTGAGGTTTGCTTCTTAGATGCCAAATGTGTTGATGTGATAATTTTTATGTTATTCTGCAGGTAGAAGCAAGATAGTAGAAGTTTATTATGCTCTAGTAAAGGCAATAAACTCTTCAATGTTCATAATGTAGAACAGTAAAAATAATTGCCCACTTATAGGGCATTTACTAGCAAAATAAGGCACAAAACTAAACTAATGAACATGAACAGGGAAAGGAACTCAGCTAAGTTTCAAATTAAAATACCAGCAATAATTTAATTTTTAAAATTTCCTTGGTTAAATCTCGAAGAATACAGACAAGTCATTCATCATCAACTGTATTCTCTCACTCCTTCAGAGGCCCAAAATAGGAAGCAAGAGAAAACCCATAGTGACAAACTCCACCAACATTGCATCTATAATCTGAAAAGTTTTGTTAACTCGCTGTTGAATTAAACTTGCCTACTTACCTAAGAGAATTGTACATTTAGTTGTTTTTATTCTTTTTTTTTCATTGAGTTTATTGTTTTCTCTTTGACTTTTCTCCAGTAAGAGTATAGACTTGTTTACTGAAAGACCTCAGAGTCTAACAACATAAGAAGAATATACACTGTTACTTATTCAGATTGGAGGTCATTTCTAGAACAACGGAAGTATATCACCAAGTCACTCACAGCCTTCACCTATCAAAATATATCTTTCACATAGAATTTCTTGCTATAATAATTTTAAAAGGTGTACATTCTAGAATAGGAATCACTGCAATGTCACTCTTGATATTACCAGATAATTTGCAGTGAATAAAATGATTTGAATACGTGTCTCAAAGGAGACCTCATGAAGGAAACTCAAAGCTATTCTGATACAGCAATAACTAATGTTAGCAGAGCAGGGACTCCAACACTGTGGCCAATCTTTTTAGAGAAAATTTTTTTTTTTTTTTTTGTACTGGGGATTGAATTCGGTTCCTTGCGCTTGCGAGGCAGGCCACCGAACCGCTGAGCTAAATCCCCGGCCCTGGCCAATCTTTCTAAAAAAGCAAAATATATACATAATTTGTCAAATTTGGATTCAGACAAACTTTTAAAACATACAAAATACCAGATTCTTTGAATTCATATTAGCGTTTTTACTTAACTTGGAAAAATAATATCTGAAACGATGTTTATCATTTTCAATTGTTCATCCTTTATAGTAAATACTCTTTAAGTCAAGTTAAAAAAATATACCAAAAGTCAGTTACAAAATAATGCTTCACAAATAAATCACCTCATGTAAGTCCTAAAGAGCAATGTCTAAGTAAAGGATTTAAATTTTACTGAACAGATAGATTTGCTCTTATGGGTTCTGTCATACAGTCCATATTTCTATGCTTAGAGCAGGGATTATTCTGAGTTACTGATCTAAATCTACATCAGTCCTATATAACCCCCGCCAAGTTTTCCACAGATTATGCCGGACTCCTGATGTGTTAAAAATTGTCTCTGAATGCTCTCCCAAAAGTGTATCTATTTATATTATGTCATGATTTACCCTCTATGGATTCATATTAACCCTCCGACATCCACAACATATTGTCATCATGTGAAATCTTCCCACCTACAAAGTATTCCACGTATTCTTCCTCTGCTGGATTCTGCATATACCTCTATTGCAGTATACAATTTAGCGTGTATCATAAATTTTACATAATATATTAGAAGTAGGAAAGGAAAATGGTGACTGTTAATTGTGATTGCCATTTGGATTTAGTAATGCTTAGTGGACTAGTAAAGCATACCTCTATGTGTTTTTGTAGGGTGTTACCAGAGATGATTGGCATGTGGGGCAGCAAACCATGGGAGAACACTGACAGTGATTGTAAATGATACAAACCAAGAGGTTTTCAGACTAGATGAAGTGAAAGAGGAAGAAGAATTTGATCTGCATTTAAACAGCTCTGCTTGGCTGCTTGGATTAAGCAGGCACACCTTTTGCTATTGTCATTGTGGAAATCAGACTCCAGTTTGTTCATCCACCCTTTGAAGGCAGACTCTCCAGGGAGCTTCTAGGTCTTCTTTCTCAGATTGGCGCTTCATCCTTTTTTCTTAAAATTCTTTGTTTTCAATTTTTATTTACATTGTGGGAAGTTAGTACATGTACAGAACACATCTTCATTCATTTTGAACCCTTTTCTTTCCCCTCTGTCCCCATTCCCTCCAACTCTTGGTTACCATCCCATTGACAAAAGAACTGTCTCCCTATTTCTTATTATCTATCATTTATTTTGTTCTTTATCATGATTTGGGTTTCTGATATAAGACAAAACATGCATCAGCTAAGTTTTGATAACTGATTTATTTCACTTAGCATTATGGGTTCATCTATTTTCCTACAAAATGACTCAAGTTTATTCTTTTTTATGGCATGAAAGTAACCCATTGTGTATAGATACTACAATTTGTTTATCCATTCCTCTGTTGATGAACATATAGACTACTTCTAAGATTTAGCTATTATGAGTTGTGCTGCTATAAACATGGGTAGGCGTCATCATAATATGTTGGCCTTAACACGTTCAAGAAGATACCAAGACAGGAAATACCTAGGTTGAATGGAACTTTTAGTTTTAGTTTTTTGAGGAATCTCCATACCTAATCTGTAGTTTCCAGCTCCTTGGATTAAGCAACTTGTTCTATAGCCCACAGATGACCATGGAGTATTCTCCTACCTGTAATCCTGTAAGCATAATTAATAAATCTTTTTGGACAATGATATAATAAATTTCTTTGCACATATAAATATATGAATATATTTATATAAAATCCTAAGCATATTTAATATAATCCAAAATCCTAATCTTATCCTAAAATATTTATATAAAATCCTAAGCAATACAAGAATGAAATTGCATCTCCAACCTGTCTAGATAAGTAAAGCGGTTTCCACTTAGCATGAAATGTCTTGAAATAAAGTTTTAGCTCATAAAATTCAGGGAAACATTACATGTTACATCATTATAAGCCAATTTACTGTAATGTTAAATATTATTTTAAATTACACATCAATAAAATTAAAGTGTAAAAATTAATTTTAATAAAAATGTGTGTTACCTTTGAAACATGATAGTACACATTCAATTTAAAAAGCATTTTTTGGGATCCCCATCCAGTGGCAAAGCAAAATTTGTATAAAATACCAATATACTGTATTAGAAAAAAGAGCATGGAGAGAAAAATCCATAGCCCTAAATATATATATATCAAAAATAAAGTTTCAAATCAATATATTTGTATTTTTAACTGAAAAAGAAAATCCAATAAAAAAAATGTAGAGATTATAGAAGAAATGAAGGGTAGAAAACAGAAACAGAGAATATTTGTGAAACAAAAATCAGTTTTTTGAGGCAGATAAAATAAAATAAATGAGTACCTAGCCAAAATAATTAGCAAAATAAAATGAACACTGATTATTAGTATCAATAATAAAAGTGGTGTCTATAGACTTTGTAGATATTGAAAAAATAAGACAGTGGGGACATAGTAGCATACACCCATGATCCCAGGACTCTGTGAGTCTGATGCACGAGGATCACAAGTTAGAGCCAGGGCTGGACAACTTAGGGAGTTAGAGAAACCCTGTCTCTCTCTCTCTCTCTCAAAAGAAAGAAAGAAAGAAAGAGAAAGAAAGAAAGAAAGAAAGAAAGAAAGAAAGAAAGAAAGAAAGAAAGAAAGAAAAGAAAATTAAAAGGACTTGGAGTATGGCTCACATTGAAGGCCCTAGGTTCAATCTCATTACCATAGGAAATAAATAAAGAACAAAACAGAAGAAAGCCTAAAAATAAAAGGATATTAGAAAGAAGCTTTTGATAATAAATTTGAAAACATCAGTGAAATGAGTAAATTCCTTAAATGACACAAACATGAAAAAAATACAAAGCCTGAGAAACTTCATATTTATTATAAAATTGAACTCATAGTTAAATATCTTCCGATTAACAAATTCCAAGCTCCATCATGGATTCACTAAATATTCTAGTAAATATTTAAGAAAGAAAGAAAACCAAGCCTGCAAAATCTATTCCAGGAAACTGAAGAGAAAATATCTGCCAACTCACTCTGTGAAGCCAACATTAACCTAATGCCAAACCATAAAATTTTTCCAAGAAAAAAGGCTTTATGCCAATAATATTCTTGAACATAGATGGACAAGTTTTCAATAAAATTTTAGTAAATCACATAAAAAATTTAAAAAGGACAATATGTTATAGCTAAATGAAGTTTATTCCAGCAATGCTAACTTGGTTTATTCTCCAAAATCAATGGAAATAGAGCATTTGCAAATTAGGAGATCAATAGAAGGAAGAAGGAGGGAGGGATGTGAGGGGTAGGGGACCAAAAATGATTTGAGAGGTGTCATGTACATGTACTGACTCCCCTCAGGAAATGTGATATTTGTGCCCTGCAAACAAATAATAATAAAACATAAAAAAAACTCAATCAATATAATTCACCACAATAACAGACTGAAAAATATCAACTCAATATATACACAGGTATTTGTCAATAGCCAACATTTATTCCTGATTTTTAAATAAGCTCTTAAATAAATTATGAAAATAGGGAACTACTTCAATGTAATAAAAGTCACCTATTAGAAACCTACACCTAGTATCCATCACAGTTACTGATGAAAAAATGAATTCTTTTCTCCTAAAATTGGAAATAATAAAAGTGTGTCTACTTATACCATTTCTATTCAACTTTGTAGTGAATGTTCTAGGCAGGCAATGTAAGGAGGAAACAAATATAAATTAAAAATATTTATATTGGAGAGGAAAAAGTAAAACTATTCTTATTCTCACATAACAGGATCATCAAGGTAGGAAACGTATATATTCTACAAAAATTAGTTCTGGAATAAATGAATTTAGTGAGTTTGCAAGATATTTTATCAACAAAAATCAGTTGTATTTTTATATACTAGAAAAAACAATAGGAAATAACAATTTTCCCAATGCAAAAACAGGTCATTGGTAAAGGGAATTCTTTATAAAAATTGTACTAGAACATTTAAACACCTATATTCAAGAATGAATGAAAAAAATATCAATTGCCTGAAACACAGAAAAAAAATTAACTCAAACTATCATAGTAGCAACTGGGATTTCTGAAAGTATAAACTTCATAAAAGAAAACATAAGAATAAACCTTCATAAAAATGGGCAGATTTAACATATGGCAACAAGAAAGATGGAATAAGCATATGAAAACATGCTCAATATTCTCACTTACTGAACCTCTACCAATCAAAACCTCGGTGAAATTTTAATACATACCTATTTGAATAGCACTTTTTAAAAAATTTATGTCCATACCAAGTGTTGCTGAAAATATAAAGCAACTGAAGCTGATATACTGCCAGTGAAAATGTGAAATAGTACAACCACTTTGGAAAACAGGTTGGTAATTTCCTAAAAAGTTAAAATGCTCCTATCTTGTAACTCAGCTTTTCTATCCCTGGGTTTTTATCCAAAAGGAATGAAAGTCTGTATCCATACAAAGGCTTGGATGTGAATGTTCATAGTAGTTTTGTGTATAATATCCCCAAATAGGAAACAACCCACATATCTGACAATAGTCAATTTAATAATTTGAGAGTTGGGGATTTAGCTCAGAGGGTCCACCACCTGCTTGCAAGCACAAGGTCCCAAATTCGATCGCTGGTAACAAAAAGAAAATTTTAAAATAAATAAATAAATAATTTGAGGTATATTCATCAATGTAATACTGTTAATCAATAAAAAGTAATGAACTATCAGTACACACAAAAATCAAAGTCTCAAAATAACTTTTGTTCAATAAGAGAGGTTAGGTTAATAGAAGCGTACATACACCTGACTTCATCTATGGGAAATTCTAGAAAATACAAGCTAATCTATCTTAACAGAAAAAATTTTTGCTAAGAGAAGCGAACTGGGGTGAAAGACATAGAAAATATTTAGAGGTGAATAATTTCCTAATTATCTTGACTGAAAAGGTAATTTTCTAGATGCATATATGTGTCAAAACTTATCATGCTATTCACTTTTAATAATGTGAAGTTTATTTCAATAAACCTTTAAAAACTTGTTAATGATATATACTGTTACATTTTGTGTCAGTTCCTTATAAGAATTAACATATTTGAAAATTTCTGCTACTGGTTAAAAGTGATAGCCAATGTATTTCTCTACATTTAACCTATGATTTTTGTATTGATCATATACTGTGTATCCGTCTTCTCTTGAACCCTCTGTACATGGCACATTTCATTCTCACAACACATTTTTGGTTTAGGAACTGTTATCATCCCCATTTAACAGATGAAAAAATAAAAATAAAGATCACAAAGATTGAAACAGAAATCTTAGTAAGTCATGTTTTAGAATTAAGCAAAGAATTAGAGACAAAGTATTGAGTCTTGGTAAGAGTTACACTCAATCCTTATAAATAAACATTATACATAAATTTAAATTAATCAGAACTGCATTTTCTGAAGCTTTTAGATCAATGTCTCTTCTTTCAGGACAAAAAAGAATATTGAGAAATTTAAACTCATGCTGTAGAATTTGTTTAAGCAAAAATTTCAAGAAAATGGGCCTCTGGTCCTATGAGTTCCTTAGTTTACAAAGATTTAGTAGTCATATGACTTTATAATTAAAGGGATAAAATAGACATTTGCACTTCAAAAGTATCCACTAAGAGAAGAGCAAAACAAATATATTTCTTGTTACTAATTCTCTTGTCACTGGAGTATTAAATGATCAAGAATTACCATTCATCATGCAGTTTACTTAACTGGGATTATTCTATGAATTGCCATTTCTATATATCTTCATGTTAGATGCCAAGTAAGTAAATTATCTGGCTATGGAACAAATACTTTATTTCCATTGTTTATCTGAAGAACATACCAGATAATTTTCCTTCAGACATAAGGTATAAGTTGACTATACAATATAATGAAAACTGCACCATAAATTTATAATAAAATACTGCACATACATGCAAATATAGAATCAAATATAACATATGTAGAAGTCATGTAAAACATGGTCACTATTTGAATAGAAGCCATTCATTGCTAATGTATTCTTGCTATTTCTGACAATTTTATTGTCATAAACAGAATTTTGAAACCCAAATGAAATATTTAGCAATACTCAGAGAAATTTTTCATAGCAGAATTACTCAGTGTGATATAAAAGATAGTTTAATAAACTCTCAATATATATTGTGACTTATTGACACTTGGATACTGGAATACAAGTATTAAAATTATAGTTTTTAAGTTCCAAAGATCTGATGAAATGATTCAATAGTTGACATTTGAACTAATAAAAAATTGTGGAAAGACAACATCATCAACTTGAAATGCATTCGCTTGCCTTCCCAAGACTTCTATGTAACATTTAAAGTACAACCTATTTGGTGGCTAATGTGAGGTCTGAAAATGAGATTTTGCAAAGGATCAGACAAAATATTGTTTATAGAACACATAAACATAAACAGGCTTAACTATAAAATGAAAAGTTTCATATAATGGTTTTAAAGAAAACTTTCATGAGATTAATAGGATGGGTTTTGAAAATTCTCTGAGATGCTTATGCTCCTTATAGGAAGGAAAATCACTGACCACATTTCTCTTAACAGATGTCAAATGATCAAATACATTTGTATTATAATTTCCTTTTTCTCTCCCTTGCTTTTCTTTTCTTTCCAATACTGCTTTTATTTTATCCAATATTTGTAATTTGCATTAAGACTGAGGGAACATACATTCTATTTTATTTTCTTCAGGTCATTCACTGAGGGAGCCTCAAATTTATTGAAAAAAATATTAAATAAAATGAGAAAATCAGACTTTTGTATATGATGTATGTATGTATGTGTGTAAAAAAGAACACAAACTCCATGCATGTGTGTAGGCTCAAAGAAACTATGCCATTAAAACATCTACCTACTCTATTTTCATTTATTTCACTATATTTCTTTTGAATGTATTACTTTTAGGTAGACAGATGAAGATGGATACTTTAACTGTAAAAAGTTGAGAGATGCTTGTTTGCATGAACAAAGAGATCACAGCATCTTAATGTAATCCATCAGTATTTGAAAGCCTAAATTGCGTGTCCAATGAAAAGTTAATCATTCAGTTATTCAAAATCAATCATCTAATCCTGTTGATTTCTTTCTCTGATTGCTACCAGACTCTGAAAACCTATTATATATTGTGTGATCTTAAAAATCTTTAGATTTCATTTCAAATCAGTTAAAG
Organism: Fukomys damarensis; assembly: GCF_012274545.1. Taxonomy (NCBI): domain Eukaryota; kingdom Metazoa; phylum Chordata; class Mammalia; order Rodentia; family Bathyergidae; genus Fukomys; species Fukomys damarensis. Next base: position 99,097,594 of record NW_022900951.1, read on the forward strand.
GTATGTAAATTATATCAATGGAATTGTTTTTAAAATCTATTTTGTCAAGGGAGGGAGTGGTTGAAGGGAGGGGAGGGGAATGAGGAAAAAATAAGAGCCAAGATTGATTATGTAAAGGTACAAGTTTCCAACAATGAAAGTCATTGTATACCTTAAATGTACCAATAAAACAACTTAACAAATCTAGTTTGTCAACATTATGGTACCTATTTATTGAATATTTATTATATACTAAGTACTTTGAGTATGTTGAGCCTTTTAATGTTACTCTTATAGCTTATTTATAAGTAGAGTTATTAACTCCAATTTCAAAAACAAAAAAGCTGAGGTTCAAAAATATTAAGTAACTCATCCAAGATCATATAGCTCATATGTGGTGAATTCAGGATTTATCTGATTCTGTTTCAATGTATATCTTCTATTCCTTTCATATCACCATGTTGTCTCTGTGCATAACAGTAGGTTGACTTGATGATTTCTTCAAGTTGCTTGAAGATGAAATTTATGAACTTTTAAATGTCTCTTCCAATCCTTCAGAATCTAGACTTTAGTTTATGGCTAGAAACCTGAAGGAACAATAATAAGCTAGGAAAATCAGATTTCCCTGGATCTGGGATGTTTATTCCAATCTACTCTTCAAGAAGGAGACGAGCTGGGTGTGGTGGCGCACTCCTGTAATCCCAGAATTCGGGAGGCTGAGGTAGGAGGATTGCTGTGAGTTTCAGACCAGCCTGGGCTATATAGTGAGTTCCAGGCAGTCTCAACTGCATAGTGAGACCCTGTCTCAACCAAAAACAAAAAACAAAAAAAGGAAGGAGACTTGAACTCATATAATGACAGTAATTATTTTTCACTCAAACCTCAAAAAAATGTCAATAAGGAAATATTTCTCACAACTGTTGCAGTGGAAGTTGCTCTAAGTAGGTTTGCTAGGAGTCCCCCATCCACATCCACACACACACACACACACACACCCATGTTGCTTTTCTCTTTTTACTCTATTGATTCATCTTAAAAATGGTCCTTTTCTGAATATGGAAGTCATTTTTCTTTCAGCTTGGAATTCAAAATTTTCTAAAGGATATTATCTGATAGAAAATTTGAGTAGCTTGCTAGAAACTTTTCAATTCTGATACTATAATGGACATAGGCTAATTGCTAATTGCAAATTCAAATTGTCAAGTGTTTTGTCCCTTTGCAAAAGCAGAAAAAGGCAAGAGAACTCAAAGAACTTAGATCAAATATTTTATTACTTCAGAAGATGGTAGAAAACAAAATCAGTGTAAATCAAAGTTACTTTTAAACTTCCCATCCAAATCAATATTAGTTTCAAATGCAAAAATTTTGTATCAGTTTGGCTTGTATGAATCCAAGGCAAACTTTGTCTTTTATTTAAGCTACTATCATTACTACCTACATGGGTCTGCTATTTTTTTCTCTCAGCACCTTACTCTCAATTCATCTTTCAGTATTAGAAGAGTTAGACTATCTTCCTAAATATCTAATAGAAACAAGTTCAAAATAATAATTTGTGTTTCTACTTTCCACTGACCTGTTCATTTCTAGTATTTCCCATATTAGAAAAGGCCACTATTATACAGAGTTATTGATACCAATAGTGTAGGTGTCATATTACTAACAATAATGTAATCCCCACTGATAAGTTAAATAAATTTTACTACTATCCAGAATTCTTCACTTTTCTTTACCTTCACTGCTATCACCTCAATGTAGGTTCCCATCACTACCCATTGGTCTCATTTTTCCATTTATAGCACCCCACAAGTTCTACAGTAGTTGGTAATACTGGATTTTGGGGACTTAGGTCATTATTTTGCAATGATTAAAACTATTTGAGAATAAAACACAAGCTTCTTATCCGTATCTTCAAGGCCCTCTAAGATCAAGCACCTAACTACCACTAGAACTCATCTTGAATCACCCACCCTCTAACCACTTTGAAACCTTCATTTTTCTTAGAATAATGAGCATCCAATGTACTTTAGAGCCTTTTACTTTTATCCTATCTGGCTAATTCTTTGTCTCCCCTGTGGTCTCAACTTACATAACATCTCAGACATTTCCCAGAATAATAAAAGTAGCATTCTCTACTATTAAAATTTCTTTCAAAGCCTCTTTTCTCTATTATTACACACATCACTTTTCACTATTAAAAAATTCACAATTTGATCACCACCTCTGTTGACATACCTCCCACTTTTCTTTTTATTTTTTTTCCATTTTATTAGTAGATGTTGGCAATTCATGCAGTGTACAATCATCTTGAGAGAGTTTACACTTACTTATTAAAGCTTGTTTATTTTTTTCCTTATTTAGTAAATGTTTACACTACATAACGTTTGGATTCTACCTAGAGTTGGGCCTTGTACATAGTACCTCGTAATAGTTTTTGTTCTTTTTTCCTCCCCTTACTTGCCCTTCCTTCCATCTCTCTTGGTCCCCTTCCCTCTTGCAAAAGATGTGTCTCTCTATTTCCTATTATCTAGCTTTTATTTTGCTCTATGTTTATATTTTGGGTTTCTCATGTAAGAGAAATCATGGAATATTTAAGCTTCTGTGTCTGATTTATTCACTTAAAATTCTGGTCTCACTGTGCATCTATTTTCCCACAAATGACTCAAGTTTGTTCTTCTTTGTGGCAGAGTACTACCTCATTGTGTATAAATACCACAATTTCATTATGATTCATCTGTTGAACACATAGGCTGCTTCCACAATTAGGTACTGTGAATTGTGCTGCTATAAATATGAGTATTTATGTACCATTATAATATGATGTATTTAATTCTTTCTAGAAGATACCTACCTAGAAGAGGAACTGCTGGGTCAAATGGGATTTCTATTTTTAGTTTTGTGAGGAATCTCCATACAGATTTTCATAGTGGTTGTACTATTTTCATTCCCACCAACAGTGTAGAAGTGTTTCTTTATCCCCAGTCTCAGCAGCATTTTTTATTTGATTTCTCAATGATAACCATGCTTTCTGGACTAAAATGGAATCTCAGTGTTTTATTTTTTTTAACTTTGCATTCTAATGGCTAGAGATGATGAAGATTTTTTCATGTATTTATTAGTTATGTGTATTTCTTCTTCTGAGAAGTGTATTCATTTCAGTTGACCATTTTCTGACTCAGTATTTTATTTTGAGGGGGTCTAATTTTTTGTGTTCTTTTTATATTCTAGATGGTAGTCCTCTGTCTGAGGAATAATTGGTAAAGCTTATTTACTTATTCTGTAGGTTGTCTCTTCACCCTGCTAGTTGTTTCCTTTGCTGAGCAAAAGCTTTTTTAATTTGATATGATCCTGTTTGTTGCTCCCTCTGCACTCTCCTACCACCAATTGTTACATGATTGCTATTCTGTTTTGGTTCACCATTATATCTCCAATTTCTAGGCCACAGCCTAGAATAGAGTAGATCTTTAATAAATAATTATAGAAAGACATTGCCAATTCTTCAGTACATAATTATAGAAAGACATTGCCAATTTACTCATTCTACCATACGAAAAATGTACTGTGCTAAATCTTGGAGAAAGTAGAAGAAGGGGAAGTCAAGAAAAAGAAACCTTTTTGAAATCATAAAGCTGCTAAACTTCTTTCCTTTAGAAGAATGAAATACTATATATCAACTTCCTCAGCTATGAATATTCTAAGAGTTCTAGACTCTTACAGGTAATTCAGATCAAGAATACACAACTGATTCTTTATTTGAAGATATTATTTTTAAAAAAAGATATGAAGAAAACTCAGCTAATTGTTTTATAGCACATTTATATATTCTCTAATTCCCTCTTATTCTTCATAGCTACAGTGATTTTTAGAGAAAATAAAATTCAAGAAATAGCAAATCCAAATCACAAACATAACTAAGGGTATAGAGTTGTTTCTATATGCCAAAATATCAACAGCCTAAAGATTCTTGGAGCACAGAGTAAATGGGTTCCTTCATAAGCATTAATCACTGAATCAGATTCTACCACTTGTTACCAAATTCATAAAATAAATGGAAATAAGCAATTGGAACATGAAAGCCTATCTACATAACTAAAACACCTAAATTATAGACTATTTTCAAATTTACATTTTGTTACTTATAATATCCATAATGAATTGATAAATAGACAAAGGATTATCTATTTTTAAAACCTCAAACATTACTGACCTTTGAATGAGGTAGGTAAGAGACAGATTACAGTGAGCCTTTTATGCCATGGTCAAAGCTTACATTATATTTCTGAAAATTCTAAGGCATTGGTGATGGCTTTTAAGTAGAGACATGATGAGATAAAATTTAATTCATGTTTTCTTTAAAGCTGAATTTCAGAGTAGTGAAAAGGGTGGATTGGAGAGTGCAGAACAAAGTAAGTTGGGGACCTTTCAAATATTGTTGTTTTCAAATGATATGTGCATCTCCTGGTAGGGACAAAGCAGAGAGGACCAATTTCAATGATAATTAGAAGGTAGAGCCAGATGAAACTAGGGGTTCCACTACAGGGGTTTGGTGCAACAGATGAGAAAACAGGACATTTCAAATGTCCCGACTGAGGGTTCCCCTTTTTGGGGAAGAAGGCTGATGGCAGGATCATTTTGCCCACTTAAAATCTATCGGAGGAAGAGTAGATCTGGTTAGGGAGATCATTCTGGATGTATTGAATCTGTAGCGCCTGTAAAATATAAAAGAGAAACGAAGTTGCATGCTGCTTTGCATTGCATTAAATTCTTCCCTTCTAACCTTCTCCCACGGAATTATAGTACCACCATCTCCCATAGGTTCCAATACAGAGACTGCCACTGAGCAGGTGTTCAAACATAGTTTCTGATTTGATTTGATTTACATGCACATTACCTCAGGCCACCCGCAACAGCCACCTGGACAAGGAAAACAGGAAGGAAGTGTTCATCTAGCTTGATAAAGCAGGGCTGCACTCTGCAAATTATCCCTTCTGTCAGCTAAATTCCTTAAGCTGCTAAGCAGATGCCTGGAGAAAAGGTGAGCTTATACAGTTTAGAGAAGCAGCTTGCTTGTCATGGCTGTGAAGTGTGATGCATCAGAGCTGCCTTTCCTAAACTCATTCATTCCTTCTCTGGAGCTGATACTATGGCCAAGACACATCTGTGGGCTTTAAAGAAAAATGAGTGGAATAGAGATAAGGAAACTGGCTATTTCTTCACTGAAAATTTAAATAATAGGCAAAGCAGCTCTTCATTGCTGTACCCAATTACAGCACAGCCCAATCAGCTACCATTTGTTGGAGTAAATGGACTATTTAGGGTGGATTTTAAAATAGGGCTTGCATGTCTTACTAAGAAGATTTTTACTGTACAATAGTGCCATATTGTTGCTGTATTTAAAGTACTCATTTTGAGCATACAAGGACTGATAGCAATTTAGAAAAACTTTTCCACTTGTCACTTTATCATATATCCTTCAGAAGGATGCACATTTATTTTGCTATCCAGAAAAGTAAATAGATTCACCCAAGAGCAGTTAACCTGATTTTTTACACTTTACAACCCATCAGAAACACATTTTGCCTAGGTCAGCTTCATCTCCAAAGCCACTGCACAATTTATAAGACAAAAGTGGTCTTTCCACAGGGAATAGGTGCACTTTAGTGATTTAACCTCAAGACCAAAGACCAAAGACCAAAGAGGTGGCTTCGTTACTCCAATGCAAAAGTGCATAAAGCCATTCCCAGCAGAAGAAAGACAATGTTTATTTTGAAACAGTTGGGCAATATTTATTTCTTATTTGCTACATCTTTTCCTTGGCAGAACTAAGTCAGGTGTATAGAATTCAAAAAAGCTCCTACAGCAGCTTTTGTGCTTTTGAAACTGAGAACAGTCTCATAAACATAGGGTTTATGAGACACATAAACCCTAGTACTAGCTCTGCTCTCAACCTTGGGTAAATTACTGCGAATCTCCTGTTCTCAGTTTTTCCACCCGAAAAATTACGGTGCAGAAAATGATGGTCTCCATGTTTCTCCTAAAAGAAACAGATGCAATACTTAATTCTATACCTAGGTAAATGCCCACTTAATTGGGTTGAAAGACCTAACAAATAAATAATCTGCCCTCAATTAGCTTTCATGTCAGTTTCACATGCATCAATTCAAATCAGAACGTCTACTTGGCTGGTTACATTTTATACGACTTTTAAAAAGTAATTAAATTTCTCTGCATTTCTGTTTCCTCATCTCTAAAATTAGGCTAATTTTAGAAACTACTTCATTTGGTTGTTGTGGTCTAATGAGATAAAGCATAAAAAACACTTTCCATTCAGCACAGTACCTTCACTTAGGAAGCACTCAAAAAATATTAGCTATTATCATTTGTTATGGGCTTTCAGCATGATCAGTGGATGATTGCATTATGTACAATATAGTATCGGTGTGACATATGTTGTAGTAAATTATCCTTCACAATATGGTCTCTGGACATCACATATGAGACATCGTGCTTATTGCAGAATTTGACATCCCCTTGCAAAAAAAAAAGAGAAAGAAGAACAAACAATATTTTTAGTTCTCACTGCCTGATTAGGGTTTTCCTTTTTACTTGATGGTAAAGCCACACCTATTGTCTTTTGTTTTCACTTTTAGTAAGGAATGCAAGAGATAGAAAAAAATAAACCTTCTCCTCACCCCTGCTCTATTCTATCTGTAATTTACTAAGCATATGGCCACTTCTATTCTATTTTGCTAAGCATATTTCCCTTGAATCTGTACACAGGGAAGATAGTCTTTGCAGCCAATGTTCAGTTCTTTATGTTACTCTCTATGAAGGAAGACACAATTGGAGGCTGTTTATAAAACGAAGATGGGAGCCTCAGTGGCCAAACTTATTAAGAGCTATTTTAAAAATGAACTCTTTTAAAGTACTTTACTTCAAGTGCAAGGTCCTGAGTTCAACCCCCAGTACAAAATAAATAAATAAATAAATATAAATAAATAAATAAATAAAGTACCTTACTTCAGACATATGATTGGAAAAGGTAGATTTTGACTTGAATTTAAATGCCAGCAGTCAGATTTATGGTGACTCTCTTAAATATCAATATTGTATGTTTATAAACATCATACACAGCTTCTGAACACAAGCATGACTTTAATTATGACAATATGCACTCTATTATTTTTAAAATGCTTAAATATTAAGTATTAAGCAGTTTTTACTGAGCAAATGGTCTTTTGACGTTTCAGAAATCTGTTTAATCAGTTTTAAAAGATAGCACTACATTGTTTCTCATTTATTTCAGTTACCCAGACCCAAGAACAATTGCTCAGGGTGCTCTAATTGCAATTTCTAGAGCTTCAATTTCAGCAAATAAGCGTTGTGTTACAGAAAAATACAAAGTGATCTTATGTTTGGAAAGCCAATTTGAGTTTTTTTATGATACACTGTTTTGAATTATTTTTCCTTCATGTTATTTTAGATAACAATTTGATTTAAATAGCATTGCCTGCTGTACATTGCAGCATGGATTTTGAATGCCAGACTGCTTCATTCTGGATTAATTCCCTCCTTTAGTGATAACCCATTTCCTGCTTTTTTAGCTAACATTTTTTAAATATCTTCATTTAGCTTGAAAATGTGGGAGGCTAAAAGGGAAGCTCAAAGAAAGAGTTGTTTAACAAAGAAAGATTGTTGAAGGGGAAGGACAGCAAGAGAAGATTTAAGCTATGGTATGAAATTGAGGTGCTCTGCAAATAAGAGGCAAAGCATTTCAATTTTCTTCTGGTCTATAGAAAACTGGCCAAAACATAAAATTGCACTTATTAGTATGAAATAGACCGGCCATATTCCAATAAGAACTTGCTGCTCCTCTGCAAAAGGAATTTCAGACACATGTTAATCATTTGCTTAAACTCTTCAAAGAATTCTCTGGGCACTTTTTCAGAGTTTGCACATGCCTTGCATACCCAGAACTTTGATATAGGCACCAAATTCTTTCTGGCCTATAATTACCAGAAACAGCAAACTGCTTAACTTTGGTGTCTTAGCCACAACTTGATGTCTTTTTAATAGATCTGTTAACAAATAAATACTATTAGGATTCCATAGATACCAGCCTCATTCCATAGATACTCAGCTAAGAATCTTAGCTTAGGGTCTCTTGAAATTAGCACAGTGATGAAGGCATCTACAAATCCTAATAATCTTGAAAGCAATCTGACTGGATAAAGGCATTATCACGTTAAAAGGTATAATTATAATTTTCCAGGAAAATATTAAAGATAATTAGTAATACAATTTACAGAAACATCAAAATATGAAACACTCAGGGACAAAGCAGAATGAAAATATGAAAGACTTGTGTACAAAATTTAGTTAAGAGTAATGAAAAAAATGCTACTTTTAAAATAATAGGTTCTTTCTTTCTTTCTTTCTTTCTTCCTCTTTCTTTCTTTCTTTCTTTCTTTCTTTCTTTCTTTCTTTCTTTCTTTCTTTCTTTCTTTCTTGTGTTATTTCCATGTTATCCAGGCTTCGTTGGACTTCTTATTGATGATAGAACACTGAACAGGCACTAATAACCATGAAAAGCCAGGTACATGATCTTATTAGCTTATGTAAGAATATTCTAGCAGCTTATCAACATTACTGATTCATCTTGTAATTCTGTACTCTGAACTACAAAAGTTAATGCCCTATAAATTTAAATGCAGTAACACCATTCTTATTTTAAGAGATTTTAGGCTTCAAAAATAGTGCATTTTTATAAAATACTAAAACAAATCTGTGTCCTCAAATTCATTCTTTTGTCACTTTGAATGTTGGTACTTGAGATACCCTAAAAATGGGACCAATTAGTACTGCCCCCTGCAAATTTCTGTTCCTGATATAAAGAATGAATGCAAGAGGAGAGATACATACCTTAGAGATTAAATAATAATTGCAGAAAAAAGAGGAATAAGGTATTTAAAGCCTAGTATTTTCTAAACAATTCGAGCATGTGAGGTCCTCAGAAGTATTTTTTTTTTATTTCTCCTTATTGGCATCCTGTAACCCCCATGGTCTACTCCACTGACAGACTATGCCTTTTTATTGCATATGGAAGGTCCTAGGGGGAACGGTCTAAAATTTGTTAATGCTTACTTATTTTCTTCTCCCCAGTACACTCTGACCATAATACAGATTCCTCTATCTAAGTCAAAAATGCTGTCACATAGGCTTTTCTTTTAGTACAAAATAACTTTGTTGGTATCATTCATTAATGATAAATAACTATATTACACCTGAATTTGAAACAAGCTATATGTTTATAAATCTCTAAAGATGGCATTTCATATACTAAGGTGTGGATAAGGAGACTTGGGGTGTTTAGGGGAGAAATGTCCTGTCATATTTCATACTCAGTTCTTATTCCGTCCATATGTGATAGAAGCTTTGTTGCAGGAAAATAGTTTGTGCAAATGACAAGTCCATAATAAATTATATTTCTCAAGCAGAATTGCAGAGTATGGACTGAGGGATAGAATGGGACCATGCCTTTCATTGATTTTCTACTACATAAACTATATTTCTCTGCTTTTTTCCAGAGAATTTATAAAATGGAGGGATCCCTGGTGCTTTTGATCTTATTTCTATTTATTTTTCTATTTTAATTCCTGAACACCAACAAATGGCTCTGGGATATATGGTCTAGAAATTTTTAATGTCAATCCTTTCTTGGTGAAAACAAAAGGAAAGGTACAAAGATAAGAAAATAAATAATTTAGGTACTGTTTCCATGAAAAGCAAATCTATTTATTTGTTTTATGTATATAATTTTAAAAGTTAATTCATCTTTAAAAGTAAAACACTAATGTTAATGTAAGTGTAGGTATTAAAAATAAGTTGTCTCTTCAATTGTTTAAATTAAGCAGAGTTGATTATTTCTACTTTAATACTTTTGGATTCAGCCACTCAGAAATATGACAAGATGCAGTGGAATATATTATAAGAAGGAAATGTGAAGATGTGAACCTACATTTAAATCACCATCTTTTTCTATGCTTTCCAAATACATCAACAATCATTTAATTTCCTATTGTATTCTTCACCTTGTTTTCTCATACATACCTAATACCTCTTCTCATCTTGACCTATAATCTAGAAGTAGTTCACTAACCCACAGCCTTCAAACACTGCAGGATACTTCAATATTTATTTATTTATTTTGTAGTTGAAGCAAAACAGATAGCTTGGATATGGTGTGTTTATTGAAACTAATTACACCACAGGGAAGACTGGTATTCTTCCATCTGGAATGAGAAATTTCCAAATGGACTGTTTTATATGTTATAATAGAAAGTCAGAGCTCTAATATTTTCTTTTGGCTTCCAAAGTAGATTGATTTGTTTTAAATCAGCAGTACTGAATAACAAGCCAACAGCCCCCATTTTAAAAAGCACAACTTCCAAGGCTGGGGATTTAGCTCAGCGGGTCGGTGGCCTGCCTTGCAAGCACAAGGACCCAAGTTCAATTCCTGGTACCAAAAAAAAAAAAAAAGGCACAACTTCCACATGTAGTGTCATCCAACTAAGAGAACTAATTTTCCAAAGAGTTTCACAGAGGTGCTTTCAGTTCATGCTCTCTTATAGATAATTATAGTACTCGTTTCTTGGTTGCTTCTTCTGTGCTTCTTTTTCTCCATCCTATCAGGTCTTGAATTTATCAATCAATAATACTACATGGAATTACTTCCATCTTCAGTCATGTCTTCAAGAATATCATAATTGCCTTAAGTCAGTTAGCATACAACCATCATCTGGAGAAATGTCCGTGACCCAGAGATGATGCTTTGAAAAAGTTGACATATTTATAGTAGAAGAAACATTTGCTAAGTGTTTTTTTTTACTTTAATGTAATATATGTAGATATTACTGAAGAAAATATTTAAAAAACATTCTTGTTACGTCTTTGAAAAATACAATGAAATTTCATAAGAAAATAAGGGAATAACAGTGGTTACTATAATGAATATTATGATCTTAAAAGAATGGTTAAAATGTTACTCAGTACAAGTCACAGAACGAAAAAGAACCAAGATACATCATGTAAAGGTACAAGATCCCAATGATGAGTGCAACTGTATTGCATACCTAAAATGTACAAATAAAGAAAAAGGGGAAAAAAGAGTTTCCCTCTTACAAAGAAGAAACAAATAAAAGCAGAAACTTTCAAAGAACAGTAGTATAAAAGAAACAAAATAGCAAATATTTTTAAAACAATAGAGTAGATAATTTGAAAATTATTTGAAATTCTTTCTACTTCCTATCTATCTTCTATTTTGCATATAGATAGAATTGTCACATAAGAGAAGCCATGCAATATTTAAGCTTGTGTATTTATTTTATTAAACATTATGTTCTCCAGTTGCATCCATTTGCCTACAAATGCCTCAAGTTTATTTTTTATGGCAGAGTAGTACTCTCTTGTGTATAAAATACCACATTTTCCTTATTAATTCATCTGTTGATGAACATTCATGCTATAATAAATTGTACTGCTATAAGTGTGGATATGCTTGCATCCCTGCAATATGATTAACACTTTTGTAACGATACCCTAGTAGAGGAATAGCTGAGTTAAAAGGAAGTCATATTTTTAATTTTAGTAGATTCTCCACAATGCTTTCCATAGATATTGTGCTAGTTTACACTCCCACCAACAATGTAGAATTGTTTCTTTTTACCCATACCCTCAGCAGCATTTGTTACTGTTTGATTTTTTTTTATGATGGCCATTTTTTCTTGGGTAGGATGGTATCTTGCAGCTTAATTTGCATTTATCCAATGTCCAATTATTTTGAACTTTTTTCATGTGTTTATTGGCCATTTGTACTTTTTCTGAGAAGTGTCTATTCATTTTAGTCACTCATTTTTTGATTGGGTCTTTTATTTTGTGTGGTCTAATTCTTTTTCATTCGTTATATAATCTAAGTTTTAGTCTTCTATCTGATGTATAGCTGGAAAAATTGTTTTTTCAATTTTTCACATTGTCTTTTCACTCTGTTCAGTGTTTTGTTTCAATGCAGAAGGTTTTAATATGATATGATCCCACTTTTTGATTCTTTTTATTTTTTGTGCCTTCGAGGTTCTGTTCAGAAAAATCTTGCCTATGCCTGTCTTCAACAGTAATTTACTTTACCTCAGTAATTGTTTCTGGTTTACCTTATAAATTTTTTTTCTCTTTTATTTTAATTTGGTACATGATGAGATATATGGGTCTATACTCAATCTTCTGCATGTAGATTTCCAACACCACTTATTAAATAGGATATCTTTCTTCCAGTGTATGTATTTTGTACCTTTGTCAGAAATCAAACAAGTGAATGCACTTGGGGTTGTTTCTCCATCCTCTATTCTGTCCAATTAATCCACATGCCTATTTGTGCACCAGTACCATGCTGTTTTAATCATAGTATTGTGGTATAACTACAAATATGAGATTGTGATGCCTTCTGCTTTGCTTTTGCTACTGAGGATTGTTTTGGCTATTCTGGGTCTCTTGTGGTTCCATATAAATTTTATATAATTGTTTTCCTTAGATCTGTGAGGAATTCTGTTGGTATTTTGACTGGGATTATATTAAATCTGTGTATCAGGATTAAAGTTTAATCATTTTGATTGCATTGGTTCTGCCTCTGCAGGAACTGGGGATATCTTTCCATTTTTCTGAAGTCCCCCTCAATTATTTTAAAAAATAACATAATTTTCATTTTAATGTTCTTTTCCTTCCTTGGTTAGGCTAGTCCCCATGTATTTAATTTTTTGATGCTATTCTGAATAGCATTGCTTCCCTAATTTCTTTCTCAGTGGGTTCATTATTAGTGTATAGAAAAATTATTGATTTTTGTGTTTATTTTGTTTATTGCCACATTGCTGAATTTGGTGGTTAATTCTACCAGTCTTTTGTTGGAATTTTGAGGTTTTTGTATATAGTGGATCATGCTATCCGAAAATAATGATACCTTGGCATCATCCTTTCTTGTACATATCTCTTAATTCTTTGTCTTTCCTGATTGGTCTGGCTAACGTTTCAAGGACTATTTTGAATAGGAGGGTTGATAGTGGACATTCTTTTCTTGTTCCTGTTTTTAAAATGAAAGTTTCTAATTTTTCCCCATTTAATATAACGGTGGTAGTGAGTTGGTCATAAATGGCTTTTATCAAATTGAGTTAAGGTCCTATGTTTCTTCAGAGTTTTCAAGAAGAATAGATGTTGGATTTTGTCAAAGGTCTTTTCTGCATTATTAAGATGATCATGAGCTTTTGGCCCTTGCTCCTGATTATATGATGAATTTTCATTTATTGACTTGCACATGTTGGATCATCCTTGCTTCCTGGGATAAAACATACTTCATCATTTTTATGATTTTTTGATGATTTGTTGCATTCTGTTGCCAGTATCTTTTGGAGAATTTTTACATTATATTCATTAAAGAGATTGGGTGGTAGTTCTGTTGTTTGGTTGGATTATTGTCTGGTTTGGGGGTAATGTTTATGCTAGCTTCCAAGAATTATTCTGAGACTATTCCTCGCCTCTTCATTTTATTAAAGACATTGAGAAATATTGGTATTATATTTTGCTTCCATTTATTGTAGAATTTGGCAGTAAATGCATCAGTTCCTGGATTTTCCTAAGGTGGTCAAGTTTTTTGTTTTGTTTTTTTGTTTGTTTTGTCACTACTTCAGTTTCATCCCTAGTTATTGGACTAATCAGGATTTTAAAAAAGTTCTTTGGTCAGATTGGTTAAATGTTCTTTGGTGAGTTTTGGGATTTAGTATGTATCTAGGAATCTCTCCCGTTTTTTTTTTTTTTTTTGAGTCCTTAAAAATTTTTAGCATATAAAGTTATGAACTGATTGATATAATTTTCTGGATTTTGACAGTGTTCCTCGAGTTTTCACCTTTTTCATTTCGAATTGCACTGATTGGCCAGGGATTTAGCTCAGTGGTGCCGCTGCCTGCCTCTAATTGCATTGATTCTTGTCTTTCTTAGAAATGTTGGCTAAGGGTATCTCTACTTTGTTTAATTTTTCAAAGAATCACCTCTTCAATTCATTCTTTGTATATTTTTTAAATCTCCATTTCACTGAGTTCTGCTCACATCTTTATAATTTTCTTGCTTGTACAAGCTCTGGGTTTGGATTGTTCTTGCTTTTATAGGATCTTGAGATGTGTCACTAGTTGTGTTATTTCAACTCATTGTGTTTTTTTCTGATGTGGGTATTCAGAGCTAAAACTCACCTCCTAGAGCTTCCTATATTGTGTCTCACAAATTCTGCTATATTGTACTGGTGTTATCCTCTAATTCTAGGAACTGTCATTTCACCTTTAATTTGGTCTTTGATCCAGTGATTATTCAAAAGTGTATTTTAAAAATATCTGTACATTTACATAGTTTCTGTTGTTTCTTTCATTATTGATTTTTTTGTTTCATTGCGCTATATCTGATAATACGCATGGTAAGATTTTCACTCTTTGGAATTACTTAAGCATGATTTATTAGCTAATATGTGGTCCTTTTGGGATAAAGTATCATGTGCAGCAGAAAAGAATGTTTATTCTGTTGTTGGGTGGAATACTGTGTAGATATATATTAGGTCCATTTGTTTAAAGATTTGTTTCAGATCTGATATTTCTTTGTCAAATTTGTTTAGTTTATCTATTTGTGATAGTGGAGTATTGAGTTTCCTCCCATGATTGTATTGATATTTATCTCTTATTTTATATCTATTATTGTTGATTTTATGAAATTGTGTGCACCATAGTTTGATGCATATATATTTGTAATTGTTATCTTTTCTTGTTGAATAGTGAGGGAAATTCCATAGGTAAGGTGTACAGATCCCAGTGAGAAGACTGCATGGAACAGAGCTTAATGAGTGTGTGCTGGTCTCAACCAGGACATCCCCACTGAACCCAGCAGCAAGGGCCTACAGACCTCAGCCAAAGACACACTTAGAAAAGAACTATGCAAGCAGGCAAGCAAAGCCAGAGGCCCACCCAGATACCAATGGAATTGGCACAGTTGTAAGGAGCAGAGAAAAGGCCTCTTGGTGGCTTGTTAAGACCACTGGGTAAGAAAATGTTGCCTCAACAAAGGCCCAGCAGGGTGAAACTGTTTAAATGAAAAGACACATAAATAAGTCTCAAAAGAAGACACTCAGATCACCTAAGGTAGCCCCAAAGGGAAATAAGATGGAACAATCTGATACTCAACCACCTGAAATCCCTGAACTGGCAAAGAAGGAAGACCTGGAAAAAATAAAATCATAAATAATTTCTCAGATAATAAAAAAGATTGTGTCCATAGTGCAAGATATGATTAATAACTCTAGAAGAGACACAGATAAAAAGAGGACCTAAGAAAAATGTTGGAATCCCAGCAAAAGAAACAAATGGAATCCATAAAACAGATGCAAACAAAGTTATACAACAGAATGAGCCAATGTGAGACAGAATATCGATGTAGAAGACAGGATTGCAATTAGTAACCAAGAAAAGAGAACTTTTTTAAACAGAGTTAGGGACCATGATAAATCAATCCAGCAGCTATACAGGATGCACAGAAGAATAACCTAAGACTAATCAGAGTCAATGAAGAAAGAAGAGAGAGTGAAAATGACAGGAAAAAAACAGTTCATAGAAATAATGGAAGAAAATTTCCTAAGCAGGGGGATAGAATTTCACATACAGATAAGTGAGACATATACTCCAAATAGCTGCAATCAAAAAAATCTATACCTGATAAGCACCTCCCCTGACATTACCTCATAGGAACTGAGCCTGGGAGGAGCTGAATTTAAGAAGCACCTGCCTCAATGATCCCCCCACTTTCCCGGCCTTCAGGATGCAACAGTACCTGGATCCGCACCACAGAGGCACAGGGGTTCATAAAGCCATTGTTCTGAGCACCAGCAGATAGAGCAGAAGTGAACAAAAGAAAGAGGAACTCTCTCAGGCTCCTTGATGAAAACTGAAGCCCAATAGAAAAGTGAAGAGAAGTTCTGAAATAAAGGCACACAAGACCACCGAAGTTGGTAAGTTGGAGGAACCACTGCCTCCCATCAGAACCTGGAGTATCTTCAGAGAAAGGGAAGCTGGAACCTGCAGTAGAACCTTGCAGAGTTCAATTCTGAATGTCAGGGAGCTCAACTCGGGACTTGTAACCAGAAATTAGCCTGAATCTCAGGGGTCTGCTGCTTGCTTGATGAGACAAATTGACTTAGATCTGCACCCTGTTTCCTATGTTATCTATTGTGACAGTAAATCATATCCTGAAGAAGGCCTTTCATTTTTCTTTTTTATTTTCAAAATTATTTTTTCTTTATTTTAAATTTTTATTTAATTTTTTTCTTTTCAATGTTTTTCTTTCTTTTTTCTTTTTTCTTTATTCTTTCTTTCTCTCTCTCACTTATGCTCCAATCTTGTTCTTCATCACTCTCCTTTTTTGTTTCTGTTCCTTCCCTAATTCAGTCTTATTTTTTTCTTCCTTTTTCTTTTCTTCATTTTTTCCTTCTCTCAACTGTCATTAGTTTAAAGGAAAGTGAATACAGTTTCTAAATTCCCTATTGTTATTAGATTGTTCTGTTCTTGTCTTTATTCTCTTGTTCCGTTTTTTTCCTCATCTTCAACAGTTTCCTAGAGTTTGCATGATCTTGCATTCTCTGGCCTTACATCTAAGCTTTTTCTCTCCTTCTACCTGTGTATCCTTCCCTCCCAAACTCCTTCTAAATCCCCATCTCAAAGAGTAAAGTTGCTATACTGAAGAGTTTATTCACTATAAGCCTACCTTGGGCTGGTCCTCAATTTTAATTCATATGGTGAAAGATGATAGATTAATAACTACCAGAAGTTGTCATTTTCTAAGCTGTGTTCAATGCTATTGTTATTGCTGACTGCATCACTTGGGCTAAGGTGTCATGATTGATCTAATCAGTTGTACTCCCTGGGATACTGAAAATGAGATTGCCTAAGGGTCATTAGAGACTCAAAACCTAAAGACCAGCTATATATGGAGGATGCCTCTAAGAAGCAATCATTCTATAAGAGTTCTAAATAAAAACAACAAAGATACTTACAATAATCAAAGTGCAAACTCAGACTCCCAGCTCAACAAAGGCAAATTCTGGGGAAAATGAGGTGGAAAAGTCTGATAATCAACCACCTGGATACTCTGAATGGATAATACAGGAAGTAACAAAACAGATGAATGAGGCTCTTAAAAAATTCAAAACAGAAATAAATTTCCTTATAACTACAGAGATGGTGAGCAAAATAAAATATATGATTAGAGACTCTAAAACAGAAATATATAAAAAATAGATGAGCTCAGGACCATGATAGAAGCCATGAAAGCCCAGTATAGGAAAGAAATGGAAACTATAAATGCCCAACATAAGAAAGAAATGGAAGCCATGAAACAGATTCAGTTATCAAAGAGATTGAAAACTCTATGGAAAATATTTGCATCAGAATAAGCCAATCTGAAAACAGAATATCAGATATAGAAGACAGGATGGCAGCCAGTGACCATGAAATGAGAGGTCTCTTAAAAATAGGAAGAGACCATGAGAAATCAGTCCAACAGCTTCTTTCTAGATGATAGAAAGAAGAATAATATAAGACTGATAGGAGTCCAGGAAAAAGTAGAAGAAAGTACAAATGACATAAAAAAAACTGTTCACAGAACTAATGACAGAAAACCTCCCAAACAGAGCTTTTTTTTTTTTTTTTTTTTTTTTTTTTTTTCCGGGTTTTATTCACGACTTT
>NW_022900951.1:99115413-99118427 GCF_012274545.1 Fukomys damarensis
TTTTTTTTTTTGTTCCAGGGATTGAATTCAGGACTTTGTGCTTTCAAGGCAGGCAGTGAAACTACTGAGCTAAATCCCTGGCCCTTAGAGCAAAATAATTTGACATAAAGATAAGCAAGATGTATAGGACTAAAATTAGCCATGATTAAAAATTCTACACCTAAACATATAATAATCAAGATCCTGGAAACCCAACAGAAGAACAAAACACTACAAGCAGAGAAAAGAAACAAATCACATTCAAAGGAAAGCCCATCAGAATCACAGGAGACTTTTCCATACAAATTCTCAAGTCAACAAGAGCCTGGATAGAGGTATTTCAAGCCCTAAAAGAAAGCAGCCTCCAACCCAGACTGACGTATGCTGCAAAACTATCTTTCAAAATGGATGGGGAAATAAGATACTTCCAAAACAAAGAACACCTGAGAAAACTTCATGAATACTAAACAAGCACTCCAAAAAATTCTAAAAATATCCTAGAAAAAGATAATGAAGTTTACCATTCCATGAGGCCTAACAGTGCAAATCCATCAGGCAAGGCAAGAAATTAAAGGGAGAGGGGGAAAATAAAAAATAAAAGAGCCAAAAGGAAAATTACATAACATGGATAAGTCAATACATATCAGTTATAGCCATCAATGTTAATGACTTCAATTCACCAATCAAAAGACATAGACTGGAAGAATGGATTAAGAAGTGAAATTCAACAATATGTTGTGCAAAAGAAATGCACCTAGTTCAGAAAGAAAATCATAGACTGAAAATAAAAGGATGGAAAACAGTTCTCCCCATGTCAGGAACCCCCAAAAAGCAGGGGTAGTCATCTTATTTGCAGACAAAGTAGATTTCAACCCAAAACTAATTAAGAGAGACAAAGAAGGTCACTACATCCTTATAAAGGGAACAATCCAAGAGGAAGAGATGACAATCATAAGTACATAGCATTAAACACTAATGCCCCCAACTATATAAAACAAATATAAGTGACATGAAAAAACAAATAAGCACTAATACAATAGTAGTGGGTTACCTCAATACCCCACTATCACAAACAGATAGAGCAACTAGACTAAAAATAAACAACAAAACACTAGAACTCAGTCAAACTCTTAAATAAATGTATTTAACAGATGTTTACCTAGTGTTCCACCGCACAAAATCAGAATACACATTCTCTTTGGCTGCCCCTTGACTGTTCTCCAAAATAGACCACATATTCATACAACATGCTTAAGTAAGTTAAAAAAATGAAGTTTTCCCCTGTATAAAATCAGACCACAGTATGGTGAAATTGGAGATTAATAGCAATTAAAAATCACAAGAATTTTATAAACACATGGAAATTGAAGAACACACTACTGAATAACCAATGGGTCACACAGGAAATTAAGGAAGAAATCAGACAGTTTCTACAATTAAGTGACAATGCCAATACTACATATCAAAATTAATGGGAAACAGTGAAAGCAGTCTTATGAGGGAAATTCATAGCAGTGAAGTACTCATATTAAGAAAACAGAGCAAGCTCAAATAAACATCCTGATGTTGAACCTCAAGCTTCTAGAAAAAAAGAGCAGGATAAATCCAAAGCTCATACAAGGGAAGAAATTATAAAGATTAGAACAGAAATCAATACAATAGAGAATAAGAGAATGATACAGGAAAAAAAAATCAATGAAGCAAAGATTTGTTTCCTCAAAAGAATGAACAAAATTGACAAATCCTTAGCCAACCTTATCCAAAAAGAAAAATGAAAAGAAAAGAAAAACAAAAGATCGAAATCCATGCAATTAATAATAAAAAGGGTACCTTTATAATGGACCAAGCAGAAATGCAGAGGATCATCAATACTTACTTTGAGAACCTTTCTGTCAATAAGATGGAAAACACAGAAGAAATGGAAAGATTCCTAGATATGTATGAGTTACCAAAGTTGAACAAAGAAAACGTAAAAGTTCTAAAAATCCTACTATCAATGAACAAAATTGAAAACATAAATAAAAACTCACCAATGAATAAAAGCCAGGGTCCACATGGCTTTACTCTTAATTCTACAGGACATTTAGAGAAGAACTATTGCTATTACTGTGTAAAGTCTTCAATGAAATTGAAAGAGGAGCAATACTCCTAAATTTATCTGTGGAAACAAGCATCACCTTGATCCCCAAAGCAGAGAAAGAGCCAACTAAAAAAGAGAATTATAGACCAATCTCACTAATGAACATAGATGCAAAAATCCTCAATGAGGTACTGGCAAACAGAATGCAGAAGATCATCAAGAAAATCATACACCCTGACTAAGTTGGATTCAGCACAGGAATGCAGGAATTGTTCAGCTTACACAAATCAATAAATGTAAATGTAATATATTATATTAGTAGAGCCAAGGACAAAAGCCATATGATCGTCTCAATAGATGCAGAAAAAGCATTCAACAGAATCCAACATATATTCATTGTAAAAAAAAAGACCTATAAAAGTTGGAATAGATGGTAGCTAAACCTGATAAAATCCATCTATGAAAAACCAAAAAAACAATATCATTCTATATGGCCCAAAACTAAAATCCTTCATAATAAAATTAGGAAAAAAACATGGAAGTCCACTATCACCATGCCTGTTCAATATAATTTGGGAACATTAGACACAGGAATTAGACAAAAAAAAGAAATAGAAGGAATAATGATAGGAAAGGAAGAAGTTAAATTGTCATTATTTGCAGATGACATGATACATTATCTAGAAGACTTCAGGAACTCCACCAAAAGTCATCTAGACTTAATAACCAAATTCAGTAGAGTAGCTGGATACAAGGTCAACAGACAAAATCAATAGCTCTCCTGTACATGAAAAACAACTCCCTTGGCAAAAAAAGAGAAATAAATATATAGGAACCAACCTAATAGAAGAAATCAAAAATCTCTACTCTGAAAACTAGCACTCTGAAAGAAGAGATTGAAGAGGATATCAGAAAATGGAAAGACATCCCTTGCTCCTAGGTAGGAAGAATATAG
>NW_022900951.1:99118475-99128563 GCF_012274545.1 Fukomys damarensis
ATATATATATATATTCAATGCAATCCCAATTGAAATTCCAGTAGCATACTTCACAGACTTGGAGAAAATCCACAAATTAATTTGGAAATAGAAGAGATCTAGAACATAAAAAGCAATTCTAGGCAAGAAAGACAAGGTAGGGGGTTACACAATCTCCAATTTGAAACTATTCCACAAAGTTACTGTGTTAAAATGGCATGCTACTGGCAAAGAAAAAGACCCAAAGACCAGAGGAATAGATCAGAAAATCCAGAAACAATTCAAGACACACTCACCCACCTCATCTTTGACAAAGGAGCCAAACAAACTCACTGGAGGAAAAATAATCTCTTTAATAAATGGTGCTATAATAATTGTGTTTCGACTTGCCAAAGATTAAAACTAGACCTATACCTCTCACCATGCATGAAATTAAAATTGAAATGGATTAAAGATCTGAATGTTAAAAGAGAAACACTAAACTCTGGAAGAGAGGTTAGGTAGAACTTTTGAAGACATTGGCATAGAAAAAAATTTCATGAACAAAACCTCAGTTGCATGTGAACTAGCACAAACAATAAGTGGAATCTCTTCTTATTAACAAGCTTTTGTTTTTACAAGAGAAATCATCAAAGTGTGAAGAGAAAACCCACAATGTGGGAAAGAAATTTTACCGCAGACAAAGGTCTACTATCAAGCATATATAGAACTTTAAAAATCAGACCTTCCAAATTTAAAGACCCTATCAAAAAAAAATGGGCATCTAAAATGAACAGACATTTCTTAGACAAATAGTTAGAAATAGCTGATAAATATATGGAAAAAATTTCAACATCACTGGTCATTCGACATGCAAATGGGAACAACAATGAAATTCCACATCACCCGAGAAAGAATGGTTGCTATCAAGAAACCAACCAATAACAAATGCTGGCAGGGCTGTGGGGAAAAATGAACCCTGCTTCACTATCAATGAAAGTGTAGACTGGTGCCACCACTGTTCAAATCAATAGGGAGATACCTAAGCAAACTAGGATTAGAGGTCCCACTTGACCCAGCTATTCCCCTGCTGTGTATCTTCCCCAAAGAATTAAAAGTATCATACCTCAGTGATATATGTGCACCCATGTTTATAGCAGCACAAATTGTGATAGCTAAAATTTAGAAACAGCCAATTGCCCATCAACTGGAGACTGAATAATGAAAATGTGTTTGTTTAATAAAATGGAGTACTACTCAGCCATAGAGAATGAGAAATTAAAGGCATGTATAACCAAATGGATTCACATTGAGGTCATAGTCTTTTTTAAGTGAAATGAATAGGACAAAGGGAAAAATACTGAATAGTTTCTCTGGTATGAGAAACAAAGTGTAAATAAGGATCAAAAGGCATAACAGATATTGTGAAATAGGAAGTAAAGTTCCACAGGGGAAGTGAAAGTGGAAGGGATTGGGAGAAGGAAATAAGGGAAAAGAATAAATATTAGAAAATGAAATAAAGTCTTTGTAAATAGTGAAGGGTGGAGGGGTCACAGGGAGGGTAGGATAATGGGGGGAAATATGAACCAAGATAGCTTAGGTAAAGAAATAAATTTCCAATGATGAATGTCATTACATTGTATACCTAAAATGAATGTACAAATAAAACTAATAAAAAATAGAATAAGAGATCCAGTCAATCTGTGGGCAACTCAAATGAAAAGACACTCCTCAGGACAACTATAAAGGTCAATAAATATAAAAATGTGCAACATCTCTGGTAATTAGAGAAATGTAATTAAAATAACATGAGATTTCTTCTTACTCCAGAAAGAATGACAATTATCAAGATATCAATATAAAGTTTTTTTATTTAAAAAAAAATTTTTTTGGTACCAGGGATTGAACTCGGGTCCTTGAGCTTGCAAGGCAGGCCACCAAACTGCTGAGCTAAATCCCCGGCCCAAGATATCAATATATAACCAGAAATGCTACTCTGGGGAAAACAGAATCCCTCTACATTGTTGGTAGTAATGTAAAATAGTATAATCACTATCAAAATCTGTATAGTGAGCCCTCAAAAAACTGAAATGAGATTGTCCATTTGATTAAGTTATTCTCATTCTTAGTATCTTCCCCAAAGAGTTAAAATCATGATAGTGCAGTGATACATGAATATCCATATTTATAGTATCACAACTCTTCATATTTAAATCTTGGAAGCAGTCTATATATCAATTAACAGATGAATGAGTAAAGCAAGTGTATTATTTACAGAGAATAGAGTATTACTCAGTCACAAAGAAAGATGAACTTGAGTCATTGTAAGAAAATGGATATACCGGGGCTGGGGATTTAGCTCAGTGGTTCGGTGGCCTGCCTTGCAAGCTCAAGGACCTGAGTTCGATCCCTGGTACCACACAAAAAAAAAAAAAAAAAAAAAAAAAAGAAAGAAAGAAAATGTATACACCTTGAGATCACAGTGTTCAATAAAAAAGGTTAGACAAAGCTTGAATATCACATCATCTCTCTTACAAGAGAAATGTAAATAAAGATAAAAAATTAGACAGTAGGAAATAGGAAAATAGATATTTTGTCAGAGGGAAGGGTTTCAAAAGATGGAGGGATGAAAAATGTGTACAACATTGTTAAATGAGTTTGCAGAGCAATAAAGAGATTAAGTTTTTAAACTTCCTAATGATGTACTCTGGCATGTTATTCAGATAATAGTATTTTAATTAGCATAAGGAGTATCTGGTCACATGGTACTCATAATGCTCCAGAAATGACAGGAAATGTGAAGTATGACCAAAATTTGCAGTACATAACATTACCATGATATCAAAACCATCATTGCTTCCATAATTCATAGAAGGAAAATATCATTGTTATTTTAAAATTAAATGTCACACAAATCTTTCATTGTGATGAAAGATATGAAATTATAGTTTTTGAAAGATGTTCATTCTAATGATGTTAGAGAACATAAAGCAAAACAAGGGTTTTACCAACGAGAACTTGAGTTATTTACTTATTTGTAATATAACTTCTCTGCTCAAATGAAAGCAGTGCTTGTTTTTTCACTGTGTATCCCAGATGCCAGGTTCATTTTGAGTCATTTTATTTAAACTACATAGGATAATTAATGAATACCAGTGGATTTAAGGTAATATCAGGATTGCTGAAGAAAAGTCCTCATGTTTCGTCTAGGCTGAATTATACACCTCAATTTATTCATTGGTAATCAACTATGTCTGTAATAGTTCCCATCAGAACTCTATGTGGTATAGTCATGTTATATGATGTTGTCTTTGCTACTAAGTAGTTTACACTTCAATTATTGAAAAATAAATCATAAAAAATGATAAGCAACATAAGAGGTGAGCTCCCAGAAGAAATGTATTGGGAGTTCAGTGTAAAAAGAAATGGGTTTTGGCCATGGATTTGGCTCAGTGGTTCCTCCACCTGCCTCACAAGCGCAAGGGCCCAAGTTCCATCCCTGGTCCCCCCCAAATGAATAAATAAAATAAAATAAGAAAGATGCTGCTTTTGGACTGGGAAATATAAAGAAAATGGTACTTAAATTAAACCTGAAAGAAATGTTTAGGATTTGCACATGCATCTGCATCGGAGAAGAGCAGAAGATACAGCACAGGGACAGTCGTACAAAAGAACTGCCTAGAAGTAGAAAGCGCATTTATCTGACATGTGCAGTGCTGCAGGGTGAAGTCCATAGCATGAAAGTTACTGAGCAATAAGACTGGAAAAATATATTGGGAGCAGGAGAACAGGGGATGGGGAATGGAGAGCTTTGTTAAACAAAGTGAAATGTGCGTGGTACTGTGGAGTTTCTAAGGGTGGAGCAACTAGCAACAGTAGGACAGCTCACCTCTGAGGAATATCTTCACTGTGTGCTTCATAAAACTGCAGATAGGCACATTTTCTTTTATGCGCTACCAAGCACTTGTCATTAGTTGCAGTTACCATCAAAATAAAGCTTTGATTTTTTTGAGCAGCAGAGAACACTTAAAGATCTATGCTTAAGAGAGATATAAATTGATTTTTATCTCAAGTAAATTTATTTCGCTTGAGATTGCCACATGCAATGATAGTAAAGTGGAATAAAATAAGTGGTCTCTTGAAAAGAAAAACACTATCAAAATTGGATTAATTACAATAGACAGGAAACTATTCAAGCACCATATATAATTTATTATATTGTTTTGAATAATGTGCTTTGTCATTGTATCCATGTTTATTCCCCTTCCTAAATATAGGTAGCAGACAGCTACCCATGTGTTGATCCAGAAAGAATAGTAATATTACTTAACTTTACCTCAGTTTTCAACACATATGGTCAACTTCTATTCCATTTATGGCATTTGATATAAGTTGTTAAATCTCTTCACAGAGATGCTCAATTTTATTAGTAATATATAAAGGCTGTGACACATCATTTATACAAATAACATAGATAATGTATACTATAATCACAAGGCAAGAGGTGGGTTGATTCCCTTTAATTAAGACACATTGAGCACTTTATTTCTTCCCTAGCATAGTATTGTGAAGTATGGTGATAAAAGGGATCTTGATAAGGTAATCATAAAATTCATAGTTGAAATCAAAGCACTTTGGAGAAACAAAACAGAGTCATTATCAAAATATAGGGGACTAACAAATGGTAAATGAAGGCTATCCTGAGAATGCTTATTGTTATTCAAGAGTAAGAATATATTTTCTATATCTTGATGGCATTGCCATTTCAAAAAGTCTTAATGTCAGTCTAGAGGTGTGGTTTAGTGTCACAATGCTTGTCTGTCATGCATGAGCCCCATGTTTTATCCCCAGTACTGTAAAAAGCAAAAACGAAAGCAATCACAAGCACACACACACACACGCACACGCACACTCACAAATTTCTTTGTACAAGCTGAAATATAAATTACAAGTTTGTGTCAGTTGGGGAAAAAAAAAGAAGAGTTTTGAGAACAAGTATAATGACCATGAATGCAAGATTTGAAATTTGAAGATGAGAAACTATTGATTAGCTACAGAAATCAGATAAGACAGAAGGAGAATGTCAGATAAAGAAAAGATGGAAATAAAGTGCTTGTAGATGGGGAGTGGGTGAAGGGAGGGCAGGGACAGGGGGAAAAGTGAGAACCAAGACTTGTCATGTAGAGGTACAAGATCCCAACGATGAATGTAACTGTACTGTATCCCTAAAATGTGCCAATAAACTCAATTAAAGCTAAAAAAAAGAGATAAGACAGAAGGAGAAATTGGAAGAAGTCTGAGTAAAGTGGGAAAGTCAAAGTGAAAATAAATGTGAGAGATAATCTGAGGAAGTGTGTTTGACCCAAGCCTGTGCTTAATTTGGAATGGGCATGTGAATAGAATTGAGTTCTTTAGCTTTCTTGGAAAAGCAGTCTAGGCAGATAGCATTTCTTACTTCCCTTGTAAGAAGTGATTTCCCCTTTAGAAAAGCAATTCCAATTATGGATTTCATGCATGTCAGGCTCAATAGGCAGGAATATGATTACATCGGAAAGTAGTATGCAGTGTGTGCACTTTAAAATTACTCAGAGAATAATAGTTTGCAATCTTTATGTAAATCAGTAAGCTTTCTGGCCTCCATCACTCCCTCCCAGTGTGACAGGAAAAGTGCAAACCTCATCCTTTCAGAAAGAAAATGACTGATGAAATATTAATAAAGATTACTGACAAAGTAAGCACTATGACTCAGGTTGTATTGAGCTGCAGGACCTGGATGGTGAACAAATTTATTCAGCATCAGGGCAAATAATTCAGATGTTTTAAAGCAGATGACATTATCTTCATAAGCAGCAGGGAACATTTTAGAGTGGAGCAGCATGGGGAGCTGAGAGAAGAGGGAATTTGAAAGGAGGGAGTGATTTTATGAAGATTAAATAATATGCAAAAATAAAAGGAAATTTCTTTGAAGATCTCACAGTACAATCCCAAATCAGAATGGAGGCCTTTGTTTCCTCCCAAAATGGTTCATTTTCCATTAGTCTTCTGGCCTATCGCAGGAATCGATTTAGGCTTTGATGTCTATTCATATGACTTGATAAGGTGGATATTTTTATTTGAAAAATCTAATAATGTGGTAAGATTTGGAAATCTGCAATGGTACATGAAGCAAGATAATTTAATGAGGATTTAGTATATTTCAGTGGGTTTTGTTTTAGTTTTAGCTGATGACAGGCTCTTGGGGAAAGGTCAGAAGGGAACCACTGTCTCTGAAATGTGGAAGGAACAAATGTTCTACCCTCTCTAATTTTTCCCAAACTCAAGGATTATTTATCCCTGGAGTAAAAAATGAAAGGAAGACAGGAGTGAAGAAGGGAGGTAGGGAGAGAGAGAGAGAGAGAGAGAGAGAGAGAGAGAGCGAGAGAGAGAGAGAGAGAGGGGAGAGAGAGAGAGAGAAGCGAGAGAATCATAGGCAATAAGCTAAGAGACATATTCAATAAGAGGATGTTCAAAGCCACCACTTCATATCATTCTGGTAACTCTCTAAATTTTAAAAGAATGGCTCAGGGAAACCACCAACAGCATGAAGTGACAACCCACAATGTGGGAAAATTTTTTTTTGCTGCTCCTCAGACAAAGGTCTACAATATAGAATACACAAAGAACTTTAAAAAAATCAGACCTCCTAAATTTAAAGACCCAATTCAAAAATGGGAATTTGAAACGAACAGACATTTCTCAGAAAAAGATGTAGAAATAGCAAATACACATATGAAAAAATGTCAATATTACTGGTCATTTGACAGATACAAATGAGAACAACAATGAGATTCAACACCACCCCAGAAAGAATGGCTGCTATCAAGAAATCAATCAATAGGCTGGGGATTTAGCTCAGTGGTTCTGCTGCTTGCCTCGCAAGTACAAGGACCCAAGTTTGATCCCCAGTAACAAAAAAAAAGGAAAGAAAGAAAGAAAGAAAGAAAGAAAGAGAAAGAAAGAAAGAAAGAAAGAAAGAAAGAAAGAAAGAAAGAAAGAAAGAAAGAGAAAAGAAATCAACCAATAACAAATGTTGTTGGGGTTATGGGGAGATAGGAACCCTTCTTCATTGTTGGTGAGAGAGCAGAGACTGGTGCAACCACTGTGGAAATCAGTGTGCAGACACCTTAAAAAACTAGGATGAGTGGTCCCATTTGACCCAGCTATTCCATTACTGGGTATCTTCCCAAAAGAATTAAAAGAATCATAGCACAGTGATATATGTGCACCCATGTTTATAGTGGCACAGTTTGTAATAGATAAAAATTAGAAACAACCCAAATGCCCATCAACTGGAGACTAGACAAAGAAGATATGGTTTTTCTATAAAATGAAGTACTACTCAGCCATAAAGAATGAGAAACTAGAGACATTTATAGCTAAATGGATGCACATTGAGGACTCACTACTAAGTGAAATAAATAGGACACACATGTAAATTCCAAATCATTTCTCCAGTGTGAGAAACTGAAAGTGTAATTGATGATCTAAATGTATAATAGATAATGTGCAATAAGAAGAAAAGGTTCAAAAGGGAAAGGGATATGGGAGGGGTGGGGGAAGGAAAGAAGGGAAAGAAATAAATATGAGAAAAGGAAAAAATGGAAACAAAGTCTTTGTAAATAGGGGGGAGCGGAGCAGGTTAAAGGGAGGGCAGGGAAATGGAAAAAAAAATAACAACCAAGACATATCATGTAAAGGTGCAAATTCCCAATAATGAATTTCAGCATATTGTACACCTGCAATGTATACTGATAAAATTAATGAATAAAAAAAGGAATGGCTCAGGGGTTAGCGCTTATGTTCAATTATTGGTGGTAGTCAAATTGTGTTATTGGTACTTTCTTTTTCCACCCATAGGAAGTCCTCTCATTTTCATTTTTGCTAACTTGTACATAACATAAATGGGTCATGAGCCAAAGTATATACCGTCACAAGGGTAAGTGTCTACATGATTGAGAATGTAAAGTGAGACGGCATACATTAGTGAAGAGATACACCCATGGAAGTGTGGAATTTGAAGCCTTGAGAGGCCATCAGTGTTATGCAAGGTCAAGAAATGAGTCACCAAGAAAGCAAAACAAATATTTCAATTCTACTGAATCCTAGTATATTTCCTTGCTTTAAAAGTATATAGCTGATTTAAAACCTTTAAAAACTCTCAGAGATTATTTTAAAACAAATTTTCTATAAACTAGAAAGGTGACTGTGGTCATTTTATAAAGGGAAGAGAATTAAAGTACAGTAAAACTACAGTACAGTAAGATTATAGTTCGGTTGCATATATGACAGTGCATATCTCATGGAACAAGGGTCCCAAGCGAGAGCCCAGAAGGTATAAGAAGGCCACGTTCATTTCAAATTCTTCCAAAGGAAAAGGAGAAATTCCATTATTATTTTAAAGGGAATTAGATGATTGTTGTATTACTGTTGCATAGCACTAATAAATTTTAAAATGTTGAAGGAATAGGTACTAATCAGTCTTAGAGCTTAACAGGGAGGAAGTTCTGGTTTCTGGTTTTACTACAAAAGACCTGTTGAACTTTGGTGTGAACCAAATACCAATAAATTTAATGAATAGAAAAAACATTACATAGTTATACTTCAAACTTCTATTGCTTATACATGAAGACCATGGGCCTTCTCTAGAACCTTTTATTCAGTTAAATAATGTCATAGATTGGATCCTGTTAGGCTGTGTAACTCATATACACAGGAAAAATTTAAATGCTGTTTTTCTTTTATTGATAGGCACTAAAACCTAATGAATAAGTGTAAGCATCAGCTCACATTTATTATAAAGAATGTCAACATCAGAAATATAAACATGCCTTTTATTAATTTAATAATATTTCCTCTCTGGTTTAGGCGAATAAGTCAAAAGTGGTATTCTAAAAAATAAGGTCCACAAACATAAAGTAAAACCTTAACACACAAACACAAACAAGAATGTCAGATTTTTAGCCACTTCAGAATCTAAGCTGAGAGATAAAGAACAGGAAATTAGAGTCATTCATAGGAAAATGGATGTGTATTAAGGATATACTTTTAAGTGAAATAAATAAGTCACATGTGTAAATGCAGATTATAAGTCAAGAAATAAACAAAATGATAAACCTGAAGTTTTTTCTCATAAATTCTATGCACTAGAAGCCCTATCATTTTAATCAATTGAAGACATATTTAATGTTACCCAGATTCAAATATTGATATACCTAGACATTTCTATATACATTTAATTACATATAAGCATAATAAACTTATTTATGTCATTCTCCTATTTATAGAATATTTGAAGCAGCACAAAAACATTAGAATGTGAAGTTAAGCAAAAATGCTATCAGTTGAAGGGGACAAACCGTGATGAAATATGACAGCTTTGTAGCAAACTGAAGGACAAAATAGCTGACTATGTTTATGAAGCTAAATGCACTGAAATTTGGGGCTATTTAAAGTATGAAAAACACATCTTAATGAGTACCAGGTTCTTAGTAATACGTTACATGGCTTCATATTTGACCGTCATAGTGCATGGTTTTTTTCGATCAAGAAGTCAAAAATTCTTATTTCTGTTACATTTTGTTTACAATTGTGGATATCAATTTATTAGTGTCTTGTTGATTTTTGAAATATTTCTGTTCTTAGAGAGGCAAGTTTACTTTTCCTGAAAAAATTACGTTTTGAGAATTGTTATAACTGATACCTAGATGTCCCCTCAAGGCCTCATGTGCTCATAGGTGGAACTTGTGGGAGCTAATTGGACTGTGGGTGTGTGATGATCATCAGCGGATTAGTCCATTGATGTGTTTATAGGTAACTTGCTACTGGGGCTCCCACGCTGGCCAGCCAGGCAGCTGGCCTCCAGCCCTTCCGTGGCCCGTCCATGGGAAATGCAGGCTGCCCCTGGAGAGATTTTGGCAGATGACTTATTGTTAGGGTAGGAGGTGGAATCTCCTTAGATGTGATGTGTCCCTGGGGCTGCGGCCTAGAAAGCTATTATCTTTTCCCAGCTACTCCCCTAACTCGTCTCCTCGCCTCCCCTCCCCTCCATCCACCTCCCTCCTCCCTTCCTCTCCTCCCTCCCCACCTCCCTC
>NW_022900951.1:99128905-99191814 GCF_012274545.1 Fukomys damarensis
CCCCACCTCCCTCCCCTCCCTCCCAGATCTTTCCTCCCTCCTTCTCTCTGCTTCCTGCTCTCATGCCACCAGTAGGCTTCCTTTGCCACAGTCAACCAAGCCATCCTTCCTTGGAGCCAATGTACTATGGACTGATACCTCTACAAATTTTGAACCCAAATCAAAATAAACATCTCCTCAGGAAGATATAGGTGTCTGGCATTTTGTCTCAACAGTGAGAAAGTAACTAAGAGAATAGCTCACTCGTTGATGATGCTACATTAAAAGCAACCTCCCAGGTATGCATGTAAATATGTGAAGGAGGTAGGTTCTTAGTACAGAGAACATCACTTTTGGTGTCTAGATAAATAGAAGCAGGACCTCTGTTATGATAAAAGATAGAGAAACCTGGCCAAGTAGTTTTCTGGGGCCTCTGATTATATAAAAACTTTATTTTGAAAAGAATTATCAAATCTATTGGTACATGTAAAGTATAATGTTTTCGTGATGATTTAGGATATAGTATAGATAAAGATGATTTAGAATAATGCATAGAGGAACAAAAGTGCATATAAACATTCTTCAGAGTGCTCTGGAATTGGCTTTGTTGATTCTGGTTCAGAAATCACCTCTTTGTAGATTTTAGTGTCAAATACATCATTTCTGACTAATTTGATATATTTTAACTTTTATTTTTTATGAGTACATATTTTCAGTTCATAATGATTCCATTCCTCATGGGGAGTTGATGCACATACACATCATATCTCAATTTTTATCTTCTTCCCCTCTCCTCTCTTCCCTTTCCCTCTATCCCCTTATTTCCTTTCCATTTGAAAAACACCTCCCCATGTCCTATTATCTATTTTTGTTTTGCTCATTATTTTTATTTTGAATTTCTAATATAAGAGAAGTCTTGCCATATTTAAACTTGTGTATCTGACTTATTTCACTTAGCATTATGGTCTCATGATGCACATGTTTTCCGAAAAATGACTCAAGTTTATGTGTTATGTCATATTAATACTCCATTGTGCATAAATACCACACTTTCATAACTCATTCTTCAGCACTTGTAGGATTTAGCTTTTAAAATATGCACTGCTATAAACTTGAGTATACATGTATCACTGTATACTGCCTTTAAAATTTGAGGGAAAATACTTCAAAGGGAAGAACTAGATTGAATGAGATTTCTAGTTTCGGTGTTTTGAAGAATTTCCATAGGTGTTATCCTAGTTTACTTTCCCGCCTACAATGTTCTTTTGCTCCTCTTATCCCTGTAGCCTCTCCAACATTTGTTATTATTTGATTTCTCCATGATACTATTCTTTCTGAATTAAGATGGAATCTCAATGTTGCTTTAAACATTTCTTTGGTCATTCATTTCTTTAGTGTCCAGATATGTTGAACGTTTTTCATATATTCATTGAACATTTTTACTTCTTCTGAGAAGTGTCTGCTCAATTCAGTTGCCCATACTTTGGTTGAATCTTTTATTTGGGGTGGGGTCAAAATTTTGAGTACTTTTTATTATAGCGATTAGTGTGTATTTTCACTACTGTTTATTTCCTCTGCTGTGCAATAACTTTAATTTGATATGATGCCATTTGTTGGTGTTATTTCCTGTGTAATTCTGGTTCCATTCAGAAAGTCCTTTCCTACGCTTTTATTTCAAGAGTTTTACTTAATTTATCTTTCCACAGATTAAGTGATTCAGTTTTAAAATTTAGCTCTTTGATCTCTTTGCATTTTAGTTTAGTACATGCGCATAGCCACGTGTCTCAGCATCATTTATTAAAGAGACTATGTTTCCTCCAAGATATGCTTTTGGCACCTTTGTCAAAGGTCAGGTAACTATACATTCCTGGGCTTGTTTCTGTGTCCTCTATTCTGTTCCATTGATCTGCGTGTCTGTTTTTGCACCAGTTAACATCTTGCTTTTATCACTTTAGATTGATAATATAACTTTAAATTTGGGATTGTGATACCTGCTGCTTTGCCCTTGTTATCTAGGATTGCTTTTTCCTTTCTGGTTCTTTTTTGTTTCCATATGAATTTTAGGGTTTGTTTTTTCTGCTTATATGAGGAATCCTGTTGATATTTTGACTATGATATCTTTAACCTAGAGAAAATACAGCAGTACTGATTTTTTTCATAATACCATATCTCTTCACAACAGTGTATTTTAAAATAATGTAGCTCTTCTTGCCTCTGCAGGTCCCTAATGTCATTTATTTATTTCTAGCTACACTATCAATAATAACACATTGTCATCCATTTTTCCTCTTGTTTTAAAAGTTGAGGAATTTTCTCCAAAATGCTGAGCTCCCTGATTCAATGGGAATGAGGTAGGGCCCATCCAGGCCAGGTCCAAGTATGGCATAGCATAGAAGTATCCAAGGATTAAAATAAATTAATAAAAAGGATGATAAAAGAGAGAGAAAACTTTAGAAATTTTAGAATCTAAAGGACCTGGATTTAAGCTACTACTTGAATGTTTCTCTTAGAAAATTGAATAACTAATGTAGAAAGTATTAGCTAGTTAACTGGTAGGATAAGTAAGTAGAGTCATGAATATCTGAAGTATTAAGAGCCACAGTCTCTAAAAAGATGATGAAGTGAAGGAGAAGAGTGACAATGATAACAATAATATTAGCAAAATTGATTAGTATTTTTAGTATCGAGGTACCTAGTTTATATTTCTATCATACTAAATCTTTGCAAAAATTTTATATTTCTGATGTCTTTTTAATTATCATTTTCATGTCATAGATGGATTAAATTAAAGCACAAAGTCATCACTTCAAAGTCAAACATATACTGAGAGTACAGTCTTTCATTTTTAGTTTATTGCATTTATTATTTAGGTTAATGGCAGAAAGGGACTACATTTATACAGTATTTATAGTTAACTTTTCAGAAAGATGGTTGTTTGGTAAGGATAGGACCATCTTATTCTATGCTGAACCAGACAGTTCAAATTAGAGTTTAGATAGGTTTTTATTAGCACGCTAAAAGCGTAAGTACAATACACTACAGTAAGTAGAAGTCTGTTTAAAAAAATTCTGTATGGTCCGATGTGGAAGCTAGTAACCATATGTGTTTAATTAAATTTAACTTAATTATAATTAAATTAATAATACTGTTCCTTAGTTAACAGTTATATTTCAAGTACTCACCCCATACATGTCTAGTAGCTATCAAATTAGACAGCACAAATATAGCCTATTTCCGTAATCTCAGAAAGTTCTAATATACAGCAGTGATGAAGAAAATATTGCTGTCTCATAAAACTACTATATGACAATAATAATAACAATAAATTATAATGAAAGAAGTTACTTAGCTGCCACAGACTCCAAATTTCCTTTTTCAAATCTTAATAATACATCCTGGTAACTATTTATACATGTAAATACTAAGATATGATAGATATCTACTCTTTTTCCCATTATTTTTCACTCTTGGTAAACACCCTCTTCAATTGTGTGTGACTCTTATGGCTCTATAAGTCAGTAACTCAGCCTTATCTACCCTAATATTACATACACGATCCAGACTGACTAGTCTTACTTAGGACTCTGGTTCCCTGAATGCAGTAATTGGACCCCGGATAGTTATGTGAATCAAGCTACTCCATAGTCTTTTGGAGGAGATATCAAGTGAAAGAATGTCAGGCTCCATTCTCATATGTTGAAGCAGAAGGCTATGAGATACTGAACTGCTGGTGACCATCTGTGCTGGCACCTACAGTTCTGGTCTGCCAAAAGAAAACAAAAACTGAAGTTAGAGTGGAAAAGATAGAAAGATTTTATATACTGACATCATTTGAGAGACTGCATCTATATACCTTGCTTAAACCCAGATTAATCATGATTATCTACTTAAAGAACTCATGAATTGCTTTTTAACGTGTTCCTTCAAGATAGACTTCTACTGTCTTGCTAAAAATGTTTTCCCCAATATCAAATATGAAATAGCCTAATATTTCCAATCTATTATCTCTTCCTCCAGCTAAGACTATCCTGTTTTTTAGTTTCTCCACCTAGGTACTAGGATCTTAAGCAGAACACATTAAAATAGAATTAACGATTACTCCAAACGCAGTCATCTTCATTATCTCTTTTTCAGTAAATTTCTTCATTATCTACTGAGTTGTTCAAATCAAACACGTAGATGTCACTCTTGATTTCTTTTGTCCCTCAGGACCAAATACAATCTATCAGAAAGTTCTGAAAACTTTCCCTCTAAACTATTTCCCAAATCTGACCATTCTTCTGTGTCTCAACTTCTATAATCTTAATCCAAGGTACTATCACTTCTTATCTAGAATATTTGAATTTAAAACCCCATAACAAGTGTGCCTGCTCTATTTCTGTACCTGTATCTTTATAGCAATAGCTATGCAATAACCAGAGTAATATTTCTGAAACTTATCAAGAATATCCTTACTTAAAACTGTCATAATATATTTATTTCACCATTTGAATGAAATTCAAAGTTTTAACAATATACCAAAACATGATTTTTATGACCTGCCCTTTAACCTACCTCCTAAACTTTGTTTTCCATGCCCTTTTTTCATACTGTGCACCATACATATTTGTTGGACTCATCACTATAGGACTTCTGCATTCTCATTCCACAAGTCCTTTTCTATCATAATCCACACTGTATTCATAGTATTCATCACTTGTTGATGACATTATCTCAGTTGTTAAATAGCTTGCTTTTTTATTTCTTTTCTTTTTCACTAAATATATAGCCTATGAAAACAGAAATGACACCCAGCATGGTGATGAGTACTTGCACACCTGTAAGGATTTCCATGAATTTGAGGCCAGCCTGGGCAACATAGTGAGTTTACAGCCAGCCTGAACTATATAGCAAGTGCCTGCCTCAAAAATTGAAACAAAAGAAAACAAAACAAAAAACAGAGAAAAAGAAAACAGAAATGTAGTCTTTCATGATCACTGTGGTAATAACATGATTGCCTGTGGCCAGTAGTAAAACTGGAATAAAAACACAGATCTGATGGCTCAGTCTAGTTCCTTTTGAGCCCTAAAATCTATTTACAGAGACATGTAACACGGTAAGATTTGTGTTAAAATGTAACAAATTAAGATATAATACTGTTGTCAATCTGAAAATGACTGAAAGTGATAGAATATGTTAGAAAAGACTAAGATTATGATAGCCAAGAGTCCTGAAGTTGGGCATTACAGAGGAGGTGGAGTAAGTACCTTCAGCTTGATGGTCACAACAAATAAAGTGTAAGAATAAAATATATATGTATTTAGATAATATTCCATATCTCAATAAAATATATTTTATCAAAATGACTAAATTATGCTCCCAAATTTTACTCATATTGTATATCAGTTTTATTTAGGGTTGTTATTTGTTTTTAGTAAAACTAAACCCTTCAAGATCAAATACTTATATTCCTGACTTTTTCCATTTACAGAAAAGACTACTTCAAAAATAAATTTTCATCATTTCCACAAGCCACTCATAAGTGATTGCAAATTAAGGAATGATCCTAGATAACTTGTGTATTCACTATGTTACAATTAAAAAGTGATCTTAAGGACATTAAAATTTGTGAGGAAATGCCATAAACTTTCAGGAAAAAATTATCTGATTGATACAAACCAGTGCTGTGAACCCACAAACATAATATATGCTGCAAACATACAGGGAATAAGTTATCCATTGAGTTTTTGCAGATTTCTTGCAATAGAAAACAGAGTGATAAAGAGATTTAAATAAAATCCTTTGGTAACCTGATCAGACAAGAAAGATCATAGAAGCAATAGAATAAATCTTCATGTGGTATATGCAGCCAGCAACAACAACATACAACAAAGCAGAAAAGATGAGAGAGAAAAGCAAAAAGATAGCCTATTCTCCAAAGAATCAAGCTACTTAGGGTACTGACTATGGGATGAGATATATCCTCGTCTCATCAGAAGATTTGTCTGAATTCTCAAAAAAAGCACATGTACTGAGGCTTTTTTTTTCTTTTTATTGAGTTTATTGGTATATTCTAGGTAAACAATACAGTTACATTCATTACTAGGATCTTACATGACACGTCTTGGTTTTCATTTTTTTCCCCTTGTCCCTGCCCTCCCTTCACCCGCTCCTCCCCTCCCTATTTGCAAACACTTTATTTCCATTTTTTCCATTTTCTCATATTTTTTTCTTTTTCCTTATTCCCTTTCCCCTAACCTTCCCATGTTCCCTACACCTTTAGCCCTTTTCTTCCCATTTCACATTGTTAATTATCCCATTAGGATCTTGTGTACTATTATACTTTTTCACAGCAGAGACAGAGGCATTTTTAATCCAACATATCAGAGTGTTTTGCCTGACTTTAAATATAATATAGTATAATAAGCATGTATCATTTTTATAAAAAAGGAAACAAACACTTTGTAATCTCTTTACCCAAAGATAAACATTGCTAAAGTTCTATTTTCTCACATTCTTTTCAGTCCTGGTCACTAGTATTTCAATTTGATCATTTCTTCTGATATTCAAAGGACAAATCTGGAATTCTCACAAATTTAAATCTGTTATATGAATGTCTTAAATATTCCTTATTCTGGGCCCAATATCCTACTTAACTGAGAGTGCATATACAATAAGAGACAGGTCATTTTTCAAATGGAAAAAAACTTGCTCTTTAAAAGACCTAAGTACTAAAGTGATAGTCATTCAAAACAGTGTTGAAAACAAGTGTACACTGTTTCTGTGGGTACTCAAGATAAAGAAATACTGAATTCCAAATATTTTATTTTTAGGATATTGCCAAGAACTAAACTGTATAATTGAAACATAACAGATACTTAAGGCATTTTTGCCTCTACCTTTGGCCTCTTTGGGAGTACATTCTTCACTAAGCATATTTTCCTCCCCCTAACAGTAGTTATTTTAAAATAAAGTAGGGCTTGTCTCCTTTAAAATACCTTTTCTGAATCATTAACCACTTTAGTTTGCATTTAATTTTGTTCATTCACTCATTTCCATGGTGAATTAGAATAGCAGCTAAGAGAATGCAGAACATGATATTAAAATCTGTCATCTTATGCAAAGTGGAGGTCAGGACAGAAAAACTGAAAGAAGATCCATATATGTGTCATTCAGGGTACCAAAACCATTATGTTGATGGTAATCAAGGCACCTTTCTAACTGCCATTCTGTTTGTCGCATTTGAATCACTGCGCTATAAAACAAGTGACAAGGATGAATGCTAAATCTCCAAATGGTACAATACACTGTGGGTATGTTATACACTTCTGGGAGAATTTAGAAGCTGTACACACCAAGTTGGTGATCATCTCACTTGAATAATTTACAGCTTGAGATCCTATCAAATCCCACATCAAGAGCAAAATTGTGAAATTAGTAGCACATAGCTTCAGAGTCTTATCATTTTGCTTCCATATATTCATCTTCCCTATTGTATGCCCAATACTTTTATAATGTCTTCCTAATAACTGGGGCTGCTGCTGATTTAGAACACTGGAACTAAGCATGCCATACAATCTAGAATTTTCCTCATATTTTTATCCTCTACCAAACATTTCTTTTCAGATTGAATTTTTTGGAGGATCTTCAAGAGAATGAAGGGCATTTGCAAGTTAATAGAAGTCTTTCAAGATAATGGAGGAATGTTGATACGCAACATTTTGACAATAATGTCTGTTATCTAGCCAAATCTTTGACTATTGTTTAGTCTCAGAACACTTTGTTCAAATATTTTAAACATCTGCTAGTA
Organism: Fukomys damarensis; assembly: GCF_012274545.1. Classification (NCBI taxonomy): domain Eukaryota; kingdom Metazoa; phylum Chordata; class Mammalia; order Rodentia; family Bathyergidae; genus Fukomys; species Fukomys damarensis. The sequence continues at coordinate 99,136,674 of NW_022900951.1, forward strand.
CTGAACTATGATGGAATAGAAATAATATGGGTTTGGGCTCAGACTTGGGTGTCAATGTGAACTGCCCAAGTGCAATTAGAAAAATTGCAGTAATTATTATACAATAGAATTTTGTTCTGAATATAAAACTAACAAATGGTCATAGCAAAAGTAATCATGAGGGGTTGGAATGAAGAAAATATAAAAAATAAAATAAAAACTACCTATACCTCATCCCATGAATGTAGCTATTATAACATTTTTGTACTATTGTGTATACAAATTGAGTGACAAAACTGAGGTTTGAAAAAATATGGACACTGTTAAGATTAAGTAATTAAATAATATAATCAAAGCCCTAGGATGCTATCTGGCACACAATATGCCCTCAATAAATACAACTATAAGTTATCAATGTAATTTTTTCATTTTTGTTTTTGTTTTTTTGGTACCAGGGATTGAACTTGGGACCTTGTGTTTTTGAGGCAGGTGCTGGAACCACTGAGCTAAATCCCCAGCTTATCAATGTAATTTTGCATTCATGTCTCATTTTATTCTCTGTGCCATCACCCTGATATAAATGAAATCAGCAGCATTAGCAATATTCTTCTTCAGATTATTCTTGCTAAAAATAGATATTTTGAAGCCCTGAATCCCCAAGGATTTTCAATTCAATGTATTTGAGTAGGGAGCAAGCCTTTTGTATGCACTAATATTTCAACACAAAAGCCTGGTGCGCAATCAGGTTTGAGAACCTCTGATTTAGGCATCATTCAATCGACATTCAAAGAGCATATCCTAAACCCTCTCCTGATAACCTTGATTAAAACTGAAACAGCTAACTGCAGGTACGTGTTGATGGGCAGCACCTATGTAATTCCGCTATACAGACTTGAAAATCTTGTATCTATATTCTATGACATTTTGTTATATGCTATGTCCTTGTCTGTACTCTAATGAAGTCTACCTGCATGTTATTCCAAGTTCATGGTCTTTATTTGTGGCCCCAAGAGAGCAAGTTTATATTCCTTATGTCTTTACGTAGTCCAGCATTATTTAGCAGAATGTGTTGTACCCAACCTCAGATCAATTAATGTTATTGATTCACCAAATGATGAATTTGAAGCAACTAATCAATGCTACACTTGCTTTATGTAAAAAGAATGAAGAGTGAGCTTCTTTTAAACAGTCTCCATTTTCCCATTGTTGTTAGAATAACCACCACCCTCTGGTAAAGAACATTTGTCTCCATTTTCTGCAACATTCATCTCCAGCCCCTCACAACTGTATTCCACAAGTCTCTGGTTGACAATTTTTCTGAAACAAACATGAGCCACTGCATTTTTTGTAGAACTAAAAATTAGTCTACCCTCTTCCTGATAGGCCTATGAGTAATTCACCCACAGAAGTTCTTTTATTATTCCTTTTAACAAGCTCTGAATTGATAAAATATCTAGAAATCTCCTTATACTGCCAAATGTTACACTGTAGTTGTTATGCCTCTGGTCTCTGAAATCATACTGCCTACAGTAGAATACATGCTAGGAGGCTTATTCACTGTAACCTTGGAAGCAAGGTTCTTTCTCTAAGCATCAGTTTTCTCATCTGTGACAAAGAATAATGAGAATGGAAATACTACCAGTATCTATTTCAGAGTTTTGTGAGCATTAACTTTCATAATGCTCATAAAGAACTTAGCACTGTGACTGACACATAATAAGTGCTCTGCATGTGTGAGGAGGGGTGATGTTATCGCCAGCAGCGAGAGAAGAGTGAGAAATATGCTGAGGTCAGGACTACTAGAGCCACGAAGTAACACAGGCCTGTTCTGACAAATAGGGGTCAGAGTTTGCAACAGGTATGGAATTGGAGACACCAGCCTTCTAAATATTGAAGAGGAGACATAATAGAAAAGTTTGGGTCTTGTTTAGTCATGAAATTCCTATGTATGACCAGCACACGCTGGTGAACACATAAACAATTACTACTGGCTAGATGAGAGTATGACAATTAACTGCAATCTAATGTCATTGTTTTCACCCTGAGATATATTATAAGAAATTTTGAATCATTGCTGCATATCTGATTAAAAGAATATCATTGACTTGATTTGATTGTTTTCTTTTTTACCTTCAATGCAGCAAACTGATACACTAAGTGGCCAATTAGCTATCTCTGTGTTGGAGTGAGAAGAAAGAAGGCAATAATAAGGCCACAGTAGCTTCTCTCAAACTGTAGAAGCTAGATGAACTGTGTCAACATTTAGGGTTAATGCCAGCATCTCTGTTGGCAATGGTTCTGTGAAATATTCTGTAAGCAATAAAGGTGGCAGCAGTGTCAACCATGAATTCTGTCAGGTGCATCCCTACATTTTCCACGATGCAATGCATCTCCATTCCTCCCCCTATCCCATAATCAAAAGCAACATTAAAAGCTGTACAGTACATATGTAATGTGGTTCCCACTTGCAAGTACCACTTTCCCTTCAAGTTGGACCAGAAGCACTGAGAATTTTAGGAGGTACATTTTCTCTCTTCTTTATACAAGTAGGAAAATCTTTAAATGGCATTACAAATTTTGGAATCCACAGTGTTCAAGTGTGAGTCTTCATTTTTGTACAGCTAACCTTTGTAATTCTGATAGCTCATTATTGTTTATGCCACAGTTCAAGAATTACAGGCTATAAAGTGTACTGACCATCTTTATACCACATAGCACATCGTATCTTTCCCCCTTTCCTGTCCTAATAAAGTGGGTTTTATTAGACCATGCTAACATCTTCCCAGGTAAAGTCACTGGAAATCTTGCAGTTCCATTAATAATATACAGTCATCATACTTCTCTCCCACTCTTTTCTTCACTGCTGCCAGTATACACTATAAATTCTTTTTCCATGATTTTTTATTTATGCTATTTCATCATCCTGAAATGTACTCACTCCTCCTCACTGCCTCTTCAAGCTCTATGCATTTTTCAACATCTAGATTAAATTCTACCTCACTAATTAAGCCTCTTATGCTGGATACAACACACACTGGTATTAATCTCCTCTCAGTTCACATAATTCTTGGTATTAATCTCATTTGAACTGACATAAATATAAATCATCACTAAGCTGAGAGTTTTTATTAGCAATATATAGTTATAGTTTAATAATTGTAGTTATACATAGTTATACCTTTGTGTATGTGTAAAATTCTGATCTTCCTAGCATGAATTAAAGGTGGTCCAGTAGGGAAAGTTTGTAATGGATATTGTCTTTGTATTTTGCAAAGGATTGAGCTGTACGAATCTGTAAAGTTTAATTTATAATTCTTTTGTATTACCCTTTATTCATAGCAAGATTATCTGTCTCTAATACTTTGTAGCCTAATTTCTGTCCTTAATAAATACCTAATGATCATTTTCTTTTGAACCTTTTGAAAGAGAAAAAAATAAGAAAAGATAATGTAGCATTTCAGACAATTCAAATAAAAAAGAAGCAAAGAATAGAAAAGAGAAATTAGTTTCTCAACATTTCTTATTATCACTTCTCATGGCAATAAAACTGATTCTAGACCACACTTATTATTTGGTTATTGAAACTAAATGTATCAGTGTTGTGCTTTTGTTTGGCTTAGAAATTGAGATTAAAAGGAATGAGCTAACACCTATTAGGAGCTTTCAAAATGTCAAATATTCTATATATTTATTTCTTCCAATAATAGTCTAAAAGGTATTTTATTCCCATTTTACAGACAAGGGAATTAAAACCCAAGAAGATTCAGCAACTTGCTCTCCTTTGCAGTAATTACATTGAAGAGCCATAATATGAAATGAGGCCTGGATTTATGTCAGCTGTCATATTTTTGCCTATTGTTCCGTGTGATCTCTGTTTCTCTGGGATTTATGAGACCCTAAGTAGAAAATTGTACTCCGCATCTGATCAGGGCTGTGAAAGCCAAAATTTTACATAATCATGGATGTTGCTAATTTATTCAGCATTGTAGGTAAAATTTACTGTAAATGAAGTATCATTGAATAGCATAAATATTATGAACTTTGAAACCAGGTATACAAGTTTACGGTTCTTGACTCTCCTACTAGCTATGTGACAGTAGACAATACATTTAACCTCTTTGGCCTCATTAAATATTTTTCTCATCTGAAAAATGAGGTAATTGAAGTATATGATCTCTAAGGTTTCTTCTAAATCCAATAGTCCATGAATTAAATGGAAAAATTATTATTCCAAAAGAGCTGCTTAAGGGTCTGCAATTAAGCCAACCTAAGAAAAGTTCTGGCTCAATACATTTAAAGATGTGCATTAAGTTAAATTTAGTGTTTCAGCACTCACAGACAATTTAGCTCTACAAGTTAATACAAAAATCAGTGTGAATGGTAAAGTTTTCCTAATTAAAAGAGGAAAGTATCTCATTACCATGTCATCAAAACAAATTTGGGAGTTAAAAAGGCCAGAAATGTTGTAAGAATAGACATATCCATATTGAATAAAAGAGGTTATGTTATAGAAAATAAAATATTTTCACCTCTCAGAGGTTTGAGCTGAGAAATCTTTATGAATAAAACAGTAAGATATAATGTGCACTCAAGTCTTTTACCCTCCCTCAGCCTCCCAATTCAAGAAAAACATTTCTTCCAAAGCTCTCTGTAGATTTTTGGCAATTTTTTGAAATTATCTTCTCACGAAATTTATACTCTAAAGTTTCTGAGGACAAGGCTCTTCAGAAAGGCAAAAGAATTTATAGTCAGATTTGTAGCCAGATGCCTTAAAATATGATTTATCATGCTTGATATTGCAGCTTGATACCTGTAGTAAATCTAAATCACACTGCTTTCCCAGTGGTAAAAATACTATTAAGTTGCCACATCTTGTTAACCACTGACATAATATTTGATGGGAATAAAATGAAGATTAGGGCTCCATAGATAGGACAAATACCTTCACATGTGTGTATTTCATTTATGATTCATTATAAGTTGTTATCACCATTCAATATCTTTCACTTAAAGGAATCTCTGGTTGAAATTGGTGCTTGTCGATATTTCTGCTGCTGTTTTCTTGTTGTTTCATGTAAATACAAAATGTCAATACGCTAAACAGTCATGTGTTTGTGATAATACGTATGTGTGATATGAAGAGAGAAGGAGGAGGAAACAAGAGGAGGGAAGAACAGATACAGAGATAAAGAGATAGAAAGTGATAAAAAAAAAGGGGGAACCAAAGGATATCATTTGTTAGATTCTGTTTTGACACATCTGCATGTCCAATGCCATGTTCAGACTTGGACACTTTGGCTAAAATTATCTTTTAATATACTCAAAGTTGTTTATTTTTCAACTCAGATATTTTACTTGCTAAAACATTTTTAAGACCAAGAAACATCTCAGGATAGTTCTAAGCCAGTTATGCCAATTCAGTTCCTCCTTTTTAGTAATCAGCCTACTGCAATGTAATTTTGGCCAGTGGATTTGAAAACCAATTCTGCGGGGAACTTTGGGAAAGGATTATCCTCCCTTAGCATCTCCTAGCAAGCTTTGATAGATCATGAGTCATCTCCTGGCACTAAACATATTGTAGCTTCAACAAATTCTAAGCATTTGTTTTTCTGTGTTCCTTCCTGCTTTGAAGATTCACATATAAGGACATGCTCACAGCTATTTTAGTCACTTAGTGACCATAAAAGAATATCAGAAATAATTCCAGGAATGCCCACTCAGTGTCCTGATATAACCAGTTTGTTGAATTAATCCTAGCATCAATTACTTGAAGATTTCTCTTTTGTAGGACATTAAATGTCCTTAATGTTATAGCCACTGTTAGTCTGATTTTCTATTATTTGTAGTCATAAACATTTTCACTGAGACAGGAACCAGTCTAGAAATGTAACTACTTTCTAAATAGATGGAATAAAAGAAATGGCAAATAAATTTCAAACATAACTGACACACATCATTCTTCAGGCTCAACACGTTCCCATATTTATCATGTCCCAACTTTTCAAGACTATCCCAATATACTGACTGACAAAGTTTGCTAATGACTTTAGAGAGATTTCTATTTATTTGTATTTCCCAAATTCAAATCATATCTCAATCGAGATTGTAAATTTCTTGGTTGCGAGATTTGGCTCATACTACCAATATAATATCTTGGAGTTCATCTGCTACTTGCTAAGGTGAATTGTAGCCCTCTTCTCTGCCCTATTTACTCAAAAGACCCTAAAATTCAATTTTTATGTTCAGGATGGAGGCCAGTAGAATCATGATCCTTTCTATCAGGTTCCAAGGGGAGAGTATTCAGCTCCATTCCCAATTCCCCCATGAAACTTCAGGGCAGTAGTTCTTAATGTTATCATAGTAAATTGCACTGTCAGCCCTCAACTTTTGATAGTTCAACATACAAGTACCTAATTTATATGTGGTTGCACAAAGTTTTTAGTTTCTTTTGCCATTGCTTTGTAGTTCAAATGCACTCCGATTTGATAACGTGCATGCAGTAATTTTAATTCTTTTGAATTTACTTAAGCATGCCTGATGGGCTAATGTGTGATCTATTTTGGAGAAATTCTCATGTGCTTATGAGAAAAATGTATATTCTGTTGTTCTTGGGTGGAACACCATGGATATATTATTTCCATTTAGTTGAAGCTATTATTTCTTTGTTGATTTTTTGTTTAGTTGATCTATTTGTGATAGAGGAGTATTGAGTTCCCCCATTATAAATGTGTTCATCTGATTTTTTTTTATGCTTAGTAGTATTTGTTTCATATATGAAGTTGGTGGTATTTGGTAAATATGTGTGTATAACTATTGACATGTTTAATTTTTCCCTTATCCAATATGTAGTGGCCTTCTTTGCCTCTTCTGATCAATTTTAGACTGAAATCCACTTTGTTTGAAATTATCATACCTACTCCTATCTTTTTATGAATTCCCATGTTATGGAATATTGTTTTCCAAACTTTAATTTTTAGTCTGTGTATTTCTTTTTGATTAAATGCGTTTCTTCTTTACAGCACACCATTGGTTTTTGCTTCTCTATCCATTCTGACAATCTGTGTCTTTTGATTGGGCAATTCACACTGAGAGTTCTAACTGAAAGTTATTCTTGTCATTGCATTGTTTTCCTGTTGTTGATTTCCTTTTTTCTTCTTCTTTCTGATTCACTACCCACCCTACTCGGTGTATTTATTCTATTAGATTTTTTTACTTTGTTTGCTTCATTGTCTCTTTCTAGGCTATCCTTGAAAATGTTTTGTGATTCTGGCTTGGTGGTCATGAGGCACTCTTCGTCATGGAAATAGCATACCTCTCCACCAACTTTGAAAGAAAGTTTTATAGGATATGTAAGTCAGGGTTGGAAGTTGTTTTATTTTAGGACTTGAAACACCCACAAGATCTCCTGACCGTTAAGGTTTGTGTTGAGAAGTCTGCAGTAATTCTAATAGCTTTACCTTTATAAATGATTTATTGCTTTTCTCTAACACTTTTTTTTTGTTTTGTTTTTAGAGCCAGGGATCGAACTCAGGTCCTTGGCTTGCAAAGCAGGCGACAGAACCACTGAGCTAAATCCCTGGCCCTTTCACTAGCAGTTTTTAAGATTCTGTCCCTGTGTTGAAAGTAGAAGGGAGTTTTACTATGATGTGATGATGTAAGTTTCTCTTTTGATGGTGGCCATTTGCAGTTCTATATGCCTCACTTATGTGTATATTTAATTATTTTCTTATATTTGGAGAGTTTCTGCTATTATTTCTCTAAACAGGTTTTTATACCCTTTGGCTGTCTTCTGATTTTAGCTACATCCAATTTAGTAATTTTTGCATCATATAGCAGTAGTTGGATCTATTTTTTTGTGTTCTTATTGTATATTAAGCTATCACTAAGTAACTGTTCTTTGGAGTATCTCTATCTTCTTATACTCATATTCTGTCCTCACATTAGTTGCTTCTGGTGCCCATAAATTTGATATAATTTTAATATTTTATATTTCTCTTTGGAAACTTTGCATAGAATCTAATTCTTTATTAAACTGATCATTCATGTTTTGTACCATTTAATTTAACTCAGAGAGCTTTTTATTATTGTCTTCTCTAAGTTCCCTGATTGTTTTGTTATATCCATTTTCTGTCTATATTCTGTGAGCCGATTGAACATCTTATCTATTTTTAATCTCTTCTGGGATCGTTTCTTATAATTCAGCTGTGCGTTTTTTGTTTTTCTTCTCCTCAAAGGCCCTTGGGGGAGATGGGAGTTTGGGGGAGACATTTTATTGCCTTATCTTCCTATGTTTCTTTTGGATTTTTGTTTTTTTTGTTTGTTTGGTTGTTTTGTTTTGTGTCTATATTTTCAAATGCTTACAGTGGACTTTGTTCCTAGTATGAGAATTTCTTTAGTTAATGTGGTTTTTAGTTACATGGAGTGAGTATAATTGTAGTCCTTTGCCTCTGTCCCAAAATCCAGTTGTATGTGTTAATTTCAGAGGAAGGATACAGTTTAACTGATTCTCTACTCAGTTCTTCTGAAGAAGACTACTAAGGCAAACTAAATGCATACAACAATTATCTACTAAATGTGACAACTATACTTCTACTAATGACTGAAAAGACTTCAACAGTAGTAATACAGTATTAACTGAGTACTAAAGAATAATAAAACTTAGTGGTTATACTATTAAAGATATAGTGAGTTGGAAATGGGAGAATAGAAGAAGAATTTGAAGAATTACACAATGGGAGATGAAAGAGGAGAGAGAAGTGAGACAAGGGATCCTATTAAGGATTAGAAAGATATTTATAGAATTAGATAAAGGTAACAGAAAAAATGAGAAATAGAAGAAAAAGAAAAAAGGAAGAAAATATTATGGGGAATAAAAATAGAAACTATTTAAAGGACAAAGAGCAAGAAAGAAGAAAGAAGGAAGGAAGGAAGGAGGGAAGGAAGGAAGGAAGGAAGGAAAGAAAGAAAGACGACAAAGGAAATTCACCGGACTCCAATAAACCAGTAAAGAAGAAGGTGGGAAAAAAGGAATCCAAAAATAGAAAGAAACTTTCTGTATTGTTGAATGAGTTTTTTCCTTCCAGCACCTGAAGTTTAACAAGTCACAGTTTTCTCCAAATGACCTTATGGCCTGTGGGTGTGTGAGGTGCCACACTATTCATTCTGGAGTTTCCTGTTACTCCAGGCTATGGCAAGTCCTCATTAAGACATGTCCTGGCTAATCTTGATAGGTATGGAGGAAAATCAGACCTCAGTTTTGTGTGGGATATAGGTAGCAGGGAAAGGGTTCAAATATTTAATGCTGACACATTCAGACCCGGCCATTTGTGAGTGTAACTCAAGCTGGGCCTGGTTTCTCACCATGAATTTGGGGCCCATGTCATTCCTGGTCCCTGAATTCAAACTTTTCAGAAGGTCTCTTTCTAATTACTCCTTTTCCCTTGCTTTCTCCCTTGCCTGTCTCTAACCTATTCACTGTAGGAGGGCAACACTTAAGAGTCCTTATTCCAGTTGCAGCTCCCCATGAGCCATGAGCCAGTAAGATCAAGATTGCTTAATTATCTGCTCTTCATTGCTGACCATTTCTCCAACTTCTCTGTAACATCTAAACTTCTTGTCAGTTCTTTCCCAATTCCTGACAATCTACTCCTCTTTTGTTCACTACGTTGTTGTTGTTAATGTTCCAGAGTCGGGAGCCTGGATCTTGGAGAGGCTGAATTTTGCTCCCAATCAGTACTCTGCCATTTTTGTCCTCTGAATTTCCTCTTTTTCTTCTCCTGCAGTTTGCTTTTCTCATGTTTCATCTTTAGTTAGGTGCTCTTTTTCTAGTTTCAAACACTCTTTATTAATCAGTTCTTCCGGAACCACCCCCAGGAACACCTCAGTATTATCCTCATCCACACCCAGGGTGAAAATGTTCACTGTTTCAACCACAACATTGTTAACTTTTGCATCTTCCTAGTCAAATTATTTCAAGTTGCCATTCACATACATTTTGATGATATCACTGAAGCCCAACCAATGTTCGTGTAGTAATAAATATTTCAATCCCTCGAGAATTGCACATGTATCATCTTTTTTAATCTTCAATAGTCTGAGAAAACATTCTCCTTATAATAGTCCTCAAATGCCACTATCTTCCCTTGATCTTTTGGTTGAGTCTGAGGTTGGTTATGGAGGATGAATCACTGCTTTTATATCTGGATGAAGATAACCAATGAAAGGAATATATGCAGGAACATTACCACCAATAAGTAAAGTTTTAAAAGACATAAATTCTTCCAATGTAATCCTCCATATTTCCTTAAAGCAATTCAGGAAAGGATTATTGAAGAACAGCCAGGTCATTTCTGGCTTCTTATTGATCCTATGCTACACTGGCAGTGGGTGATTATTTATATGACTGAGACCTAGGGTTCTCATTCTCTATAAGCTTTCAATTTGTACACTGTACCATTGTCCTCAAGTAAGCATATGTCATCCTTTCCTGAAAAGACTTAAAACCTGTTATTGACTTGGCCTCTTTATGGATGAAATTCCATTCAGGCATCTGCCTCCAAAATAAGGTTTTGTCTATATTGAGGAGCTGCTTTGGTGAGTAATATTCCACCACAATCAGCTTATCTACAGTGACTTCTACATTAGCATTTACGGAAACCTTCCATCACTTTTTGCATTAGGTAAGTGATGACAAGTTTTGAATCATTTCAATCATATAGAGCTAGCAGTGAATTGAAAATCATAGCCAGATCCAGCCTTTTCATTGAACATTCAAAATATTTTGTTTTGGTCATGACTGTCACTATGCGAACAGGGATATGCTTTTGTTTCTAGTCTTCAATTCAGATCATTAGAAATTTACCTATATCTGAAATAAACCTTTCTTGAATTTTTGTTCATCTTGTTGCCTTTAATGAAGCAAATCCTCGAACAAATTCCCTCACTTTATTCTTGTTTTCAAGATTATAGCTGTGTTAGAATGGGATATGCTTGACTAGAGAGCAATAATCATCACTGATTTTCAACCTATACAGTTTTTAATTACTTTTGATTTCATTTCCAGGACAATCACTTGATATGGCTTCTTGTTGGCAATACTATTGATTTTATACATATATGGGCTACAATTAACAAAATCACAAGGTTAAACCAAGCACAAAAAAAGACAATCAATAGACACACTTAATATACAATGTATGAAGCTTCTGTATTACACATTCTTTTATAAGTTGAAGGAATATATTCTAAAATGCTGACAAAAGAATGGTGTATTAAATATATAAAACAGTAGTATAGTCATTTACTATCATTATCACATATTATGTATTATACACAAATGTATGTGCCATACATTTATATGACTGTCAATGTAGTAAGTTTTCTTACACCAACATTACTACTAAAAAGGAGTAATGTGCTATGCTATCATATACTACGATGCTATGACAGCTACAACATCATCAGGCAACAGGCATTTCTTTGCTCTATTATAATTTTATAGGCTCATCAGTGTATATGCAGTCCATTGAAGACAAAAATATTGTTAAACAGCACATAACTCTATTTTGTTTGTCTCATGCCTCTCTTTTGCCACAGTCAGTCCAGTAATTTTATGACTTATATTTTGTTATCTACAATAGTGCACACAGCAGGAAGGTTTAATCTACAAAGGAGTATATCAATGGATATTTTAATGATCCAGCTACCTTGTCAAATCAATTTAAAGTCTTGACTAAATTTACCAGTGTTACTTGCAGCAGGGCTATAAGGATTATGAAGACACTCAAATTCTATTGAATATGCACAGGTAACTTGGCCTTAGATAATATGTTAATTAAATCGAATCACATACACATGAACATACACACGTTTTTTTTTCAACAGATCGTGTAACATTTGTACAGCCTACAAAAAAGTGAGGCAAGAATCAAATTTTGGTGTTCTACTTGACTCATAGAAGCTTTTATTTGTTTCTCTAAAAACATTCTGGTCTTGTAGCTTAAATGGGTAGCCCAAAATCCCTGCTTCAACTCAAACTCTACATTTTTTGAATCTGACAAAAGTAGATAAGATTGTTTTCCATTATTCTTACTACAAAACAGGCCCTTGCTCCTTCCAAATCATCAAGAAGCAGAGGCGGTTTCACCTGACAATTGATGTATCATCCTCACCAGTGGATGGCTTGAGTTCATGACTTCAAAGGGGCCTTCATCTTGCTTATGCTTCTTTCCTGTCCATTCTCTTTCCCCATGACCGTTATATATTTTGTGAAGATATCAAAGATAATGTCTTTCTTTGAGAAAAGATGACTGTCAGAAAAACCAGCAATTAGAATTTTAGCACCTGCACAATTCAATTCCAAAGCACTTTAAACAACAGCGCTAAATTTACTAGAGAAAAGCAAATGTGTATCTTAAATATGCTTTAATCCTCTTTTCCAGGAAGCTTATGTAACAAAAAAAAAAACTACAGCTGGAGGCTATAGTGGCCCATTTATAACCATACTTGGGTTTGTTACCAGGAAACCTGTCAAAATCAGCTTAGCTTGTTTGAATGGCTCATTCTAGCTTTCTGTGTCTTTCCTCTCATTTGACTTTAAGAGTTCAAACCGGGTTAGTGAGGTTAGCCAAGGGAAATAGTGTTCTTTCAGTTTGCCAACTGGGCAGGGCTGGAAAAAAAATGAAATAGATGGCTATTGTTTGAGGGGCTTCATTTGTCTCTGACTCTTCCAGGGGCTCTCTTTATTAGGATGGCTTTGAATTCTTTCCTCAGAGTCATTATTTTGGAATAAAACGAAACCTACAGCAAGCTGCATATGGAGTGTAAATATTTCCACCATTTGGGGAATACGCCAATGCATTAGACTGATTATACTAGTCTAAGAGAAAAACAAAGAAAGTTAGTTATTTTGAGAGACTCAAATGTCAGCACTTAACCAAAATTTAGGTTGACATACTTTGCTCTATGGTTAAGAGGAGCCAAGGCTGAGATTAAACTAGCCATTGTTGAAACAACTTCTATCTTTATTCTTCAGAATTTGGCACAAAATACACTCTGCTCAGGATTCATTCCTTATTTTTAAAGAGACCTGTACAATTATAACACGTTATATTATTTTCTATTGATTTGTAGCAAACTGTTACATATGTAGAAACTTAAAAAACATCCATTTATTGGCCCACAGTTCTGAGAACAAAGACAAGGAAGACTTGATAGAGTTCTATATTCTGTGTTTCACAAGACTGAAATCTACTGGGCAGATCAGGTTTCAATGGGAATCTATGGGGAAATCTCCACTTTCAAGCTCCGTTAAATTCTTGAAATAGTTCATTTCCTTTTGTTTATTAGACTAATATCCCCATTTCCTTGTTAGTGTTACTCTGAACTTGTTTGGGTGCTTTCACAGGGTTCCCTTTATCTTCATAGCCAACATTATGTGCTTGTAAACTCTATGACTTGTTTTTCTGTCATTAGCTTAGGGAAACTCAGCTTTTGAAAAGATCACACGATTGCGTTTGTCTCTCTGGCTTAATCCCTCCTTTGTTATGTGTTGTTACATAATCATAGGAATAAATCCAAGAAAATGAATGATGAGGTCTACAATATTCTGCCTACTACATTTATCCTTCCTTTTGTATTAGAATAGTTTGACTTCACATTTCTTCTGGTTGAAATGTAAGTTTCATTAGTTTTACTAGGTTTATTATTTTTTATTTTTTCTATTAGTACATGTTTGGAGGACATGATATTTAAATTACTTTAGTGCAGTTAGTATGTGTCCATAACACATCTTAATTCTTTTTTATCCCTTTCATCTCCCCTTCTCTCCCCTCCATCTCTTGATCACCTTATCTTTCATTATTTTTTCTGTTCCCTAATATCTATCTTTTATTTTGTTCATTTGTATTTTGAGCTTCTCATAGAAATGAAACAATACAGTATTTAAGTTTATGCATCTGATTTATTTCATATAACATTATGAACTCGGGTTGTTAATGTGGAAAAGAGAATATTCTTTCCTCTCTTCCCAAAAGGATGAATGCATTGAATACCTTTGCAATGTTCATTACCAGATGGTTCACATCACAAGCACACTGAGCCTACAATAAGATAAATTATTCGATGAGATCTATAAATTAAGGTATATCAGTGGTGCCCAACAACAAACTTGAAATTTGTTTTGCTGAGTACTTCTAACAAAAAAATTTAATGCATACTTCATGTGGAGTTGCATTATCAGCTTTCAACTTTTGTTTCAAATACTGCTGTGATGACAGAGGGAAGAAATGAACTAGAAGGACTTTTTAAAAATTTCTGTTGCAGCTTTTTAACTTATGTAAACTTTGCATATTATGAACTCCTTCAAATGAACCTTGGGGTATTGCTTTGCCTGAAGTTCAGTGAGCACCATTAGGTCAGCATATATTCTCAAAATTGTAAAAAACCGAGTCAACCTTTTCCTTCTTTACATTAGCCCAAGGTTATTTTATACATTCTCTGAAAGCCTGCAGCTGTTAAAGCTTTCATAAGTAAGTTGACAAAATTGCGTATTATGCAATGGTAGGAAAAAGTGTCTTTGGAGAGTATGAATGGGGTCCCAGCTTGTTAAAGAGAGTACTTAGGCAATGGAACACTACGAGACTGAGAAAAGACTACTGAAGAACAGAGAACCGTCAGCCTAAATATATAAACAATGATTAATTGTTTTATTTTAAGCTGTATCACTGGAGAAAAAGTGAAATACTATATCATAAAACTCTGTTATTATTTGCAGAAGAAAGGAACCACCCTTATATACCTATAGGGGCCAGGAATATAAAGTGAATGGAGAAAGTTCTAGATATGAAAGAAAACAGACTGAGGAGAGCTCTGGTAAATGCAAGAACACACGTTGTATATTAAAGTCACTATTCCACTCCAGGCAATTGTTGCCTTATGATGATTCAAAACAGATCCAAAAAGCTCAAAGAATGTCAAGTAGTACAAAAACAAAGTAAAGAAAACAAAAATAGATAGGCACCTGCTACCTAAAGGAGACAACATAAAAGGAGAAAATATTAAAGGGAAAACGTGGGAAAATATCTGTAGAGGAAAAAGAAGAAGACTTGGAACTTTGTAACAAAATCCATGAAAGCAAGAGGAAAGATTGGAATATTTAAATTGCGCGAAGGAAAAAAAACTAACCAAGAATTTTTTACCCAGAAGAAAAACAATCCATCCAAAGCAAAGAAATGGCTTTCAAAATTAAAATGAAAGAATTTAATATTGGTAGATCTGCTCTGTGATAAAAATGGCACCTTCTTCTTGGAGAAATAAAATGATACATGACAGAAACTTGGATGTACTTCGAGAAAGGAAGAATGTCAGAAAAGGAATAAGCATAAGTGAGTTAAAATATATTATTTTTTCTTATTTTTTTAGAGAAGTTCTCCCATTAGTTTAGTCTGGGCTTGAGCTCACTAGGTAGCCCATGCTGGCCTTAAACTCACAGCAATCCTCCTGCCTCAGCCTCCCAATTGCTGGGATTTCAGGCCTGTGCCACCTTGCCCAGCATTCATATTTTTAATTCATTTAAAAGGCAATTCTTTTCTTAAAGTAAGAAAACTTACAATGTATTGATATTTATAGCATATAGATGAGTAAAGTGGACAACACCAATGTTAAAAGATAGGAAAGAGGATTCTTTGTGATAAAGTACATATTTTATACATGAAAGGATACAATGTTATTTGAAGACAGCTTAGATACGTCTAAAACATTGTAAACACTAGGGCAAACATAAAATTTTAAGAGCATTAAAATCGAAATTAAAGAATAGATATAAAATGAAATTGTATATAATGCCCTATTAAACCAGAGAACAAAAGGAAAATAAAGAATCAAAGAGCAAATTCCATAAAAGTTACAGAGGTAGTAGATATCCATCCAACTTTATTAGTTTTCTTGGGATGCTGCAACAAAAAAACACACATTAAAATGCTTGAAACAACATTAATTTATTGTTTACAGTGCTAGGGGCTAGAATTCCAAAACTGAGGTATTGATGGGTCCATGGCCATCTGAAACCTGCAGGAAAGAGATCTTTCCTTCACACTTTGTGCTTCTGGAATCCCCAGATATTCCTGGATTCAAAGAAGCACTAGTTTCGATCTTGATGTAATATAACTCATCTCTTCACATAATCTTCTCTAAGAACATGTTTGTGTCTCTTTCCAAGTTTTCCTTTCTGTATGAGGATATGATTCACATTGGATTGGACCTCTATATAAATTGAAACCGATAAGATTAAGATTGCAGAGTCTCTCTGTATTTTTAAAATTTAGCTGGCACAATTTCTTACAATGTGGAGAAGACTGGCAATTTTGAAATCTTCAAGGTAGCATGTCAGATTAATGTTTCAGCGAAAATTTTACACTGGAGTTCAAGTCCAAAGACAATTTACTTGGGTAATTCTTTATTTTTGTTGTTGTTGTTTTGTTTTTAATTTCATTTTATTTTTTTTGTTTTTGGAGGGGGTCAGTTTTTTGTTCAGGTTTTAAAGTGATTTGTAAAAGCCCACCTGAATTATGGAGGACAATTTCCTTTACTAAAAGTTGATCTGTTTAAGTTAATTACACCCAAAGAGTATATTCATGAAATACCTAGAATAGAATTTAACCAAATATGTAGGTGCAATAGCCTAACCAAATTTATATAAGATAAACATCACATGCTCATCCTTAATAATTCAACTTATTTGTTGGAGGGCACAATTCAATCCATAACACAAACTGTAATAATAATTACTTTAAATTTTAGTGATAAATACCCCAAATAAATAGATTTTCAGAATGGATTAAAAAAGCAATGTTCAACTCTAGCTTGCTTATAAGGAACCTTTATACTTTCAATATAAAGACAAATAGATTAACATATTGAGGATATACTCCTAAGTGAAATAATTCACACATATGTTAATACCGAATTGTTTCTCTGGTGTGAAAAACTATAATAGTACATAAGATCCTAATGAAATAATTGACAATGTGAAATAGGAAAAAAAAGGGCTGAAGGTGTAGGGAAAGTGAGAAACGTAGGGAAAGGTAATAAGGGAAAAGAAAAAAATGAGAAAATGAAAAAATGGAAATAAATTGTTTGTAAATGGGGAGGGGAGGAGAGGGTGAAGGGAGGGCAGGGACAAGGGGAAAAATGAGAACCAAGACCTGTCATGTAAAGGTACAAGATCCCAATAATGAATATAACTGTACTGTATACCTAAAATGTACCAATAAACTCGATAAATAGAAAAAAAGACAAATAGATTAAATGTAAAGGAAGAAAGATAATCTATACTAATAGTATTCATAATAAAGTTGGAGTGCTTATAAATAGTACAAAGACAATTAATAACTTAATGCTGAACATTATTAGAATAAAGAAGGTATCACAGAATTATAAAAGGATAACTTTTCCATGAAGAATTTGTAGTCTTCATTCTGTATGAACCACAAAATAGAGTGCGAAAATGTGTGAAGTAAAAACTGACAGAAGAAAGAGGAGAAACTAACAACTGTGTATTACAGTTAAACATTTTAAAACCCCTCTGTCAGTTCCTTAGAGATCAAGCAAGCAGAAAATCATAATGACACACCTTTCCCTAACTGAATAATTAACTGATATAATTGACATTTGAAAAATACTCTATCCAACAACAAAAATAACTTTTAAAAAATTTTACCTAGCACATTTATCAAAATAGAGTATATTTTGAGCCATAAAAGTGAAACTTTACAAATATAAAAGATTAAAAATCTTACAAAGTATGTCCTCAAGACACAATGCAACAAAATGGTCAACTTGCAGAAATATAGCGTTGAAATCCCAAATATTTGAAGATGAAATCTAAAAAAAAAATGTAAAATACTTATCAAGAGAAATTAAAAATAATTTAACTTAATGAAATTAAAAATACAATTTATGTGATGGAGACAAAGTAATACTCAGAGGGACATTAATATCATTAGATGCACATATTTGAAAAGAAACATGATCTAAAATATCTCAGCAAGTTCATTAAAAAATTGACTCTAAAGTTTATACAGAAAGGCGAAAGACCTAGAATAGTCAACACAATAATATAAAAAAATAATTGGAGTATTCAAATTATCAAATTTCAAAATTTACTATAAAGTTACAGTAATAAGGACATATTGGATGTAGGATGAACACAGCATGTAATGGAAAACATATAAATATACCCACACAAAGATAATAAATTGATTTTCTACATAGATACAATACAATTGTATGAAGAAAGGATAGTTTGATTGCTGGTTCTTGGCATGGGGAAATTTTAAAACTATCAACTAGAAGTGGAACAACTATGTGATTTGTTAGAGGTGCATTATTGGGTCTGTGGTTGCCTCTGAATTATAAGTTGGAAAAAAATAAGGGAACCATCAGATATTAAGTGATGTCCACAAGAACCAAGATGTATCATGTACAGGTACAAATTCCAGATGATCAGTGTGATCATAAAGTATACCTAAAATGTATCAATAAACTTAATAAATAAAAAGTAGTGTCCAAATCATTTCAATTATTATAAGAATTATTACGTGGTTTCCTGGACTGCTTTCTATATACAGTAGTCTGACATCCCTATAAATATGAGTGGACAATAGCTGACTGTCTTTCTGGGTTGGTTACTGTAGATAATGAGTTAGTTTTTTGCACTAGTAGTATAGATTATAAGTCAGAGTCCTATTTTTACGTCTTATTTAGCTATTGTCTCTGTGTCTCTCATTTTAAACACAGTTGTACAATAGAAAAGAACCAAGATTTCCTGGAGAAAATGAATGATTATAAGACTGGAACAAAAATATACAAAATAAGCCTGGAGCATCTTATATGTACTTTCAGAAAGTGAGGAATTGGTTGTAAAAATCTAAACAAAGAAACACTGCATTGGTCATATGTCAAAGTGACCCAGCCACTAACTGAAGGAGCTTCCAAACTCAAAGTTAAAACAATTTGAGCAGCAAAATAAATATTTGAGAAAAACAAAATTTAAGTATTGGTTTATAATCCAACATATAAAATCTGAGTCTACACTGATATAAATTATTGAATACATAAGTAGGTAGGCAAAATAGACAAAACTATTATGCAAAATTCCAAATGATTTACTTAGACACTCTTCCTCCAAGCAAGTGGATCATAATTTCCCACTTCTTAAACATGTGCTGCATATGTGCTTTCCTTCCAAAGAGTACAGTATGAGAAGGAGTTAAGGGAGGAAAATAACTTTACAAAGAGAAACCTGACAGATAATACTTCAGCCAGGTGATCAAGGTCAATATCAAGAGTTATAAATAATGATAAAATGAGAATGACCCTTCTCTGTTTTTTTTTTATCTCCAAAACATACAATCCCAATCCAGCTATAAGAAAAACGTATTTTTCAATAAATGTAAAAATATTAAGATATTAAATATTTATTTCAAATCAACTTCAAACTATTCTGAGTAAACAAAACCACCTACTGGACTCCAGATTGGTACCCCTGACAGAAGCTGACCACTAAGAAAGAAGAAACTCTCTTTGACTTTTCCAGGGTCAGGATGACCCTAGAGTGTGGATGCTGATGAACACCTGATGTAGGGGAAAGAAAGAAAATCCTTTGTCAAGAGCCCAAAGCATTAAGAAGGTAAGAACAAACGGAATCCAATGACTTCAAAGGAGGGAGAGTATTTCTTAGTACAGTGGTGCGCAGAAGTTCAGCCAAATACTTGTAAAGCAGCTCAGATATGAAAAGAAACTAACATTGAGACCTTACATACATTACATGGATAGTGGTCAGTGCTGAATTGCACATTGCAGGGAACTAAATATGGCAGAAAGTACTTTTCAGATGAAAATAGTATAAATACTATAAAATTTTTATTTAAAAAGCCACAAAATGAAAGAGAACAGGTCTGAAGGATGCTATTCTCATACTGACATTAACTAAATACAAAATATTGCTCTACCGTACTTTGATTTTTCATTTGGTGTAGAAAAAAGATAATCCAGGGCAATTTACTTCTGTGAATCAGAAGAGCCATACACATCTTATGCGTATTTTTTCTAGCATGTAACTACAACTAGTGCCTAGTGTGGAGACATAGTGAGTAGAGGAAGGAGAGATTTGGCATAGAAAAATTAATCATTCTCATAGTTTTGGAATTAAGTTATCCTCAGAAAAATCTCTTCCATATAACACCATGGAGGGGAAACCCCAGCATAAACCTCTTATCTAGTACTTCTGTAGGTACTCTAGAATGATAGCCAGATTGACTTAAATTAATTGACTGTGGACTTGAGTGGAGTTGAGCTTATGAATGCTTTGAGACTCATATGAAAGGTATTATTAATCTATAACATAGGGTGCACTTGTACAGTACCGTATTGTGGTCTTTTTGGTAAAGAAGATAGTATTTCATGTACATTATTTCATTTGTATTTTGATCCTTACAACTCTTAGAGGTAAGACATTATTTTTATAAAGTTTATTTTAAGAAAATAAGACAACTTTGAAAGAGAGAGATTTAAAAATTAAAGTAAGTGAAGCAGAAAGTTGTAAACACTGACTTCAGTGACTTTGACAACAGTTTCATGACTTGTATCACTGTGGGCTTTTCATGCTACTATAGTGCCTGGCTCCTAAGACCAGAACCTGATTGTGTTGATGTGCATCTCAAGCTCTCCTAGTATTTCAGGGATAGGAGTTCAAATGTGCATACAACAGTCAGTTGTGTTCCTTTATGTAATTGAAAGTATAATAGGAGGGAAATCTCTGCTATAGGAATGAAATGACATCTGATTGTTTCCTCATCTCAGGACTACCTACTATGTGAAACAGTTCATGACATCATCGCCTATTGAGACCACTTTGTGGCAAATTGGCTGGTAATTTGTCTCAAGGACCTGGGCAAGATGTGATTTCAACCAGAAATATCCGGGACATAAGAACTTTTTTATGCTGTGATTTCCCTGTTTGAGTTGCAGGATAAAGTAAACTATCTCTCTGATTTCTAATTGGGAGATTAAACTTGAGGATGGATGAAGAAACCCAAGTCTAGAGAGTTGTAAGGCCTAATTTTATTGCTGTTCTCTAAGTATTTAATTCAAAAATTTCCAATATCTTCTGTGAACACCTCATACAGGTCTATCTAAATACCTGTATGCATTGATCTACTCAAGACAAACAACAATTAAAAGGAAATAGTTGACTACTAGCATTTATGGAGTTTTCAGTTTTTAACTGAGTGGTCTGAGGATCATGTAAGATAGCCAGCATAGTAAGCCCCATATGGCTCTGGCTGGTAGAACTATGGTAATAATTTTTAAAAGTAAGTTTAAAGTATTTGTATTTTCCAATTTTAGTTAACATTTTAATTACATTATTTTGTAACTTTTACTCTCTTATTAGTACATATTTGCAGTACATAATGGTTACATAATGATTTATCATTAGGCGGTACGTGAAGTTAACACATTTTAACTCTTTTTTTTTTCTCTTTTCTTACCTCTCTTATCCCTTTCTGCCCCTTCCATCTCTAGGTCCCCTTCCCATTTGTTATCTTTCCATTTTTTATTTCAAATCTTTTTTATCATTCCCTTTCCCTCCCCATCACCCACTTCTTCCATTTCTTTTTTCTTTTTTCCTTTTGCAAATGATCTCCTTGCTCCTAATATATATTTTTATTTTCTCCTTATTTATATTTTGATTTTCTCATATAAAAGAAACCACGCAATATTTAAGCTTGTGTTTCTGATTTATTTCACTTAAGATTATGGTCTCCAGGTGCATCCATTCACCTATGAATACCTCAAGTTTAGCTTTCTTTATCTCAGAGTAGTACTTCATTGTATGTAAATCCCACATTTTCTTTAGCAATTCATCTATCTATGGGCATATAGACTGATTCCAAGATTTAGCTACTATAAATTGTGTTGCTATAAATGTATCACTGAAATATGATGACTTTATCTCTTTCCAAAAAAATCTGGAGCAGAAATACCTGGGTCAAACAAAATTTCTACTTTTAGTTTTTTGAGGGCTCTCCATACTTCTTTTTAAATTTTTAAAAGCAAAAAATAATGTAGCAGTTCAGATCATATCAGATGATTTGCTAAACCGTAAATGGTCCTAAAGAGATCTTCTGCTATATTGCTGTCTTTAGGCAGAACTGTACTCAAGTTTACCAAAGTAGCAACTCTTATGCTTAAGAACACTTAGTACTTAAACACCTTTATTTCTAGTTGAGGCAAGAGGAGGGTGGGAGAGTGCTAAGGTGGATAAATGTTTTCTTCCCTGCTAAGGAAGGCAGCTATTTGACCTCTGAGATTAACGAGGATCAGTAAAACTTGACACCACCACCGTTTCATGTTTTTCCAGTCTTCTTGTCTGTGCAACTCACTATCATCATCATTCTTGTGGTAGCACCAGCCTCAGAGTGCATATTTTTAAAAGTCTGCAACGGATGAGTTTCTTGAAAATACAGTCATGGGAACACAATGTTTGGAAAGGTTATGAGTGTCAGCCCCATCATATATATAAGCAGTAAAGACAAAGATACCTCCCCAAAACACAAGAGTAGTAGGTTGTCTTCCTCATTCTGTTATAGAACCTTAAATGTTCATCCTGTAATGTCTGTGGAGTCCTAGATACTGCTGTGGTGCAGGTCTAGATGTACCCCTAAAGCCTCATGCGGTCATGAGTGGAGCTTTGACTGGGGCACTATAGAGTGAATCTAGGGTGTGTGACACTGGGATTAAGGATGTGATGCTGGGGTGAATGGTGTGATGTTGGGTTTAAGGGTGCTCCATTCTGGATGTTGGTGGCACCAATCAATAGGCTTATAACCTAGATAGAATATAAGATAGAATATAAAGAGACAGAAAGAAGGCTGCTGCTACTGTTCACTGCTGCTTCAATACTTCACTGTTTAGCTACCTTCCACCCTCCCTGCTTTGTCATAGATTATATCTCCTCTGAGATGACCCTTTGCCATGCCACCCTTCCTTGGAGCCAGCTGACTATGGAATGAAGCTTCTACAATCTTTAAGCCAAAATAAACCTTTCCTCTTTTAACATTGGGTGTGGAGAAATTGGCCTCAGCAGTAAGAACAGTGACTAAGACACAATACTCATTTAATTAGCCTCAAGTTTACTTATTACAAATTATGTAACAGGAACTAGTTATGGAATATGGGAATTCAAAGATGTATAAACCCTATCCTTTCCCCTTGGGAACTAGCATGAAATGTGAAAGAAAGCAAGTAAACACATGACTTAAATTCATAAGTGAGAATGTACAGTATGAGAACATAACCTAGTAGGGGTTACTCAAAGAAGGCTTCTTGGAGAATTGATACCTAAGCTGTATCTTAAAGGATAAATAGGCAGGTAAATTTGAAAAGTTGAGAAATACATTCTCAGCAGAAAATAAAAGTATGAAGACTCAGACAAAGTGGAGACCAATATTTATTAAGGAGCTAAAGGTGGTTAATCACAGTAATGAAAGACATGACACAATGAAGTAGCAAAAGATGAGAAAGGAAGAGTAAACAAAGGTCAAGTTTGCGGGGCTACATGTATTATACTAAGGAATTTGGACTAACTCTGTAGTTGCCATGAGACACTGAAATATTTTAAACAGGATGATGCATTGGAAATGAGTTCACAGCATTGCATTTTCTGGAAGGACATCCATATTAGTATATTTAGCCAGAATCTGTTTCCTAAAGGAAAGATAACAGGATCAGGGCAACAAGCTCATCAAGTCAACTGAATGCTAATGAGTACTGAGTAATGGCACATCTTGTGGAATATGTAGGCTCACGTTTTCTGTGTAGAACTCATGCCAAGCTGCAAAGTGCTGTTTTCAGAATGGAGTCCCAGAGGACACACAGAGCTAGTTATTCCTCTCAGTGGTACCCCTCTCTCCCCTCCCTGTTAATGTCACCTTCTCTCTTTCATTACTTTGAAATCTGATAGCAAACACGCAGGGTGTCATGCAGGAGAACTTTAGCTAGCAAGCATCTTTATTGGTCCTGAGCTAATACAATCTGAAATCAAAGAGGAGGCCACCCATAATGTCAGCATGGATCAACTTTAGAGTCACCCTTCCCCCATTAGCTGTGTTCTCAGCTGTACAGTGGATTAATTACCTAGAAAGCCAGCCACTTTTAACAAAAATGTAATATCTCCCATGCAGAGCTTAAATGGATCCCAGGAGACAAAGTAGAGGGACATTTGGGCACAGATATTTAAACTGCGTGTTTACTCTACAACTTTTATACCTAATTAATTATCAGCAGGGCATAACCAGTTCTAGAATCTTTGCTGCCCCCGCCCCCAATCATTGGCATAGCCTTTGGACAGTAGTAGCCTTTGGATAGGCTGAAAATAATACCATCTGCATTAATATTTAATGCAGGTTTCCATCTGGAAGATGGTGAAAACTGCAGAGGGTTAGTAATTGTAGAAAGGAACAAAGAGATTTTAAATCTAGTAAAGGTGCTCCTCGCTTGAACAAAAGGTTGTACCAGAAATTAAGGGAATTGCAGGTGAATAAATTAAGCCAAAGTATTTTCTACCTTAGTTAAGTAAGACTGGGGCCTAAACAAATCTTATGATTTGGCTTGCCTTGGCTTGCTGCTATTCATTTGCATGTAACATGCTTTAAGGAAAAGATCTTTATCTTTTAGCAGAGTACTTCAGAAAAGCAGTGAATGGAAAGTGAGTGGTTAAAAATAACTGGACTGTTGCCTCTTACAGATGATCATTACATGGATCATGGCAAAACTGGGCCCTGGAAATAGCTCTTTCAGTAGCTCCCTAAGTGACCTTGGTGAAAGTTTCTTTGAAATTCTCTATTCTTTTGTCTCTTCATCCCTGAGGGTTTCAAATGATTTCAAGATGAGATTATAAATAATAAAATGCTAAAAATATATATACAAAGTATTGATGAGGGTCTGGATGTGAGTGAATCATTGAATGAATCATAGGATCTGAGAATTGGAGAGGCTCTTAATGCTCATCAATTCAACCCACTCATTTTGAACACGAAAAACTTGAATTATATAAAAATGACTTGCCCAATGTCAATCTTACATTGAGAACCACCTCCCACTCAATTGGACTCCTACTCCCTCTGACAAATTTCCTTCCTGGTAGTGGTGTTAGAGAAGGGATAATGCACACTCACTAAGGGAAAACTAAGGAATACATGACAGAGCTTTTAAACCTGGATAACAGAACAGTGGTAACAATTAGAAATAATGCTGTTACTCGGTGTTATTTAATGATAGTATAGGATAAGAATCTAGAATTACAATTTTGATGCAGACTGCTGCAAATACCTCACTAAAAGAACCACAGGCAGCAGCAAGAAACTGAAAGTAAAATGCAAAGTAGCATTTTTTGTGGCTCTGACTACAAATCCCACTGTACAAAATAATCATGAGGGGTTACACCATATGGACTACTCCCTCTTGCCATGATAGTTCAGCTTTTGTGTCTTACTCTATAGAATTTGATCACCTTGTAATACTTCCACTGTCACCACTTTGGTTGAAGTCACTATACTTCTTACATACTTATTGCAGGGCCCTGTATAACTGGCTGTCCTCCTTCTATCCTTGATTTCCATCTCTATATTCTAGTCTTAAAAATGTTTAGTGATTCTGTGAAAACAAGCCAGATCATGTCAAGCTGCTACTCAAAATCCTGCAAACTGATCTCAGTTCTCTCGAAGGCCTTATGTAATCTCATGCCCTGTTATCTCACTGCCCTACTCTCCTACTACTCTCCACCCTACTCATTATTCCAGTTACACTGGCTTCTTTGGCTTTCTGTTGACCTACTCTAAACACATTGGCACCTCTGGATCTTTCATTTCTTTACCTTGTGGAAGGCACTTCTCCTACACATCTGTTTACTCCCAGGAGACAATTCAAATGCTACCTAGCACTTTCTTGATCTGTAAAAAAAAGATTAACACCCACTGATATCATCCTATCCAAAAACTACCTTATGTTTTTTTTTTATTATTGTTGCTGTTTTTTCTATTGAGGTTTATTGGTACACTTAAAGCAAACAATACAGTTACATTTATCATTGGGATCTCGTACCTTTACATGATTTGTCTTGGTTCTTGTTTATTCCCCATATCCCTGCCCTCCCTTCATTCACCCCCTTCAGCCTTCCCTATTAACAAAGACTTTTTTCCATTTTTTTCCTTTATTCATGTTTTTTCTTTACCCTTATTTCCTTTGCCCTCCTCTCCCCTTTTCTCCTTTAGCCATTTTCATCCTCTTACACCCTCTCAGTTATACCATTGGAACCTTATTTACCCTTTTTTTTCACACCAGAGAAACTATTTGGTATTTAAAGGGTGTCCTTTTTATTTCACTTAAGAGTATAACCTCAAATGAGAACCAAGACCTGGCATGTAAAGGTACAAGATCCCAGTAATGAATGTAACTGTACTGGCTACCTAGAATGTACCAATAAATTCAATTTAAAATCCAAAAATTAAAACAAAACAAAAAAAGAGTATAGCCTCATTCAGGCATGGTGGAGCACACCTGTAATCCCAGCACTCTGGTAGCTGAGGCAGGACAATTGCTGTGAGTTTGAGACCAGCCTGGGTCTGGGCTACATAGTGAGTTCTAGGTCAGTCTCAACTACATAGTGAGACCCTGTCTAAAAAAAAAAAAAAAAAAAAGAATATAGCCCCTCAATGTATATTCATTTCACCATACATGTTTCTAGTTTCTCATTCTTTATGGCTGAGAAGTACTCCATTTTATAGAAAAAAACCACACCTTCTTTATCCAGTCTCCAGTTGATGGGCATTTGGGTTATTTCCAAGTGTTAAATATTACAAACTGGGCCATTATAAGCATGGGTGCACATATATAATGGTGGTATGATTCTTTTCATTCTTTTGGAAAGATATCCAGCAGACAGATAGCTGGGTCAAGTGGAACCTCTAATCCTAGTTCTTATAGATATCTCTATATTGATTTCCACGGTGGTTGCACCACTCTGCACTCCCACCAACAGTGGAGAATGAAAGTTTCCTTTCTCCCCAAAGCCCTGGCAGCAATTGTTATTGGTTGATTTCTTTATAGCAGCCATTCTTTCTGGGGTAAGTTGGAATCTCAGTGTTGTTTTCATCTGCATCTCTTGAATGACCAGTGATGTTGAACATTTTTTCATATATTTATTTGCAGCTTTTACTTCTTTGAGAAATATCTCTTCATTTCAGATGCCCATTTTTGAATTGGATCTTTGTATTGGGGGGGTCTGATTTTTTTTTAGTTCTTTGTATATTCTAGATAGTAGTCCTTTGTCTGAGGAGTAGCTGGTAAACATTTTTTTCCCTATATTGTAGGTTGTCTTTTAGCTCAGCTGGTGATTTCTCTTGAACTACAAAAGCTTTCTCTTTTTTTTGTTTTTTGTTTTTTGTTTTTTTTGATACCTGGGATTGAACTTGGGTCCTTGCGCTTGCAAGGCAGGCCACCGAACTGCTGAGCTAAATCTCCGGCCCTGCAAAAGCTTTTTAATAAATGAGATCCCAGGTGTTGATTCTTTTTACAAGCTCTCATGCTGATGAGGATTTGTTCATAAAGTCTTCTCCCATGTGAATGCCTGTGTGAGTTCTACCTAATTTACTTTCCATTAAGTTTAGTGTTTCTGTTTTGATATTTAAATATTTTAGACTTTTTTTATTTTTTTGAGACACTGTTTCACTGTGTAGCTGAGACTAACCTGGAACTCACTATGTAGCCCAGGCTGGTCTCAAACTCACAGCGATCCTCCTGCCAAAGCCTCCCAAGTGCTGCGATTGCAAGCTTGGGCCACCACACCCAGCCTGATATTTAAATATTTAATCCACTGGGATTTTAGTTTAGTGCATAGTGAAAGATAGGGATCTGGTTTTAATCTTTGGCAGGTTGAAAGTCAGTTTTTCCAACACCATTTATTAAAGAGGCTATCTTTCCTCCAGTGAGGCTCCTTTGTCAAAGATGAGGTAGCTGAGAGTGTCTGCAGTTGTTTCTGCATCTTCCAATCTTTTTTACTGGCCCTCAGGTCTGTTTCTTTGCCAGTACCATGCTATTTTTATCACAGTGGCTTTGTAGTATAGTTTCAAGTTTGGAATTGTGATACCCGCTGCCATGTCTGTTTCCTAGAAGGGTTTTTGCTATTGTAGGTCTCTTCTGTCTCCAAATGAATATTTTTTTTCTCTAGTTCTGTGAAATATACTGGTGGGATTTCAATCAAGATTGCATTGAATCTGTACAGCAGTTTTGGAAGTATGACCATTTTCACTATGTTGCTTCTTCCTACCTAGGAGCAAGGGATGACTCTCCATCTTCTTATATCTTATTCTATCACTTTTTTGAGTGCTGTAATTTTCAGTGTAGAGGTCTTTTGCTTCCTTCATTAGACTGATTCCTAGATGTATTTCAGTGTTTTATTTTGTTTTCATTTTAATTATTTTGTTTTAACTAATGTACCATAATGCTTAAAACAATATCTAGAATATAGTAAACAATAAATACATTAAAGTGTCAACAATGCTAATTTACAAGTGCTTTGGGAAAAGAAAAAATATGAGAAAAGGAAAAAATTGAAACACTGTCTCAATTGTTACATAAAAATAGCATGAGTATTGTTTTTCTTGATAAAAATTAAATAGTTTGTCCATGGCCACAGAGCTAGATTTAGGAAGCTAGGATTCACTAAAATACAAGTATGGCTGACTCTAAAAGCCCGTGTACTTAGCGATCACAAAATAGTTCTCCTAACTTCCAACCAGAACCTCTACTGCTTGCTCTTCTTTAAACTCTCTTTCACTGTCTCTCTTATTTCCCACCTGATTTTGTGTGAATAATTGGCCTTTATATGTGTGTCACTGTCCAGGAAAGAATTCTCTCCCTTCCTACTAAACTTTAGCATAGCAGGTCATGAGATTCAAGTAGCATACCACTTTGTTTCAACAAATAACTCCGAATGCTGATGGAATGGCATAGAAAATTGCAAAAGTGTTCAGACTATGTCATACCCAGAGGCCTGACCAACAGACTTGTCCCTTCTGATTTTTGTGCTTATCTGAAGTTCAGCATATCAGAAGCTTTTTGTTTTTCTTATTTGTTTGTTTGTTTATTTTCTGCCCAGAGAATCAGAATACAAACACTCTAGAAACCAGAGTTTTGGTCATAAATTTCAAATCTGTATGTCAAGCTATCACCTCGCTGAACACAATACTTGTATCAGTCTTTGAAACTATTGGAAAGAACTTTTTTTTAGAAAGAAAGTGGGCAAGAAATTATCTTACTTAGAAAAGTAGGGCCAGGGATTTAGCTCAGCATTTCGGTGGCCTGCCTTGCATGCACAAGGACCCGAGTTCAATCCCCGGTACCAAAAAAAAAAAAAAAAAAAAAAAAGAAAGAAAGAAAAGCCACCTGTGCACCCTGGAAGGATGTGCACTTTATTTCTGGAGTTTTCTCTAAAGATCAGAATGGAAGGATGGCTGTTTTACATTATAGCAATAATTACCTGCACTTATTGCTCATGTTCTTGAAAATTTTCAAAGGCCTTTTATTTACACTATCTCACATTTAACTTATTACAACTGCTTGAAGGATGCAGATGAAGAAATCATGTTCCTGATTGTGATGTTTAGTAATGACACTGCCTGGACTAGTGTACAAGTCTTCTTACTCCCAAATCAATGTTCTCCTTATTGTCCAGAATTTTTAGTAATTCTCCATATATTCTTTTCATTAATAAAACACTGCCTTCTGACACATTCAATTTTGATAATAAAGTTCTATGTTTACTCAGTAGGCGTGGCATAGGCAAACTGTTAACAAGATTCGTCAAAGCTCCTTGACCCAAATTTTTCATTCCACCAGTTAGACCTATTCAGTTATGCAATTCAAAAGATGTCTCATAAAGTAAACACTAACTCTATATTATAAGTAAATGTATTCAGTTGACTTCAATATCTCAGGAATGTCTCAATGCCACCTATATTTTAATGGGAGAAAAAGGAATAAAAGGAGAAACAGGGAAGCTCTAAATAAAGCATCCTAGTCAAAGATCCTAGGCAGGCAGAGAACAATAAGGAAATATTCAGCACTTATAGTAAAAGACGAACTGCGTGGTGGGATATGGGGAGTGATAATCATGAGACGGAGAAAGCAAAGGGTTCTAGGATTACAAACTGTTGAAGATCGATTTTGCTTTAGGCTTTCTCTGAGAGAAAACAAGTATTAAATCTAATGGGAAATAAATTAAAAGGAGACTGTTAAAGCAAAGTGTTGTTTGTAGATGCCACAAAAAAGAGAAAAATAAGTGAAAACTATTTAGCTTTCCAATGCACTCTAGTATAGTACCCAGAGAAGATGGAACAGGCTCCTTAGAATTCTAATGAACTGTTAAATGTAGGGTATAAACTGTAAATGATGCCAATCAGCAATGTTAATGGAAAACTTCACTGCACTTTAAAAAAATATTTAGGTGTGATTGACCTTCTGTGGACAAAATAAAGTTTTTCTTATTTTACTTCTATGCTGCGCCTCTCTGTACATGGCACTTACCAATTCCTTCTTAACAACAGGAAGAAATTTTTGGGTTTATCTGTTACAAAGAACAACAATGTGTATACACATGTGCAAAAGTGTCAAACTGGGATTTTCACTCATTGATGCTTTGTCTAACAGGTTTTGCATGTGCTTACTTTAGTACCACAGAGTATAATAGACACACACCATTCTAAGATTTGTGATTTTTTAAAGTTTTTTTGTTTTTTTTTTAATTTTTCTGGTAGAAGTAGAGTACAAAGGCACATGAAAAAACAGATTTTCAAGTTTTGGAGGTCAAAAGTGACTCATCGGATTACTCATGCATGGATGATGATTACTATTCATTACGGTAAAATGCATGTTTTCATGACAGAAGAGTGAAGTGAGTGAATGACGAAGATGATGATGATGATGATGATGATGATGACTTTGACGTTGACCATGTGAGCCAAAGTTCCTGTGACAGTGAAATGGAGCAAGAATTTTCTGATACCAACACAAGGGTGAAGACCTCCTTCATTCAGATGATGAAGAAAACAGCAATGTGAGTGCATATTTGACTAATTGAAATGTTACAATATGGTCATGCAACCAAATGGAGTGATGCAATGTTAGAACTTGTTCCAAAAATATAGTGAGGATCTTGGCAGCAGTGAAACCTATTGGCAGAATGCCAGCATTACTAGTCAATGTTGGAAACTGTAATGGATGAAATGATATGAGATGTGAAATACACAAAGGCTAAAACACAAATAAAATGCTCTGCATGCACCAATATCCACAATCAAAAGTGTTTTTATTATGGCACCTCACTAGCTGAACTAAAAGCATGTAGAGGTCTCCTGTACTTAGAGGGAACCTCTCATGGTAATCGTAGACATGTAAAAGACCTATGGAAAAGAAATGGGTCAAAATATGGCTTAAAATATATGTCCCTGTAGATACAAAGACATTATTCTTTCAATTTAGAAATTTATCCTGGAACTCACCCATCAGGTCCTTATTCATATAGTACTAAAGGGAATAATGTTGTGAACAGACTTGTTGCCCCGTCTCACAAACTACTCAGAATGTGCCATTTGACAATTGCTTTACCAGTTTCCAATCAATGTTATATTTGCTAATAGAGCACAAGTTGACCACTGCAGGAATGATAAGTAGGAACTAAGCAGAAATTCCAAATGAAATGTTGCAATTTCAAAACAGAGAATTTCATAGAATAATCTTTGGATTTCAAAAAGCTTTACATTTGCTTGGTATATGGCAAAGAAAAATAAATTCGTACTGCTAATGTCAACATTGCACCATAATGGAAATACTGATAGGGAAACATCAACAAAATGGAAGCTTGAGATGGAAACTTTCTACAACAAAACCACAGGTGTAGTAGATGTTGTTGATGAGTAGGTAATATTTCATCCCCTAACAGGTTAAGTGTCTGTATTAATACTTGGATATTTGAAACATTTTTATTTTACTTTAGTGCATGGTGAGAAATATGGGCCTAGCTTTACTCTTAAGCATATGTACAGCCAAATTTTCCCATTATCCTTTGCTAAAGAAGCTAGCTTTTCTCCAGTGTAAGTTTGTGTCTCTTTTCTTAAAGATATGGTGGCTAAGTGTGCCTGGAGTTATTTCTGTGTACTCTGTTCTGTTCCAGAAATTCATGTGTCTTTTTTTTTTTTGCCAGTACCATGGTGTTTTTATCCTTGTATATCTGTAATGCAACTTTAAATCTATGATTGTGATATTACCTGTTTTACTCTTGTTACCCAGAATGGATTTTACTATTCTGAGTCTCTTTTGGTTCTGTGTGAATTTTAGATATTTCCTAGTTCTGTGAAAACTGCTATTGACGTTTTGACTGAGGCTGAGTTACATTTCTATATCAGTTTTGGAACTAAGGTAGTTGTGACAGTATTTGTTCTGCCTATCCAGGAATGGGGGGTATCTTTCCATTTCTTGATATTCTCTTTGATTTTATGTTTTAGACTACTAGGTATTGTAAAAGTATTTCACTTTCTTTATTATGTTATTTCATAAGTATTTAATTTTTCTCTATGCTATTGAAAAAAATTTCCTAATTTTTTTCTCTGTAAGTTTATGATTGGTATAGTAATACTGTTGATTTTTGTTTGTTGAATTTTCATCCTGCTACATTATTGATTTGGGTTATTAATTCTAGGTATCTTTTGGCAGAATTTCGTTATTCTTCAATATAAGGATTCACATCAGCTGCAAGTAATGATAATTTAACTTTTTCCTTTCCTATACATATGTTTATTTATTTCTCACACCAGATTACTCTGGCTAATGTTTCAAATTCTATATTGAGCAAGAATGCTGACAATGGACATCTTTGTCCTGTTTCTGATTTTTGTATATGTGCTGCTGAAGCTTGCACTTGTTTCTGATTTTGAAGGAAAAGCTTTCAGATTCTTTTGAGTTAATATGGTGTTGGTCATGGGTTTATCATAAATGCCCTTTATCAGATTGAGATAAGGTTTTTCTATAACTGTTTTCTTCAGGGTTATTACCACTAATGGCTACTGGATTTTTCAAAAGCTTTTATATCATCTATTGATGTGATACTGTGATTTTTGTCCTTGCTTCTGTTGGTGTGGTATTTTATATTTATTGATTTGCATATCATAGACCATCCTTTCTTTCCTGGGATAAAACTTACTTGCTCGTGATATATGATCCTTGTGATGATTTCTTACATTCTGTTTGCCAACATCTTACTAAGGATTTTGCATCTATGTTCATTAAAGTGATTGGCCTATATTTTTCTTTTTTTGGTTGGGTCCTTGTGTTATTTTGCAATCAGAGTAATGATGGCTTTATAATTTTATTTGGCAGTACTTCTTCCCATTCATTTTAATTTAAAAGTTTGAGCAATATTTGGTATTTTAATCTCTGTGAAGGTCTTCTGGAATTCAGTGGTGAAACCATCAGGTCTTGTGTTTTTTTGTATTTGATAGGCTTCTTAATTTTGCCTTAAATTTCTTGCTTGTTATTGTATATTTCAGAATTTTCCTTCTTTGACCAGTTTTGGTCATTCACATGTATCCAGGAATCTGTCCATTTCTTCAAGAATCTCTAATTTGTTGGAGTATAATTTTTCTTATTATGAATGATCTGCTGGGTTCCTTCAGTGTCTATGATGATTTGCCTTTTTCTCTTCTAATTTCATTAATGTCTTTTGTATTCTTCTTTTAGTAAGTTAGGATAAGTGTTTATCTATTATGTTTATTTTTTCAAAGAACCAGCTCTTGATTTTATTGTGTTTTTTGTCTCAATTTTTAAAATTTCCTCTCTGATCTTTATGATTTCAGTCCTTATACTAGTTTGGGGTTTTAACTCTTGTTGTTTGAGTATCTTGAGATGAATGTTTCAGTTAATAATTTGAGCTTGTTCAGCATCTATAACATAAGCTTTGACTATAATAATCTTTCCTCTTAAGACTCTTTTGATGGGTTCGGGTATGTTGTGTTTGCATTATCATTTGATTCTAGGAATATTTAATTTCTTCCTTGATTACTTCTGTGATCCCTTTAGTTTTCAGGAGTGTGTTACTAATTATTCAAGTTTTTATAAAATATCTGTGGTTTCTTTTGTGATTGACGACTAGTGTCAGTGTTCAATTATCTAAAAGTATACATAAGTTGATTTCGGTTCTTTTGTATTTATTTAGGCAGGCATTATTATCTAGTATGTGGTCTATTTTGGAGAAAGTTTTCTGTGCTTCTGAGAAGTATGCATATTCTTTTAGGGAAGAACATTCTATATTTTATTGAATCCATTTGTTTGAAGGTGTGGTTGAGCTTTGATAATTTTTTTTATTTTTTTGTTGAGTTCATCTGTCTCTTTGTGAAAGTGGAGTATTAAAGTCACTAGGAGTGTGTCAGTGATTATTTTATATTTTATGTCCAGCATTGTTTTATGCAGTTAAGTGTTTCATATTTGATGCACATATATTTGCAACTTCTATCTCTTCCTGTTGAATTATTCCCTTAAGTAATGTGTAGTGATCTTCATTGCCACTTTTGATCAGTTTTAACTTGATGTTTACTTTGTCTAAAAATAAAATTGCTACATGCGCTTGCTTTCTGGGTCTTGGATAGAATTTTTTTTTTTTTTTAATCTTTTTACGTTTAGTCTGTAAATTTTGGGAAGATGTTTCTTTTTTTGTTGTTTTTTTTGGGGGTTTTTTTTTGGTTTTTTTGAAACAGGGTCTCACTATGTAGTTCATACTGCTCTGCTCTGGAACTCACTGTGTAGCCCAGGCTGGTCTCGAACTCACAGCGATCCTCCTGTCTCAGCCTCCCGAGTGCTGGGATTACAGGTGTGTGCCACCACACCAGGCTAGATGAGTTTGTTGAATGAAATAGACAGTTGGAATCTGTTTTTGATTCAGTTTGTCTTTTAATAGCAGAGTTTAGGTCATTTATATTGATATTATTGCTGAAAGATATTGATTTATTCCTGTCATTGCACTTTTCTTTTCCTGTTGAAACTTCAGTTTTCATGCTGTATTTAACTACTTGCCTTACTTGATGTATTCATTCCATGTGATGTGTGTGTGTGTGTGTGTGTGTGTGTGTGCTGTTTGGGCTTCCATTTTCTCTGTCTTTGCTACCTTTGGGGATTTTTCTTTGGAGTGCTGCTTTGGTACTCCATTTTCTCTTAAGTTATTCATTATGAAATGTGCTTCTTACTTCATTAATTCTGAAAAATAGTTAAGCAGGATATATTAGTCTGGGTTGGAATTTGCTTAAAACACTTTACCTCCGCCTCTCCCAGCCTTGAACATTTGTGCTGAGAAATCTTTGAGGGCCAGGGATTTAGCTCAGTGGTGTTGCTGCCTGTCTTGCAAGTGCCAAGTTCCTGAGTTCAATCCCAGCTTATAATAATAATAAATAATAATAATAATAATAATAGTAATAGACAGAACACTTTAACCCTGATGGGTTGAAATTTATATGTGATTTTTTAATTTTTAATTTTTTTCTTTTCTCTGACACTTATTCTGATTCCCGTTAACTCAGGTTTTTGGGATCTTTGTGGAAATGACGGGAAGCACCTACTCTGGACTCACTGTTCAGTCTCACTGTCTTCCTTGTGTCGCCATGGATATCCATGGCATTTTCCTTCATGGCAGTGAGTGGAGGATAGGATACATTGCCAATGGGATGCAGCATTCTTTGGTGATTGAGATGATGATGGGTGGAAGAGACTGTCCATTACTCCCCATTTTTTGTTGTTGTTGTTTGTGGCTTCCCTGGGGCAGCAACTACAGCTTAATCCCCAGATTGGTTTCTTTCTCAGTGGGACATTGGATATACAAAGATTCTATGCCAGGAGTTTGGTCTTGGAGCACTGGCTTCTTCTCTCAGGCTGTTAGAACTGTTACCCAAATGGTTTGCTTCAGGCAGAGTATATGGCGATATGGACCAGCAGTGGCAGATATTTGCTTCGATCTAAACGCATTGTCTTTCAAATTGATTTTCCATTTCTGAATATAATTGCCTCCTCTATTCCAAAGTACTCATTTTTTTGTGATTTTTCTCTGGGTATCTCTAATGCATTACCTCTTCTAACCAGATGTAGCTATCCGTTAACTCTTTAAATTTTCCACAGAAATAATCATACTTTGGTCAATAATTATTTTTAAATAGGGTGAAACAATAACTTAACTGATACCATTTGTAAGTATTTTAGAACTTTTTTTTCTTTGTAATTGAGTTTATTGGTACATTTTAGGATACAATACAGTTACATTCATTGTTAGGATCGTGTACCTCTACATGACAGGTCTTGGTTCTCATTTTTTCCCCTTGTCCCTGCCCTCCCTTCACCCCTCCTCCCCTGCCCATTTACAACCACTTTATTTCCATCTTTTCATTTTCTCACATTTTTTCTTTTCCCTTATTACCCTTCCCCTACCCATCACACCTCTTTTTGAATACATATTTCTAGGCAACAATATTTTGCTCTTCTTGATGCAGAATTCTATTCTGATGTCAGTACTGTATTAGTTCATATTTTATTGGATTACAAAATACACGAGGCTGGGTTCTTTATAAATTAAAGAGATGTATTTATCTCACGGCTCTGGAGATTCAAGCGCTGGTATCATCATCTCTCTTGCCTTGGCGTGCTTTTTCTGCATGCAGCACAACATGGAAGATGCCATAATGTAAAATAGATACAAGACAAAAGAAAAAGGCTGAGAGATTCAGGAGTCAGGCTCATTCATTTCATAACAAAGCAGTCTTTTAGGAACTAATTAGCAAACTATAAGAAGTACATCTTTCCTTTGTGACTGCAGAGTCCTCAGTGACCAAATCACATTCCACCAAGCCCTATCTCTTAAAACTTTTACTACCTCCCTGCTATTGCAACTAGAAAACAGGATTCCACCCTGTGAAACTTTGGGAGATTTACTGACACCATATCCAAACCATGGTAAATGCATTAATCAATGTGTTAGATAGAGTAAGGTACTAACAGAAATTACACTATTAATTATACTAATCACAACAAACATTTTTAGTCATTCATCCTGTTCAAATATCTTTGAAATTGCAACATTTTAAAGTCATGTATTTTCCCCTTTGTTTCCAAAAATAATTTGGACAATTTTGTGAAAATGTAGAAAAGTTAATTATTGTTTCTACAGCACAACTTCTAGAGATGGAATGGCACTTCGTATATATATGGCAGTATCAATTGTTGTGCAGTTTTTCTTGATACACTGCTAGAAATACAAAGGTGTTTCCAGGATCAGCCAGAAAGACTCTCATGATTAATTGGTCACACACACACACACACACACACACACACACACACACACGACTACAGAACAGGAGTGGCATCATATGTATCAAATATTTATCATGTCTTTGCTAGAGACTGTTTTGAATTTCTGAAGTTCAATGACCAGAATTTGAGTAATTATTGCTAGGTGCTAGTGATAATTTCTGATGGTATTGTGTAGTCTACCCTATACATAATGAAGAGGCGCAGATAAAAGATCATCAATGGGTTTTAAAAAAGACAATACAAATTGCTATCTAGGCTTCAGAATTCATATGGAAAAATGTGATTGGAGCAAGGTTGAAATAAACAGAAAATCAAATATATATGAGACATCTCTTCACTCTTATTAAAACCAGCATCTTGGATGTACTTTCTACATAAATGTTGTTATTTTTTTGTTTGGCCTTAAAGTTGCTAAATTATTTCTTCTACTATGCATCTAGACTCAATTAGGAGGCCCCTGGGCCTAACAATTCTGTGGCATAACAAGGAAGCAATTTATAGCTTTAATGCTAAGGGCCCTCATCCACCATCTTCTACTGCAGATACTAGCTGTGGCTTTCCTAATCCCTTACCATGCCTTTAGGGAGTTATAGTTCATTATTAGCATTTTTAAATAAAATCATAATATTTTTCCTGTATCCTCCATTCCTCAGTCTGCTTTTTTTTTTTCCAGATTGGGATCCAAAATAAAAAGGGAATTATTCTACTGATTATTTTTCTTCCTAAGCTTCTCACTTTCTTATCACTTTCATCCTCCAATTTGATTGTTCTTACCCAAGTAAAGTATCAGTAATATGATTTGTCTTCTACGTATTACTCTCTGAATAACCTAGTCTCTGCATTGCTTTCTTATGCTGTCATTTCTAATGAATACTTCATCTACATATAAACCTTTATTTTAGCTAAATATTGCCTTTCTTATCTATTATTAGCTGCCAAATTATTCCTTAAAAGGAAGATAAATATTTCATTTTATTTATTAAAAAATTAAGTACATTAACCACTCAGTGGTTTATGATGATATAACTTCATTTTCCTCGTCAGTGACAACTGTCTTCCCTAACAACTATCTTCTAATCTTTCTTCAGCCACACATAGCCTAGTAGTTTAGGTTGAAATGAATAAAAGTGCTATGCAATATGTCAAATGCCTGACATCCCATTTCCTTCTCTGCAATGCAGAAATATTATATAATTTTAGCATATGGAATTGGTAAGACAAATAGTATATAAATACTATATTAATTATAGTGTATCACTAATGCAGATACCATTCACTTAGACAAATTATAGAATCAGGGACTTCTCAGAATATGGTGGATTTATAGACAAGCAACTCATCAGCCTCTCCAAGATTTGGAATCCAGGCACTGGAAAATAACAACTAGGGGAGGTAAGAAGGACAGAGGTTGATTCCTGTGACCTAGGAAGGGTCATACAGCAAAATCGGAGCCTACAGATAAATTGAAAACAGGCCACAATGCAGAAAAAGGAAGAGGCAATCTATATTCTTTCTGGCTCTTATCTCTTGGCTCGTAAGAAAGGAAAATTGAAGGGCTAGGGATGTACTTCAGCAGCACAGTGCCTGCCCAGCAAGTGTGAGATCCTCAGTTTGATCCCCAGTAACAAAAAAAGAAAGAAGAAGAAGAAGAAAAAAAGGAGGAGGCAGGGGAGGAGGAGGAGGAGGAGGAAGAGGAGGAGGAGGAAGAGGAAGAGGAAGAGGAAGAGGAAGAAGAAGAAGAAGAAGAAGAAGAAGAAGAAGAAGAAGAAGAAGAAGAAGAAGAAGAAGAAGAAGAAGAAGAAGAAGAAGAAGAAGAAGAAAAGAAAGGAAGATTGAATCTACAAAGACACAGTGAAAGCCAGTAACTCCAGAGGCCTTCAGGAAGAAATGCAGCCGTAAAATGGAGCAGTGGATGTTGTGTGCTATAACACCAGTGAGTGACTCTAGTTCAAGAATCTGCCATATGCCTGGAGAGGACTTCATCAGACACTACTTTAGGGAGGGCCCAACTGAATTTGGGACTCAGAGCAGCTGTGGATGGACTTCATTTCTGGTCTCCCACTGTTAAACTCCCATTGTGATTAGGTGATGGATAATCAAGGGAGACATCCATGGTCAGGGAGCTGTGTGGTCAGGCCACCAAGAGACATTCAGAATTATATAAGCTAAAAGGCTCAGGCACCACCTCCATGACCAGAGGCCAGGTTCAACCTGAATTTCCACCAATTTGAAAGTCCCAGAACTGGCACCCCACCTTAATCCTACTTCTGGTTTGTTGGTGATTATCCAGTACAGATCTAGAAACTGCCTGCCTCCTTTTTCTGCCAGAAAGAGCAGAGTCACATCTTGAATTGCATACTGCAACAAAATTGTAGACCGCAGAAGTTAACTACAGGACTCAAGTCACGAAGAAATGCCCATGTTCCCTTGCTTTTATTTTGTGAATTTTTTATTCTTTTGAGGTTTTTTTGACTGTTTCGTTTTTTCATGTGAACATTTTTAGATTTTTGTTTTGTTCTTATTTTTTTTCTTCTTCCCTCTTGTCTTCTTCACCAGTTTTCTTTTCTCATATTTTTTCTTTCCCTTCTTTCCTTTCTCCTAATCCCCCTCCCTACTTCTTCTTTCCCTCTGAATGTTTTCTTCCTGTCTCACAGTGTCTATTATACATTTTGGTCCTCATTTTCACTTTCAGTGTCTCACACAAGAGAAACTATTTGGTATCCTTCAGCCTTGCTTCTAATCTCTTTTTCTTCTGTTATTTATCTATTTTTCCTCTTCTCATTTTTAAATTTTCTCCCATTAATTACTTTTCTTTAGTTTTTACTCTATGTATAATACCTTTATTTTTTCTTCCTCTTTTTTATGTTCTGTTTCTTGCCACGTTTTTGGCCTACTTTTACCCAGGTTTATAGACACCTTTCTCCTTCGCAGTAAGATCTTTTGTACCACTTCTCTCTCCTTCTCTATCACAGAATTTAGGTTTTGTGTGTTTTCCTTTTGCATCCCTCCCAAACCCTAAATTTTTTTTTTTTTTTTTTTTTTTGGTACTGGGGATTGAACTCGGGTCTTTGTGCTTGCAAAGCAGGCGACGGAACCACTGAGCTAAATCCCTAGCCCTCAAACCCTAAATCTTTATTAGTATGACCATAAATATTTGTTAATCTTTTCATAGTTAAGTCTGTAAAATTACTGTTAAATTATTTTATACCAGTAGCTATTGCATTTAATACATATTAGCTGTAAATCAATACATAGGTTGCCTTAATATTTACATCATAATTGACATTCTCTTCTCTAAGAATAAGGGTGGTACAAAAATGTTGCTTGTAGTATGCAATTTCTGTCTGGCAATACTACTGCAGCTGTTTCACTTGATATTAATAGGGTCACATGATTGTTGCTATTTTTCTCAGATTGGCTTTGTGACATTAAGAATACTAGAGAACATTCCCAGAGAATTTGGTTGTTGGGCTAACTGTACTGCAATCCCCTTTCCTCAAATAACCCAGGTGGTAGCATCCTGGTGCCTTGGCAAAAGATTTTAGTTAGCCACACCCAAAACACATAACTTAAAAGCAACTCAAGAGATCTCTATACTACCAATACAGTCTTTAGACTACAAGTGCAAACATTGGCACAAAACAAAACAAACAAATGAACAAAAAGTATAGAAACATGGGATTCAAAGGCAAGAAAATACCCCCCAAAATCCCAACTCCCCTGAAGCTAATACATGGGGCACCAAAGGACAGAATAGTATAACCACACAGCTGAATTACACAAAAGCATAGCATTAGAGTTTAGAAAACATCCCAAAGAGACACTCAAAAAAGATATAAATAGATATATCATGGAATTAATAACCAAAAGGATGCAGAAGCCCTCAGAAAATGTTAATAGAAAACTAAATAAGCTAAACAAAACAATGCAGAGCATGAATGACCAGTTTACCAAAGAAGCAGAATGCATGAAAAGGTTTCAATCAGAAATCCAGATTAAATATGATATTCAAAGTATGGCAGCATTACAGAGCAATGTGAGGAAAACATTTCAGGAATAGAAGACGATGATACCTTCAAAGACCGACAACTCAGACACCTTCAAAACAACAAGACAAAGTGAAAAATTGATTCAATAACTGCTAAATGATGCAAAGAATACTAATAATGTAAGAATAGTTTGAATAAGTGAAAAATCAGAAGACAACATAAATGGCATTAAAAATCTATTCACTGAAATAATGGAAGAAAACTTCCCAAATACAGGGAAAGGAACAAGCATGCAGATAAATGAGACATAGAGAACACCAAATACCCATGACTAAAAGAGAAGCTCTCCATGCCACATACTCAAAATTCCAGAAGTCCATCACTGGGGAAAAAAATCTTAAAAGCTGTTAGAAAAAGGCTACAATTCACACACACAAAGATAAAACCCACTAGGATCACAGCAGACTTTTCTACACAAAATTTAAAGACTAGGAAGACTTGGAGTAAAGTGTTTGTAGCCCTAAAATACAAGAACTTATTCCCCACACAACATTCCTTTAAAATTTATGGTGAATTAAATCATTTCCACAACAAGAGGAACCTCAAACAATTGGCCCCAGCAAGGGGCAGCAGCAAACCAACATGAGAAGAAATTCTCAAGGATATCTTAGAAAGAAATAATGAAGGCCACAATTTCAATAAGTCAAAAAAAATGGATACACCTGGAAGAATGAGCACTTGAACAGAAAGGGAAAACGAGCAAATCAGAAAATGTAATGCAATGACCTGATTCAGAAATGGGCATCTAAAATGAACAGACATTCCTCAGACAAAGAAGTAAAAGCAGCAAGTAAATATATGAAAAAATGTTCCACATCATGGTCATTGGAGAGATGCAGATGAAAACAACACTGAGATTCCACCTCACCCCACAAAGAATGGCTGCTATCAAGGAATCTATAAATAAAAAATGTTGGCAGCGTTGTGGGGGGAAAGAAACCCTTCTTCATTGTTGGTGGGAATGCAGAGTGGTGCAACCACTATGGAAATCAATATGGAGATACCTCAAAGAGCTGGGACTAGAGGTTCCGTTTGACCCAGCCATCCCTCTGCTGAGTATTTTTCCAAAAGAACTAAAGAATCATATCACAGTGATATATGCAAACTATATTTATAGCGGTGCAGTTTGTAATAGCTAAAACTTGGAAACAGCCCAATTGCCCATCAGTTGGAGACTGGACAAAGAAGATGTGTTTTTTCTATAAAATGAAATACTACTCAGCCATATAGAATGAGAAATTAGAGTCATTCATAGGAAAATGGATGCATATTGAGGTCATACTCAAGCGAAATAAATAAATCACACGTGTATATACAGAATAGTTACTCTGTTGTGAAAAACTAAAAGTGTAAATAAGATCCTAATGGTATAATTGACAATGTGTAAAAGGAAGAAAATGGCTAAGGTTGTAGAGGAAGTGCAAGGGTAGGGGAAATGTAATAAAGGAAAAGAAAAAAATATGAGAAAATTAAAAAATGGA
Organism: Fukomys damarensis; assembly: GCF_012274545.1. Lineage (NCBI taxonomy): Eukaryota > Metazoa > Chordata > Mammalia > Rodentia > Bathyergidae > Fukomys > Fukomys damarensis. The sequence continues at coordinate 99,179,638 of NW_022900951.1, forward strand.
AATAAAGTTTTTGTAAATAAGAAAGGGAGGAGGGTGTGAAGGGAGGGCAGGGGTATGGGGAAAAAATGAGAACCAAGACCTGTCATGTAAATATACAAGATCCCAATGATGAATGTAACTGTACTGTATACCTAAAAAGTACCAATAAACTCAATGAGAAAAAATATGTTAAAAGTAGGTGTCATGTACCCAATTCAGAAGACAATATGAAGATGACATAAGAGTGATAACTATCAAAGTGGAGGCATATGCAAACTATTTGATTTTGTAAATGAATTAAAATTAGCTGAAGTTTATCTATTTTCTTAATCGAATCAAGATGTATAAGAAAGAATCACAGCTACAATCTAAAGATTTCTGTGCTTCCTATGTCCAATAGAGAGTCTTATAATCATCATCTGCTCTGTATGGCATTGCCATTGTTAGAATCTTGTATGCCCTCTAAAGACTCGTGTGATAAAAGTTTTGCTACCAGTCCACCCCAATATTTGGAAATGGTAGGACCTTTTGAAGATGGGTCCTGGAAAGACAAAATTGATACTTGAGCTACTAGATGTTCTTTCTGTCTATCTGTACGTATGCATGTGTGTATGCATGCATCTATCTTTCTATCAATCTATCTATAACTTTCCTGATCCTCCACCATACGCTTCTGCTCTGATGTACCATTCTGCCATTGTACCAAAGCAAAAGAGCCAAGCAACCATCATATTCTGACATTATAAGGCAAAATAAAATTTTCTCCTTATAAGTTGAACATCTCACATATTTTATTGTAATTATAGAAATCTCAGTAACACAGACATGGTGCAATAAAGTCATATCACAACTAGTAGAAGTGTACAAGCTTTGACCTAAGAGTCAGGAATCCTAGGGTCAAGTATTATCTCACCACTCAATAGTGGTATATCATTTTCTTTCTCAGGGATTCCATCACTTAATATTATAAATTGTTATACAACATTCTTATTAGGATTTTCTTTTGTCATTGTTCAGTTTACACTAGGTTCACAGTAATATTCTCCTGATAAGCTTTGGTGCAATTTATGCTCATGAAGAAGAAAGCAAGATGAAACCTTCATATGGTCTATAGCCAACCTATCTTTTCTTTTATTCCTAGAGAAATGTTTTTATCACTATGAGGTGATGATTTATAATCTAGAAAAATTAAATTCCTGCAATTATAGCATCATTGTAAACTTAGTTTGAGCTAAATTTTGAAGGTCCGATCGGACCTAGTCTTGTAGAGGTCAAGCCAAGGAACTTGTCACAACATTCGTCTATGAAGCACAAGTATATTTTTTTTTCCTTTGTAGAGCTACTCATCAAAATTCCCAGGATAGAAATGGGCATATCTAGTTGAAAGTACTAAGACACTTTGCAAAAATAAATGCTCATATACATGGCCTTCAATTTCTCTCTTTTCCTTCACTCTTGAATCAATTCCAATAAGACATTTTTATCACTCTGGTCTTGAAAACGCTCCTAGTGATCTATGCCTTGACAAATATACTAGCAAATTGTTATGGATTTTATTTAAGCTATTTAATCTATCACATTCCCTTTCTGAACAAAATTCTTTCTTTCTTGGTTGCAGCCACCACACTGTCTGATTTCACTGGTCAGTCATCTTCAATTTCTACTGTCAAAATTTCTGTTGCAGAGATTGTTAAATGTTCATTAAGACCGATTCTTCTTCTTTCTTGACAGAATTTGCCTGTAGTTCTTAGTCTTTCCTGTAAGAAGCCCATGACTTTTGTTAAAGAAAGTACACACCAGTCATGTAGAGCAATTTCAAAGTTAACCTATCACAATCCTCCAAGTAAATTCTCCTACCAGCCTGATGTGCTATGATGAACACTAGTGCTGTGCCTTTGGAAACCAGATATTAGGGAGAGTGCCACCATGAGCTGAGATTTTGGGGAGTAAAAAAAATTCTCTCCATGATTAGCACCCATCCTGGAATTTACATAAAGAAAATATGTTTTTTTTAGTATATTTAACATTTGTTCACGAGAGCGGCTACCATCTACTTAACTGTGATTTGTATTTCTGATTTCTAAATATTGCAGTGCATCAACTTTTAATCTGTGCGTATCTTTGAGATATATTTTCTCCTTTGCCAATGTCAGCCAGACTACTTGTTGATGACTTACCAATTTATACACGTAATCTGAATTTCTATGGTAAACTCAGAAATACATAAACTGCTCACCTGACATCTATACTTGAATAAGAGCATAACATATCTAAAACTGAGCTCTTGATCATCCCCATAAAACATGTCTGTCATAGTATTTTTACTGTTTCAGTTATTGATCACTGCATTCTTCCATTCACAAAGCCAAAATTTCTCATATTATCCTAGATCTTCTCTTTTTTAATATACTTACACCAAATTTGTCATCAAGTGCTGAAGGCTCTACCTTCAAATATATACAAAATTCAACAAATCTTCCCCTCCATGAAAACTATCTTAGTCTCCAAATCACCATCTCTCACCTGGATTACTGCAGTGATCTTATAATTGCTCACAAGGTATCTTCATTTTATTAATTAATGCAATTAATTATCCAATTAATTATTACAATACTAATTTGCTTAGAAATTCCCAAAACCCTGTCTTCTTACCCATATTAAAAGCCAAAATCCTGACAATAGCCTATAAGAATGCTCTGATATTTTTCTATCACTCCTCCTTGCTTGTTCTTTTACAATCATACTGAATTCCTCCTCACCATTCTCTGAGTATACTAAATCCAACTATTCTCCAATGTCTTTGTTTGTTATTCTCACTGGCTAGAATGTGCTTTTCCTATTCAATTTAAAATTCTCCCCAACTGGAAGGTGGTGATATATTCATGGTGTGCTCCACTCATCAGTGGATGGCTGTGTTGGTAAGAGGAGAGGCCTGGCTGGAGGGAGGACACTGGGGGCATATCCCATCTTGTTCCCTTGATCTCCTTACTGACTTCCATGGATTGAGCAGCTTTCTCTACCATACTCTTCTGATATATAGCTTCTTGCCACTCAAATGTGGACTGAAACTATTGAAAAATGGGACTCAACTAAACTATTCCTCCATTAAATTATGGGTTTCTGGTATTGTCTCCAGCACTGAGAAAGTGACCTGCGCAGAAAACTAGTGCAGAAGTGGTATTGTCGTTGGACTTGGTCTTTGAGGCCCTGAGATTGAAATAAGGAATTCATCCTTCCCTTTTAAAACAAGTTTGCAGGTTCACTAACTCCTATTGTGGTAAAAAGAAAATTTTCAGGATGCATTACTAAAAGAGACATTATAAGGGATTATTAGGATGCACTTGAGAACAAAGTACAGGTGCTTAGAAAAGAGATACATTACCAGCTGGAATTGGGTATGTTTAAGGGATTGTTTTTAAGATGGGTGATCCAGGATTTATATTCTTACTGTCAGGTGACAATGCAAGCCATCTGGATGTATTTGAAGTTGAGATATGCTGCCCACCACTATTGCTGGTTCCTGAGGATTGTTGAAATGGAATTTACAGGTGAAATGGATAGGTTAAGAGCCTGAATTTGCAGGTGTAGTATAAAATAAACTTTAGGCTTTTTTTTTCATTTGAATTACTGGAAAGGAAACAGCGTGAGTAATTTTTCCATCTTGAGGTAGTAATTTTTGTCAAAAGTACAATTTAAAATCTCAATTTCCTTGTCTTCTTTTAAAGTAGTTTTCATTATTTATCCTATCTCTTCCCCACCCTCTAGAATTCAGTCTTTTATTCCTAAGGGTTGCAAAAGGACCAATGGTCCAACTTCGTTTAACTACTTCAACCTGAGGTGGGGCATTGATCTTGCCTAGCCATGGAAGAAAACTCTCATCATTACTGATCTAAAGGGGACAGGATTGTCACTTTCTGTCTTTTTAATAATAAAGGTATTTTGTTAGTCTGAAAAAGAGGGTGAGGGCATATGTGACATTAGCCCACCACAACAATGGGTTGTGCAAAATAAAATAATTCCAATGCCCAGTATCATAGCTTAAATAAGTGTGAACTTTATTTCACCCAGTTGTTTTAGAGAATCAAGATTTTATTCAGTTATTAAAGCATATAGCAGTGTCTGGCACTGTACTGGTTTGTGGATGTAGACCCTGTAATAAAAAAGACACATTTGTAGAGTTGTGAGGAACGTACACAGCACATTTTGTTTTGATAATGGCACAGATTTTACCTTGTGTTATAATATAAAGGGCCATTTGGTTTTGCAAAATGGATTTTTAAAAATCATTTTACTTTTGTTAGTAATGAAATATCTTCAGTAGGGTCATTTAGAACATTTTGAGCATGGTTACTTTGAAAACTAATGTGATCCATTATATTATTAAGTACTATTTGGAAAATAAAGATAGCAGCCAGATGATAATATCTGTGAAAACTGATTTGGTCCATTGGTGCTGTAAGACTGAGAGGTTACTTAACGGTTTATGTTTTTAACGTAGCACCCTTGTGCACAAGGGTACCCTAATGTACATCTTTTTATCTGCCCTGCAGGCAGCCAAGGCCATGAGTTTGTGCCAAAGAACCACTGGGTTTTGTTTGGGGCTGGCCATTTTTCTCTACCTCTTGCCTTCCAGTTAGTAGTTAACAAGTCAGTATCTCTTAACAAAATAGTGTGATCATAGCCTTGGGTAGGACTGTTTTGGTTGGCATTGCTCCATTTATTATTATTGTGCATATTTGTTTTGTTCCCAACAAAGGAGTGCTAGTTGTGTGTTATTCCATGGTAGATACAGGCAAAATGTGTTTACCATAGAACTCAAAAAATATTCATCTATGACCCAATGATTTTCTATTATTATGGGGGTTTTAGGAATCCATAATATCAAGATCTTGACATTTTATATCTGAGTATTAATTGTGGTTATAGAAAAAATTATCCCATCACATTTTTGATGAAGAATCCCATTTATTGGACCTTGAGAGACGCTGGATTTGGTAGCAATCTTTAAAACTGTTACTGAGCTTCATAGCTGTTTTATAAAAGCTTGAAATTTTATCCAATCATCTCCCTGTAGAGAAGATATGCACAGTAGTAGCCCCAATATGCAAGAATTGGGCAGTTGTCTACAAACCCAGCATGAAATTTTGTTAAAGTTTTTGGCTTACTGTTGGACCAAGTTAAGGGAAACAATAGTTTCTCCATTGGTGAATGGTGTAAGGCAGTTATGACAAACCTTTTAGAAGTTTCAATGATACAAACAGCCTGCCACCACTTGTATAAGGGTTAAGAAAAGAATGAACCATCTGATTGATTTTGTACATAATCAAAACTTTTATAGCTATAAGTTTCAGGTACAGCTGGAAACTGCCATCAGGTTCTGGTGCAGTATCTGGAGCCCTTTTCATAGTTAACCTAGTTTTTATGTAACTGTATGTGTTGACAAGGCAAATTTGTCAACAGAGATGCACCTTTAATTAGATTTTGAAGTTTGATCTGTGAATAAAGCCAATACACACCACTCCAGGATTTGAAATAGAAAGTTTAATAGAATAAAAGAAGACACTGAGAAAAGACAGTGAAATGCAAAGTTAAATATTAAAAGCAGGACATCACCAGACCAAGAAGAAACACTCACTACAATAAAGTTTTGATCTGGGAACCAGCTGCTCTTTTAACTGCATTCTAACTTGGTGTGTTATTTTATACCTTGTGAGTCAAAGGCAGCTCTATGCCAAAAGGCATGCTTGACTTTACGCAGGTTTTGGTATCCTAAACCTGGCTAGGGAGGGTGTCAAATCCTCTGCTACAGGTGTTCTTCTTTATATCAAAGTTTACTGTTTCAGTGAGGGTAGCCACTCTTCCCAGAAACAGGCACACACCAGGCTCATTCTTTGGTCACATGAATCTGACTTAAATCTTTGTAATCCTCTTTCCTTCATAGTATTTTTATATTATATATATGTAATTTTAGTTAAACTTTCCTGTTGGGTGTTTAAGTTAAAGTGAGACTTGTGTTAGCTAAAAGTAATCACTTTCTTTTTATCATATTTATTAAAATCAGTTTCATCTCTTTAGGCATTATTTCTGGGACCATGAGTGGAGCTTCTTAGCTCTTTTAGTTTTTTTCTGTACCAGTTGTGTCATCTACCAGGCTGGGTCATAGGCTTTGCTTGACTACATGGCTTCCCTTGGAAGCATGGGAACACTCCCCCTTCAGTGACCTTCCTTTTAGCACTATGTATGTTAGTTGACTCCTGTACTCTTGGGTCCAACAATATTTCTGCTTTGGAGGTTGGGGGTGACTCACTGGAGTCGCAGCACCTTTTAGAGAGTTGCCCTCATATCCTGCGTCCTGGTTGACCTTGGAGAACTGGGAACAAAATATTGATTGTTCTCTTATCTTAGTTGCATTTTTGAGATTGGACCTCTAAGCCTTAGTTGTTGAAAATTCAAAAGGTCACCTGCACCAGTATTGAAGTGGGAGCAGTAGGTTTAACTATCATAATCTTATCTGGATATTGAGCACTTTGAAATATAAAGTATGGTCAAAGAACTGCTACTTCTTTTATCAGTTATAATTGTCTTAGAAGTCAAATTCTTGTAGAATGATAGCAGATAACAATTATAAAATTTTACAAGGAAAATTTAAAATCAACAACAAAGTTAAGGGCTGGGGATTTAGCTCAGCGGTTCCACCACCTGCCTGACAAGTGCTAGGTCCCAAGTTTGATCCCTGGTAAAAAAAAAACAAAACAAAAAAAAAACAAAGAGAACAAAGTTAACATTTTATCTTAACTATTATGATTATACTTTTATACTAGAACTATTATATTATTGTTATACTCTTTCAAATATATTTGTTTTTATTTCAGTATAACTTGTAATTTATTACCTTAACTAATTCTAAAATATTAAATGATGTTAAGAAATGTTACCTAAATCTGTTACCTTTATTTAAACAAACTATCCTTTTAAGTAGAAAGTACTTATTACAGATGTACTAGATATTTACTAATGTCTAATTATTAATTATTATAGTGAATTTTACTATATTGTATATCATTTAGGCACATATAAATACCATAACAAAATTACACAATGATTAAATAAACATAAACCATCATTAAACAAAAGTCCATCATTATGAAAAACTTTATTCTGCAGGTTATCAGGGCAAGATGTCATTTTAATTTTTACATCCCAGAAGACCTATACTTTTGGGAAAACAAAAGCAATTAATGTACTATGAGGTTAGCGATAATTAGCAATAATTAGCGCCACAGCTATATAGATATCTTTGTGTGAGTGTGTGTGTGTATACATATACATGCTTACATTTTATAGGCAAAATTTAGATTTTTTAAAACAACTTTACATGGTATAACTGTACTTACAAGATCTAGAATATCTTTAGATTCTAATAAGATGAAGAAACAGTTTATTCAGCAAAAATAGACTTATTATCATATATATATAATTTAAACAATAACAACAGATTTGTTTAACCAAAACCAACAGATGTAGAACAAATCTTAAATTGTAAGACCAAATTGCAAAAGGTATCAAAAATTTGATTGTTTTATATGTCTAAGTTCTAGACAAGTATTGGTTAAAAGAGAAAACTTTTGCGGGGGTTGAATGCATCTGTGGTTGTGTTAGTTACTTTTCTCTCATTGCTGAGACAAAATACTCCACAGTCAAAGTGAAAGGGGGAAGTCTTATTTAGTTTACAGTTCTTTAGTCCCAACATTTACAAGTTATAATAATACTGAAATAAAAACAAATATATTTGAAAGAGTATAACAAAAATCTGATAGCTCTAGTATAAAAGTATAATCCTAATAGTTAATCTAAAATGTCAACTTTGTTCTTGATTTTAAATTTTCCTTTTAAAACTTTATAACTGTTATCTGCTAGCTAATTGTCTAGCTCAAAGCCAGGGTAGCACAGGAGACAGACCTTGCAAAGAAAAAACAGTTCATGCCATTCAGCACGTAGCAAAACATCAACCATGCACTCTAGATACAGCCACTCTTGAAAAAACCCCACCTAAGACTCCATGAGGATGTGGAGGAACATCTAAACACAAGCTCTAAAGTGATATTGTAAACACCAATAAACTCAATGAGAAAAAAATAAATAAATAAAATGATGTTGCTATCAGGGTAATGCTTGCTTCCAGGAATAAGTTTGATAGTATCCCTTCCCTTCAATTTTATTAAAGACTCTGTATAGTGTCATTAGATCTTCTCTAAATATCTTGTAAAATTAAGCAGTGAATCCATAAGGAACTGATCTGATAATATACATTGGGTGGTTTCAATTCCTTTGCATTTACTAAAGCATGTTGTATGAGCCAGTATGAGGTGTTTTGGAAAGTGTCCTGTATGCTACTGAGAAAAATGTGTCTTCTGTTGTTGTAGGGTTGGACACTATGTAGACATCTACTAATCCATTTGTTCCAAGGTTTAGTTCAACGCATATTTATTTCTCTTTTTTTTGTCTAATTGATCTGTCTTTTTGTGACAGTGGCACACTGAGGTACCCATCACAATTGTATTACTCCTTGTTTGATTTTTAATATCCATTAATGTTTGTTTTATACAATTGGATATGCTGGTATTTGGTGCAAATATATGTATAATTGTTATCTCTTCCTCTTGAGTCATTCACTTAAAACCTTTTTTGTCTCTTCCAGTCAGTCTTGGCTTGAAATGTACTTTTTCTACAGTTAGAATAGCTATTCCTGCTTTTTATCTGGGTTCCACTTGCATGGAGTATTGTCCATCTTTTGATTTTCACTTTATGAATTAATTAATATGTGTTTTTTGTCTATGCATCATATTGATAGATCTTGTTTCTTTATCCATTCTGCTATTCTGTTTCATTTGTTTGATCAATCAAGACCATTTACATCTATAGTTATTAACTGATATGTGTTGGCTTACCATTGTCATATTACTTTTCTGTTCTTGGTTCCACTTCTTTTCCTCTGTTTAATTGCTTGCCTTGCTTGGTGAATTCATTCTCCTGGAATTCATGGAATTGTTGTATCTTTCTACAAATATCCTTCAGAACTTTTTGGAGTGCTGGTTTAATAGTCATGTGTTTCTTCAGGTATTCTCTGTCATAGAAGTATCTTATTTTTCCATCAGTTTTGAAAGATAACTTTGTGGAGTACATTAATCTGGGTTGGAGGTTATTGCCAAAATCAGAGAAGGATCGAACAAAACGGAGAATGACAGGCCAATCTCCACAATAAACATATATGCAAAAATCCTGCAAACAGAATGCATCAAATCATGAAGAAGATTATACACCATGACCAAGTAGGATTCATCCCAGCATGACTGGGATGGTTCAATATATGCAAATCAATAAATGTAGAACATTAACAGGAGTAGTGATATTAACATCATCTCAATAGACATGGAAAAATCATTTGACAAAGTACAACACCCATTTTTGATGAAAACCCTGGGGAAAATTGGAATAGAACATTTTTATCTCAAACTGATAAAGCCATCTATGACAAACCAATAGCAAACATCTTACTAAATGATCAAAAATTTTCACTCTAAAATCAGGAACAATTACCACTCTCATCCAATATAATTCTGGAAAGATTAGCTAGAGCAATTAGACAAGAAAAAGAAGTAAAGCAATAAAAACAGGAAAGGAAGAAGTTAAATCGTCTTTTTGTATGTGAATGACATGATAGTCTACATTGAAGATCCCAAAAATTATGCCAGAAGACTGCTGGATTTCATAAGTAAATTTATTTGTGAAGCAGGATACAGACTCAACAATCAAAAATCAATAACATTTCTGTATACAAATAACAAATTTACTGAGATAAAAATTGGGGAAATTACATAATTCACAATAGTATAAAGAAATCAATACTTAGGAATCAATTTAACAAAGGTAGTAAAAGACATTACATTGAAGGAACAGTACTTTGAAGAGATCAAAGAGGCTATCAGAAAATGGAAAGTTATCCCTTATTCTTGGATAGGCAAAATCAATATAGTGAAAATGGCCATACTTCCAAAACTGTGATACATATTTAATGCAGTCCTAATAAAAATTCCAATACCATATCGCACATAATTAAATAAATTAATCCTTAATTCACTGGGAACCAGAAAGGACCCATAATAGTAAAAGCAATTCTGGACAATGAAGACAAGGCCAGGGGCATCATAATCCCTGACTTGAAATTACACTACAAAAGTACCATAATAAAAACAGCATGGTACTGGGAAAAATACAGACTCAAGCATCGAAAGAAGATGAAGAAACAATTCTAAACACACAGCCACTTTATCTTTGACAAAGGGGCCAAACACCTTCACTGGAAGAAAAATAGCTTCTTTAATATGTGATGCTAGGAAAATGCATTCCACGTGTCAAAGATTAATCCTATATCCATGTCTCTCATCACACAATAAACTAAAATTGAAATGAGTCAAAGAACCAAATATTTAAACAGAAACAATCTTCTGGAAGATAAAATAGGTAAGCCTCTTGAAGACATAAGTGTAGGTAAATAATTTATGAATAAAACCCCAATCACACAGGAAATAATACAAAGAATCAACAACTAGGATCTCATAATATTAAAAAGCTTTTGCACAGCAAAAGAAACCACTAACAGAGTAGAGCAAATAAGTATATGAAAAAGTGTTCAATATTGCTGGTCTTTGAAGAATTATAAATAAAACCAACACTGAAATTCCGTCTCACACCTTAAATAATGGATATCATCAGGAAATCAATGAATACCAAATTCTGGTGAAGCTGTGAGGAAATAGAAACTCTTCTTCACTGTTAGTGGGAGTGTAAATTGGTACAACCAATATGAAACTTAGTATGGACATTCCTCAAAAAAAGTGAAACTAGAGCTTTCCTTTGACCTATTTCCCTTTCTGATATTTTTTTCTGAGTTAAAAGCATCATATCATAGTGATATATGCACATTCATGCTCATAGCAGTACAGTTTGTAACAGCTAAATCTTGGAAACAGTCCAGATGCTCATCAGTGGATGAAAAAGATGTGGTTTTTATGCACATTTGAGTACTATTCTTCCAGAAAGTAGAAAATTGAGACATTTTTGGTAAATGGGTGCACCTTGAGCCCATGCTTTAAGTGAAATAAATCAGAAACATTTTAAAATATCTTACTGTTTCTCCCATGTGAGAAAACAAAAGGGTAAATAAGAAACAAAATGAATAATCGTTACTAGGAATTAGGAAGTAAATGTTCAAATTAGAAGGGGAACTAGGGAGGGGAGAGAACAAAGGGAAGGAAAGAAAATGAAAATAAAGAAACTAGAAGAAAAAAATGGAAACAAAGCTTCTGTAAATAAGAAGGGGAAGAAGAGTTGAAGAGAGGGGAAGGGTCTGTGAATAAAAGAAGAATCAAAATATATTATGGAAAGATGCAAACTTTGTATGATGAATGTGATCATTACACCAAAAGCATACCAATAAAATTAATTTTAAAAATAAAATGAAAAGAAAACATTTCCTTTACCTGTATGACACTTACATCCTCTTACCTATAAATTTCACTTTAAATCTTAAATCCACAGCATATTATTTTTCAAATGTATCTCTAGTCCCAGATATGTAGATTGTGTACTAAACTTAGACAGTAGTTTGTAGTCTCTTGGTGTTGTACTCTGGTTCTTTGAGACCTATGGAGAGAGGGTGAGGTGCGGAGAGAAGACCGACTCCAGAGGGAGGATTTCAGAGAATCACATCCTCTTTTATTGTGTCCTTAGAGCTTATGTACTGCAGATCTAATTTACATAAAGCAGGAGAGGGGCAGAAAGGGTGTGGGTGGCATGCAGAGACTGGCTGAGCCCGTAGAGTCATCAGTCCTTGGGGAACCAGAGGGGTACAGCAAGCATGGCTAAGAAGGCTTTCTACACACCGGTTATGGGCAGCCTGCATGCCCCTCAGTGTCCTGTAGCTTGCTACTGGATTTTGGTGAGGCGCACCTTACTTAGCAAGGGTTCTGGAGCTCCCATAGTAGTTGTTCATTTCACAAATCATAAACTGGCTATTTTAAATATGTTATAAGCCAACAGTTAATACTCTCTTAATCTTTAAAAGCAGTTTTTAGGGCTGGGGATTTAGTTTTGCCACCTGCCTCCCAAGAGCAAGGACCAGAGTTTGATCCCAGGTAC
>NW_022900951.1:99191863-99202357 GCF_012274545.1 Fukomys damarensis
AAAAAAAAAAAAAAAAAAAAATGGAGTTTTTAGAAACAAAAAAAACCTAATAGTGGAAAACACAAGAAACTATCTTGCAAAACATACATTTTTTTTAATCTTTTAAGTTTTGTCATTTTAACTGAAAGAATTTTATTATCTTCATACAATCTTATAGCTTTAAACATAGAAATAGTGACCTTTTACTTATAGCCAACACACATAGTTCTAATTAAAAAAAAAAAAAACATTTGTTGGGGTGGGTCTCAATAAGACTAGAAAAATCTGGGGAAGCTATCTGTTAGTGGAGAGAAATGAACCAAACTGGTTCATGTCACTGCTTTTTCAGCCACAGAATAGGATTTTGTTCAGTAGCTTCCTAGCCTCAAGGGCTCCCACTTAGGGCAAATTTTAAAAAAATTTTAAATTAGAAATTTAAGTCGTAGTCACCTCAAGAAAGAAATCTTAAACTTTTATATATATTGATAGTTTATGAAAACACATTTAATAAACCAAATATGTTAGATTTTATAAGTCTTAAGAAGCCAGGAAAACTTGAATTCGTATTTATCAACTGATGCCTTAGATATGGTGATGAATATTTATAAGAATTAATCTTATTTATATTTCATTATTTTCTCATTTTAACTACTATTTTAGATGACTCATGAGATCCAAAGCATAGCGCAGTTAATATTTTTAAGCTATACATTTTTGTTTCTAATGAAGAAAAAGGTCTTAAGTTATTGTACACAGATAACAATAGCATTGTATTTCTAAAATAAACTTTTTTTATATAAACTATCTTGATTCGCTTAAAATATGGATGGAAAAATGTTACCAATTTTAGGTATTTCTTTACTCTTATTAACTCACTGTTAAGCCATGTGAACAAAAGTATTAGGCTATCACGTGTTTCTACTTATCTATAAGCCAATTTCAAAGTCCAATACATACCTAAAAGTCAGCATGTAGAAACACACACATTAGCCTAAGTCATTTACAATCTTTATTCTATTTTAAGGGGTTTATTTGCAAATCCCCTGTAAGCCTCAAGGCTGATAGTCTTCACTCTGTCATTTAAATTTGACTATCCCCAAAAACCTGTACAACTGATTTTTTATTTGGATAGCTCTAACAGAGCCAGATGTCTACAAGGGCAAAAAATAAAAACAAAAACAAATTGTTGAGCTAAGAAAATGTTTTTACTTAAGCAGTGGCATATACTTTTAGCCAATTATTAATAAGCAGTAAAACAGACAGGCTAACATAAATGAAACGTATTATTTTTATATACTTTTATTCCTTTATCTTTTTTTTTTCCTGGCACAAGACATTGAACTCAGGACTTTGTGCTTGCCAGGCAGGCATGGTAGGAAAGAAAAAATATGTGAGAAAAGGAGGAAAACAAACTGAAACAAAGCTTTTGTAAATAGGGAGGGTTGGAGGGGTGGGAATAAAGGGGAATGGGAAAAGACAAGAACTAAGATATATCATATACAGGTACCAATTCCCAGTCATGAATATAATCATGTATTCCTAAAATCTACCAATAAACTTAATTTAAAAATAAATTTAAAATAAAAGCATATTAAATTAAAGTGCCCTTTTAGATGTATTGGCCATGCTGAGTTATAATAATCATTTTTATTATTGTAGGGTTATAACTATAGAGTAGTCAGAATTTTTTGCCAAAAGATTATCACTTAGCTCTCTTTTTTCTTAAGTGACTTATAAAAGTAGGTTAACACTTTAAGCTACTCTGAATACTTTTTAATTAACACTATAGATTTGTAACCGATAAGTCAAAAGAAGGAAAGAGAAAAGAGCTATGGGGCATTGTCCTTTTACTGTCTAATTTATCTTTGGAGTAAAATTTTTCATCTTAAGTTGAGTCTATGAAATATAACCTGAAGGTTATGTTTTGAGGACACATATTGAGTTACCTGTAATCATGTAGGATCTACTACGGCCTAAAAAAATCTCTCTTGAGTACTTCTGGAAAGAGATGGGAAAGAAAAGAAAAAGTGAAAGACAATATCCTTCCCCAAAGTCACGAAGTCAGAGCTGCCACCTCCTGTTGCAGTCCTTCAGGCTCAGATCACTTGCAGCAGTGGGGAGCCAAAGTTGGTCCAGGTCGTGTGTGTAGCCCACCTAATGCCGGAGTCTTGCTGTGTGTGCACCCTTCCCTGTTGCTCTGGAGTCAGGACCCCTCATGATTGATGGCTATGCCCTGTTTTCTGTCAGTTCCTAGTCCAGCTATCCTTGCTAATCACACAGAAAATCTATTTTAACCTTGATCAACCTTGGTGAACAGATCAAGAAAGTGAGCAAAGAAGTTGTACACAAGAGCTCAATTTTACTAGAAAATTTACCACAAAGATCTTTATAACTAGGGACTTGTAACAAATATGAGAAATTCACAGAGGATTTTTTTAAAGATTTCATTTAACTACTACAGATGATGACATATAAGGATAAACAGAAGCTATGTGCTTTCCCACCCTCTCATGTGGGTTGGGACACACTAGGCTTCTCTATTATCCAGTTCCCTGCTTCTCTCTAACAAGTAATACCCAAAAAGGAGTTCAAGGATTTCAGAAAGGAAGAGAAAAGAAAGAAAAAAGAGTGAAAAACCTTTTGGCTGAATTTACCAGAGTTAAGCTCTCTGCAGTCTCCATGCCTCTTTTTATATTCCTTCATGGTCTCCAAGTAAATATCACTGGGCTGAGTTTGCAAGGGCCCCAAGGCTGAAATAGGGAACCTATTCTATTCCTGCATTTTAAAATAAAATTGCAGGTTCACTGATTCCCATTGTAGAAAAATAATTTTCTAAATGCACCAGTAAAAGAGACATGAATAAGAGTTTATTAAGGCACACTCAGGAACAGAGTGTGGATGATTAGACAGGAATTAGATACATCAGGAGCGGGAGTTAGATATATTTAAATGTGTGTATTTAAGATGGGTGGTCTAGAATGTGTATTCTTACCATCTGTGAGGTTAAAATGTAAGCCACTTACAGGTGTTTGAAATTGATATATGCTTCCCACCAATATTGCTGCTTTCTATAGATGGTAGAGGCACAATTTCCAAAGTGTAAATGATATAGGAGAAATATAATTCCCAACATGCTAGATGACAAATATATTGAGTTCATGGTCCCACGGGATCAGGGAATGAAGCTGCAAGCCAAAAGAAGAAATTGGGAGAATATCATTGGAAGTAAGGAGAATTGTTCCTGGATTTCAAAGAGGGGTCCTGAATGCCTGACAGCTGAGGACCTTTGTGAGGAGTAATTTATGGAGCAAAAACTCAATGTGGGTACAATGTGAATCAAACTACAATCAATCTATAGGATTATAAGTAGAGTCACTTAGCCTGATAGGGAAACATCATGTAGCAAGGGTACATGGAAAAAACAAAGTCATTTGGGGGAAGGGATGGATCCATACACTCTGGTCACCCACTTGGGCATCTGATGCCTACCTGGATTTATTGGCCTAGGCTGTGGTAACTACTGTATTTTCTCAAATTGCTGTTTATCCCTTAGGGAGGCACATTGGATTAGCCACTGATATTTTTAAGCCTGGCCTTTTTCAGATGTGCCTCTAGACACAATTCTTATGTCTTTTTTCTTTCTGACTTCTTTGAGAACCCAGTCCTTCTTCTGACTGTATATTAATATCTATCTAACTTAGCTGCCTATAATAAAAAGTATAGGTAAAGAACTTGGATTTATAGGGTTATTGCAAAAGGATCTTTAAGAATATTATTCAGTGATCTTCCTGAAAGGAAAAAGCGTTGAAAACTTTTGTGTCTTGAAGCTGTACTTTTTCTTAAAAGTACAATTCAATATTCTCAATTTCCTAGTCCCTTTTTAACAGGTTTTTTCTTACCTCAGTATCACTTCTACCTCACCATGTGCTTTAGAAGCCTTTGAAACTGGTCCTTGGTTGAAGTTTGTAAATATTCAGAAAAAGAAGGCTGGAGAATGCCATATACAGAACTTGATGGGTAAATCTGATGGGAAGTCAGATAAGAGCACAGATAGGAATGTGGAATGCAGAAATCATGCTCATAAAGTTTTAGGTGGGGATGAGGACGTCACTGGAAACTAGACAAGAACCCTTTGTACAAGCCTGAACTTAAATGTGGCAGACTAATTAATCTGGCTGAGAATATTTTATGGCAGCCCAAATTTCAGACTGCGATATAGGTACTACTGGATGCTTTTAGTGAGATATACATTGAGAAACAGGAGGAAACAACAAAGGTGAATGATTGATTTTTAAAATGTAGAGCTTAGCCAGAAAAGAAATAGCTCTGAAGTTAGAGCAAAAGTGATCCAGGTTGATTTTTATAAAAAGCATTAAAAAAGACAAGTACTTTGCATCAGGACAATAGGAAAGATGCTTTGCGCATAAATCAGGAAATGGCCAGAAAGCACCCATCTGAGGCTCAAGATTGTAAAAGCATACATTCCTTTGAAATAAGTCACCTTGAGAAGAAAGCCTCGGCAATGCTCTCCTCATTCAGGGGTACCTAAGGAATTACAGTATTATTATAGATAGATGAGCTAGTAATAGATATTATAAGCAATGAGACAGGGCTAGGTCCTTAAGTGGGTCAGGACAAAGGTGCAATACACCACAGCTGCACAGTTACACCACAGCTAAAAACCAGGCCTCAAGATAAAGACTAGATGTCTAGATCTACATACTTCCTCAAGGAACAAAACCTGAGCTTAATGAAGCCTAGATAAACATAAACTACCCCATGGCTGTCTAGAGAACTCTGGACCCACCACTTCCTAGGAGAATCTTTATTCTTTTCATCCATGCTTATTGTGTGACTTGTTTCCAAACTGGACCACCATTACTTAAGTGACTATTCTTGTAACCTTATTGGATGCTCATGGCTGTGGCCCATGTTGTACCCACATGAGTTTCACCCTATCAAACTCTTCTGTAAAATTGGGTCCATGGGCAACCCACTTGGGTCCCCCTCCTGCCCCTCAGGGTCTTTCCTATCAATAAATATCTTCCTACTCTTAACCTCTGTTGTTCCTAGGACTCATTCTTCAATTTCTAGAGAGCAAGAACTCCGCATATCATACATACCATTTACAGCTAACAGGTTGGGAGTTTTAATATTTTATATTTTATCTGTGGTATTATTTCCCATAGCATTATATCCCTAAATTCAACCATCCAGACACTCAGAAACTATTGCAGCCTTGATCTGGGAAGCCAAGCTATTATTGCTCTAGCTGACAACAGATCTTGGTGATATCTATGTGGTGTGGTGTGGTGGCTTTTCAGGCATAAAGAATGGAAGTTTGGGGGCTGTAGAAGCTTCCACCCAGTAATTACAAAAGACTTGGAAGGCAACACAATATTCCCCTGAGAACATAATGCATAGAGCTGCAAGAGTGAAGTTGAAGGTGCAATGGAGACTTTAGAAACTTGGAAATGCCAGGAACATGAATTGTCTACTGAGGAAAGCTGCAAGCAGTGAGTACAGCCAACCCAAAAGAGAAGCCATGTGAGCAGCAGATAGTGTCACCATAGAGACTGAGCTGCCAAAGAGATTTGGGTTTCACATCTGGCCACAAACTCCCCTGGTGCTGAACAAGGAACTAGAAGATATAATGTTTACCCTGTTTGCTTTCAGTCTTGTTTCTCTTCTGATTCCTTTCTACCCCCTATTCCTCCCTTTTGGAATGCAAGTGTTCACCTTGTGCCATTGCATGTTAAAAGTGTTTGCCTTTCTTTTTGATTTATGTAGAAATTCCTAGCTAGGATTTTGCCTTGAGTCTCAGAAGAGATTCTGGACTTGGACTTTTGAGGGCCTCGAGGCAGTACATTATGACTTAGGTCTAAAAATCCCCCCAAAGTCTTATGGATTCAGGATGGAGATTTTTTAAAGGGATTGGAGCATGATAATACTAACTTATCAGTGGACAAATCAATTGGGGAGTTCTTAGCTAAATATGCTATTACAACTTGGAAACTGGTCAAAAGAAGCGAGTCAATGGGGATATGACCTGAAGTGGTGAATTTTCATCCCTGGATACTCCCTTCTCTTTCTTATGCTTGGCTGCCATGGGACCAATCACCTTTCTCCCACCATTCCCTTCCATCATGAAATTTCTGGCTTGGAGCCAGAATGGACTGAATCCTCTGAAAACCATGAACCAAAATAAACCTCTCTTCTTTTAAATTGCAAGTTTTAGGTATATTTTCTCAGTGAAGGAAAAGTCACTAATCCAATAACTAAAGACCATTTCATCTGAGGTGTTTAGTCAAAAGCAGCCTTTTCACATTAATCCTTAAAACTTTTTAAAACTTATAACCCCTCCAACCTGACCACATATACCACCTATTCCCTCCCTGCTTCATCTTCTTCCTACATCACTTTGCCATATACTACATATTTTATTTAATACTTATTTTCTACCTGTTCCACCAACTAGAATACATACTCCATGAGAGTAGTACTTTTGTTCAGTGCTATACATCCAGCACGAAACACACTCAAAGCCAGTTCAAATAAATCTGAGTAAAACAAACGACTAGAATAAAGTTTTCATTATTCACAGGTGCCTGAGCAAATATCGAGGCAAGAAGCCTTCACCTTCAGGTCCAGTTGTCTGTGTTTGCATGACTATTTACTAAGATAGCTTAAAATAACTTAATTCCCATGACACTGGGTGTACTATTTATTACAGAGATGCAGTATATCATGTTACTCAGACTTTGGCTGAAGCCTGCCCATAGGTCCCATGGACTGACAGAATTCATTTCCACTGACTTCTATCCAATATCCTGCAGGCTGTTTGAACTTCTGTAACTGTAGTAAAGGCTGATAAATAATTATCATCTTCCTTGCTTTTTCAGAGTTTTCTTCCTTGTTTCCTGAGATACACATTATTAGATTTTACAGCAAACTCTTTAGAGAAAAGAGGTACTCTATTTTATTTTTTATTCATTCTCAGTTTCAACGCCTCTATGTCTTTGCAATTAATTCTGTAACTCACTTATACCTATCAACTTATATTTTTCTTTTTAGAATTCGATTATTTTCTCTACTCCTGGTCTACTTTCCCTAAGGTTGCAGCATCAACTTATATTACCTTCTTAAGTAGTCTATTTTGAGTTCAAAATAATCTAAGTAAATATATTTTGTAAAGCTGAATAATTACATAATATTCAGAATGATAAGTTATCATGTACATTTAGAAATCATCTTTTCCAACACATTCATTTTCTAGTCAACAAATTAAATCCAAGAAAATCTAAGCAATTATTTTTTTTAGTCTTTGCAAAATGTTCTCTAATATCTCTATGTTTCAATATTCTAGCAAAGTAATAACTAGTATTTTCACTTAACACATAAAAATACTTGAAATTGGGACTCTAAAATGTGGAGTGACTTCCACATATCACGTACAGAAGTAGGAGGACTACTGATCTTCTTTATTTTCCATCATTTCCTGATACTCCTTACATATGCCTCAGAAAAATAGAAGTTTTGAACTTTTAAGTTTGTGGGACATAAAAAGGAAGAAAAGGGGTTGTCGAGCAAATGACTTGACCAATATGGTGAAATTGATTATTTCTCTTGAAGAGCAGCTTACTTGTACATCTTTGTCACAGCTCTTCTGACAGCTGCTGTTGTGCTGATAAGTGACCAAGGGCACAGACGCAAACATTGGTTTAGGCAAAAAGCAGCATGAGTGACTCCACTGGTCCTTAAAAGAGACCTTGCCCCTGTGCAGTCTCAGCATTTACAGTTGGCAAACACTTGTATTTGTCTTCTCTATGCTCTGTAACTCTTGAAAAGTAAAAAAACAATCACTTTGTTTTCTCATGACAGTGTTTGCTCTCTGACTTCTAAAGTTAGAAAGAATAAAGTATATTCCCTCATTTAATTTTTTCTTCATTTTCTCAGCTATTTAAAACTAAAATGCAGCAAGTCTGAACTGTAAAGAGTGCCTGTTTGTTTATGTGCACTACCGATGGTAAGCTCTGGAATAATTTGAGTTCTGGTATAAAATCTTCTCAGCCATCATGTTGTGTTATTCACTGCTTCCACAACTTGTAACAATACCTCAAGTTCTGTGAAGAGTATTTAAGTTTCCTATATACTTTGTTTCAGACAAGACAATTTAATGCAACAAACTCTCCTTTTTCTTTCTTTATTCCCTCCTAGATTCTTGAAGTTCCAGACTATCTTTTGGGAATCTTCCAAACATACAGTTATGAACCTGTATTATATATTTATTCGAAGTTTAAAATTTAACCTTTGCTCTGGGATCTAAATACTTTACACAGTTTCTTGAATTCTGTATTTTGCCTTACCCAACAGTATCTTTGTCTTATTTAGCATTTATATCTGCAGACAAGTGTACTCAATGTACAACATCTTATGTAGAAGGAATGGGTAAAACAAGATAGCAAATCTTCAGTAATAGATGTCTTACATAGAACTGCTTTATATTTGCTTGTGTCCTAGGAACTTTACAATGAGATTATTATTTAGGAAAAAATGTTTACTGAGCCAGACATAGCTATTTTTATTCAATGAGTAAATTATTTTCTCTAAACTGAGAGTGTAAATAGAAAGAATCACAATGATGAGCTTTCTGACTTCTCTCAGAGAATAGCCAGAATTAGATCATCACCCAAAAATATATAAACCATGTTGGTTGCATGCACTTTGGCAAGGATAGGAAAAGTCAGGGCTACAGAAAACAAAAAGTTTTGGTAATTATCATTACAGAAAATTGTCTGGAAGGTAATAGGAACTGTTCAGGATTATATCATGTATTCAGCTACTAAGTAATAAAAATAGCTAACTTGTCTTTCTTTTCCTTCTCTCTGTTCTTTACCCTAATTTGGGGACTTAAAAATGTAAATATAAGATAAATAAACCTTCATCACTCCTTACTTAAATCTGTTTAGTGGATTTATATGTCACTTCGGATAAAGTACAAATTTCTAAACATAAGTAAAATAACGTTGAATAATGTAAAACCAGCCTCACTTAATTCCATTTCCCCAACAACTCAATATCTCAGAAATTATGAGTTAACATACTTGTTTATTTTATTCCCTCTCCTTACAACACTCTTTCTAGTGAGCCTTCTCCCCCACCCCAGCCACCTTATACTCATCCTATTTCTCTCTTTGCCTTGGTAGTTCACATTTATTCTGAGCTAATATTTAAGTTTCAGCTTAGATGTTAACTTAGAATATGATGTTAAGTAGCCTTATAATATACTATTATGATACTGTAAATCCTATATTATAGATATCAGTATGCTCAAACTTATTGATTTAAAATTTTAGTCCATTTTCACATGTGTGAGCTCCTTAAAGGCAGGATCTATTTCTCTTTTTACTATCGTGTTCAGTTTTAACCAGTTGCTAGGAAGGGCAGGCTCCGGAGTGACTCACTGCATTCAAGTCTTTATCACCTTGATTTAGGTAGTCTACTTGACCCCTTAGTGTCTTAGTTCTCTCATCTATGAAGTGAGACAATGGCAACACAACTACATGAAAAAAGGTTGTTAATACTGTTATATAAGTAAATGCAAGGTAATATTTAAGTAGTGTTGAGCATATAATGAGATTAATAAATATTTCTTTTAATTTTTGTTTATCTAAAATTATTTGCACCATTCCTGACACATAGCACATACTCAATAAATTCCTGATGAATGATTGAATTAAGTGATAAGAAACATAATTAAGCAGGTATTGTTGCTCACTAGTAATCTCTCCTTGAGTAAGAAGAAACTAAGAGAAAAATAAAGAAAGGATAGAAGGAGACAAAGATATGGATACCTTGCAGATGGGAAGTGGTCCAGAGAACCAAAACCAAGAGGCAAGGAGGAGATGATAGGGAAATAAGTAGAGTGAAGATATGCTATTATGGAATCTTAATAGCCCCAATTAATGTGAGACTTATATGCCATGAACATGAACTAAGTTTAATAATATCAACAAGAAAGGAAAGGGGGGAAAAGGAATTAGAGGAGGAGGAGGGAGAGAAGGAAATTTTTAAAAAGGAGCCATCTGATAAGATTAGCTAAGGGTTTGTCGCTTTTATTTAATCTTTCAAAAAAACAGCTCTTTGTTTCATTTATTTTTTGTATCGTTTACTTAGTTTCAAATGCATTGATTTCTGCTTGGATCTTTATAATTTCCTCTAAGGCTCAGATCCATGCAATCAGGAATGAAAAAGGTGAAGTCACAACAGATCCAAAAGAAATGCAAAGGATCATGAACACCTACTTTGAGAACCCGTACTCTAATAAAATGGAAAACACAGAAGAAATTGACAGATTTCTAGAAACTTATGAATTACCAAAGTAGAACGAAGAAGATAAAAACATTTTAAATATCCCAATCACAATCAGTGAAATTGAAAATGTAATTAAAAACTTACCAACAAAGAAAAGCCCAGGCCCTGATGGATTCACTGCTGAATTTTACAAGACATTTA
>NW_022900951.1:99209681-99220347 GCF_012274545.1 Fukomys damarensis
GGTGAGGGGAGGGCAGAGGTAAGGGGAAAAAATGAGAATCAAGACTTGTCATGTAGAGGTACAACATCCCAACAATGAATGTAACTGTACTGTATCCCTAAAATGTACCAATAAACTCAATTAAAGCTGAAAAAAAAGGAGCCATCTGTATTTTGTGCATATACAAATCCCAAGACGATTGTAAAATGCATGTAGTACTGCAAACATGCACTAACAGATAAATGTTTAAAAATAGCATAACCTACCCATCTCATGAATGAACTTTCAGTGTCCAACAGCATCAGGCAACTTGTAGTTTCTAAGACCTCATATACTACAGGAATTTAGTAGATGAAGAGCTCTGATTTATCATACAAGTTTACTACAGAAATTTTCCTCAACGTTTCAGTAAACAAATTTCCAAAATCAAACAAGTGTACGACCTAAATATTTCCCTGTAAACCACTGTATTAGATATTATATTATCATGCAAAATGTAGTCAGATTATGGTTGGTTCTGAGTGAAATTTTGCCAGAAATATGACTCATGCCAAAATAAAAGAAAGAAAAGAAGCCTTCACAAAATTCCCCTCTACCTTTGAAAACACTAAAGGCATTACGTCTAAAGGGCTATTTTCACGTGAATATCTCCATTGATTAGTGCAAGTTAAAATTGGTTGAAAATTGCTTTAAAGTTGGATTTGAACTTCCCAGCTGAGCCAGAAGAACTCAGAGAATGAGTAGAATATCTTTTTCCCTGCACAAACATGCAAGAAAAAGATGAACAGTCATTGGCACAGCCTAGAAAAGAACCAAAAAGAGCCAGAACTTTGTCACCTAGTGCTACAGCTTTTAAACCTGTAATGTTGAGCAGGTTACTTGACCTATAAGGCTCTATGTTTTCATTTCTAAAAAGGGATAAAACTTTGTCTCACACTAAAAATTATTTTAAGCATTAAAGAAGTCAGTATATTATTAACTTGCCCATATCTTAATTGGGTTGTTTGGGGATATTTTTTCTCTCATTGAGTTTATTGGTACATTTTAGATATACAGTACAATTACATTCATTCCTGGGATCTTGTACCTTTACCTGACAGGTCTTGCTTCTCATTGATTTTTGAGTTGTTTGTCTAGTTTCAAAAACAGTCTTCTGTTGTAAGAAGAGCCAACAAAATTTTCTCCCATTCTGCAGGCTGTGCCTTCATTCAAAAGAAGAAGTCCAAATAGCCAAGAAGTATATGAAAAAATATGTTCAACATCTTCAGCCATCTGGGAAATACAAATTAAAACTATGCTTAAATTTAATCTCCTCCATGGTAGTTTGGCTATCAAGTATACAAAAAATAATAAATACTTACAAGGATATGAGGAGAAGGCAACCCTTCTACATTGCAGGGTAAAGGGTGTAAATTAGCACAGTCACTATGGAAATTGATGTGGAGGTTAATTCAAAATACTAAATATAGAGCTATCATTTCATCTAGCTATACCACTCCTTTGTATTCTTATGAAAAACTGAAGTCAGCATTGTATACATATATACTTTCTTCCATTCTGTAGGCTAAACTTTTATTCAAAGGAAGAAGTAAACATGGTGAAGATATTGGCATACTCATGTTTATTACAATGAAATTAACAGTAGCTAAGTTGTGGAAACAGACTAGGTGCCTGTCAACAGATGAATGGATAAAGAAATTGTGTCATATAGACATGGTGAAATATTACTTAGCCATAAAGAGGAATGAAACCATACCATGTAATGCAGCTGGAGGACATCATGTTAAATGAAATAAGCCAGACTGAGAATTCAGGTATTGCAAGTTTTCTGAGATATTTGAAATCGAAGAAGAAGAAGAAGAAGAAGGAGAAGGAGAAGGAGATGGGGAAGGGAGGGGAGGGGGGAGGGGGAAGATTGATATGGAAGTAGAAGGGAGACTGCCAGTAATGAAAGGCACTGGGGGAGGTTGAAAATAATGTTGAGTAATGGAATGAAAATGATCAAAGTAAGTCATATGCCTGTTCGAAAATATAAAAATGAAAACCACTATTGTAACAAATATGTGCCTTGATAAGAAAAGAAAATGAAATTATTTGATGTTACAATTTTTTTTAAATCAAGAAATATAATTTTTACAGAATACATATCATGGTATGTTTCATATGGTCTACTACAAGTGGTAGCTACTTTTGTTATTCTGGGCTCAAACCTTTGACTTCTGAATTTGTTAGCTGATTATCATATTAAAAAAGGACATTAGAGTCTTACCTATTCAACTTTCTAGCTCCAATATTGGCATAATATTGATAGATATTGGTTTTTAAGTATTCTTAAACCTGTATTATTTTAAGGGCATAGGCTTCATTACACAGGTTTATTGTACTACAACTAAATTGAAACCAAGGAAGTTGTGAGACATGTAGACTTGTACTTTTTAGATACTTCTTTGTAATCAAGTTATTTAGTCAAGGCATTGTGGTTTTAATTTTGAGTTTTTAGGACCCTTCGAATATTTGTCTCTCATAATGAAATGAGTGCAATAAGAATTTTATATATAATTGTTATATTAATGTAAATATGACTAGATCAAGATACATTAATTCTTTATAATCCTGCTGCTGGAGGCCATAGTTTAAGAGAGTATGTCCCATTATCAAGTTCACAAGGGGTGGATTGTGCTGGTTAACTGATTATCAACTTGAATGGAGAATGCCCAGCTGAATGCAGTCAGCATGTTTCGGGTTGTGGAAGACCCACTGTAAGGAGGATTGTTGTCAGAAGAGTAGAAAAGGAAAATGGGAGGGAGGGCTTTCAGATAATCTTCTTTGGAGGAACTTTGTTGGAACTGCTTTTCTTCAGAGAAGTTTTGGCAGTTTTTCTTTCAAAGAGCTTTGGCTGTTTTCTTTCTTTGTGGAAGTTTCAATCCTCATCTCCATCTTGGACGTTGTCTCCTGGCTTCCAGTGTAGACCCCTCAGCCTTCTGGCACAGATCCTTCAAACTTTTGCAATGATACTTCAGCTTCTAGCACTGGCCCTTAGGCCATTCCAGCACAGATCCTTCAGTCTCCCATCTCCTATCCTTTGGCCTCCTGATAGAGACCTGCATGGAACATTGCTGTGGGATCCAAGCCCTCGATTAGATTCTTCAGGTCTCCAGTGTGCCGAGAGACATTCTCTACTCTTCTATATCTGACTCTAGTAAGCACTGAATAATACATTAACTAAGACATTTTCAAGATTTGCAGGAACATTCATTTGGCAGATTTTATGACATCCTTTTCCCAACTTATTCTGTTCTTGCTCTAAATCTGCAGTCACATTAGATTCTAGTACTTGAAGATAGATCACTCCCTACCTACCCTGTGCCCTGAGACAGGTAAATTACACAGTGTTGGAACCAAGGGTGACTACTGAACCAGGAAAAGCAAACTCCTAGGAACTGGATTGTCCCTTAAAGCCACATGAACTTTTCTGGCACCACCTCCGAGAACCATTCCTGAGATAAAGATGAACTAGATCACAATTTAAGTAAGATTATCTATTCTACTATCTTTGTAAATGCCCCAGATATGCAAAATACAGTCCTTGACTTTGTTCCCTTCTTTAATAAAATCTCAAAGTTTGAATTGCTATATCTCTCCATCCCAGTGTGACCATGATGAATCAAGCTTCTTTCTTACTCTTCAACATGGTTCATCTCCTTGACTGGTATTTTAAGACAAGTGGCCAAGCCAGGTCTGTTGGAATCTCCAGAGCTGTGGCTTTTGCTATAAAATATTGGCAACACTTTCTTCACCAAAGTCATCAATATTGTGAAAACTTACTCTTTCAATTTATCTGTCCTCTGTTTTTGTCTTTTGTCTGCTTCTAAGTATTTATGTGACTACATTATCTCACCTTATCGACCCCAGATAATCCAACATAATATACCTATTTTAAATTAACTGAATAGTAACAACATGGAATAGTCTGTTATACCATGCAAAGTAGTTTGCAAGGCATATGCACAATCCTAGGAATTATTTAAGGGGAAATTGCTTGTCGACAACAATTCTGCCTACTATATGTTTTAAATTTAAATGCAGCTTGTAATTATTAAATGTCATGTATCTTTACCTGATTAAGAGATGCCCAAGGTGTTAGTAAAGTACACTTCTGGGTGTGTCTTGGGGTCAAGAAGGCATAACCTTGGGTAATATGTATGATCCTTGGTTCCTTTCCTCTACCCCACTGTTCTCCCTTGTTTCCTGGTAACCATGAACTCTCTTTTTCTTCTGTACCCTTCTGCCATATGTTCCTGCCTTTGAATCAGCTGATCATGTACGGAACCCCAAGAAACAATTAGCTAAATTAATCATCTCCACCTTTAAATTTGGGTTTTAGGTATTGTGCCCCACAATAGAGAGAATTGGTACTAGAGATATGGGGCTACTGCTGTGATTATATCTGATTATGTCGTTCAGAAGTTTTTGAAATTGATTTAAGAGAGGTATTGGAAAATGTCTGGACATTCAGGGTAAGAGAAGCCATGGAATACTGTAATCACAGTTTAAAGGACTATTCCTGTCAAAGCTCATATGACCCAATGGCTGATGGAAAGGCAGACAGTAAAAACAAGATTCAGAATGTTCAATTTTGAAAAAAGGACTTCATTGGCAGTTGAATAAAAGACTAGTTGTGTTACACTCTGGCAATAATAGTTTGTCTATATTGTGCCTATGTCCTAAGTCTTTACAGAGAACTGAGATGAAGGGTAGTATGATAATTAATCTGGCTGAAGAAATTTCAAGGCATCCGAATATTCAGACTGTGGTATGGGCATTATTGGCTGCTTTTAGCTAGATTTATAATTCAAATTTGAAGAAAAATGCAAAGCAAAAACATCTGAAAAACAAGATTTTTTTATCATTGAGTTTATTGGTACATTTTAGGTATACATTACAGTTACATTCATCATTGGGATCTTGTACCTTTACATGATGGGTCTTGGTTCTCATTTTTTCCCCTTACCTCTGTCCTCCCTTCACCCCCTCCCCCTTCCCTATTTACAAATACTTTATTTCCACTTTTTCATTTTCTTATTTTTTTCTTTTCCTTTATATCCTTTCCCCTACCCTTCCCACTTCCCCTATACCTTTAACCCTTTTTTTCCTATTTCACATTGTCAATTATACCATTAGGATCTTATGTACTATTATAGTTTTTCACACCAGAGAAACTATTCACTATTTATACATGCATGACTTATTTCACTTAGGAGTGTATCCTCAATATTTATCCATTTTACTATGAATGACTCTAATTTCTCATTCTTTATGGGTGAGTAGTATTCCATTTTACAGAAAAAATCACATCTTCTTTATCCAGTCTCCAACTGATGGGCAAATGGGCTGTTTCCAAGTTATAGCTATTACAAAAGGTGCTGCTATAAATATAGGTGTGCATATATCACTGTGATATGATACTTTTAAATTTTTGGAAAGATACCCAGCAGAGGGATGGCTGGGTCAAATGGAACCTCTAGTCCCAGCTCTTTGAGGTATCTCCATATTGATTTCCATCGTGGTTGCACCTGTCTGCACTCCCACCAACAATGGAGAAGGGTTCCTTTCTCCTCACAACCCCACCAACATTTGTTATTGGTTTTTTTCTTGATAGCAGCCATTCTTTGTGGGGTGAGGTGGGAATCTCAGTGTTTTCACTTGCATCTCTTGAATGACCAGTGATGTGGAACATTTCTTCATACTTGATGCTTTTACTTCTTTATCTGAGGAATGTCTGTTCATTTCAGATGCCCATTTTTTAATCGGGTCATTATATTTGGGGGAGCTAATTGTTTTGAGTTCTTTGTATATTCTAGATAATAGTCCTTTGAGCAGCAGCTGGTAAAAATTTTTGCCCACATTATAGCTTGTCCTTTAGTTCTGTTGATGGTTTCTTTTGCAGTGCAGAAGCTTTTTAATAAGATGGCAACTGGGATCTCATCTTATGAAAAACAGAAATTTTGAGCCAAAAGTAAAAACGTAAAAACTTGGCCAAAGAAGGTGGCATTGCTGAAGACAGTAAGATCTCAAAAGGAAACCAAGTGCTTAGTATGGGAAAAAGAAGAAAGATTCTTTGAGGGCATGTTGGGAATCAGCAAGACCCAACTCATTGCAGTCTTAATGGTGCAAAAATATCAACCTTTCTCTTGAAAAGGGAGGCTTGGAGACCCCTGCTTCAGATGGGACTTCTAAGGACTTTGATCCCTAGAACACACTTCAACTCACTCATCCATCCACATACTAGGAGATTGCTGTAGTTATAGTCAAAGGGGGGCCTTGATACTACCACCTGCACTGGTGGAAGGCTTAGACATTGTCCAAATGTTGCCAGCTTTACAGTGATGTAGAATATACATCAGCGATTACTAGAGAAACATTTAGTGCAAAATGCACAAATATATAAGGACTTACATATACGTTTACATTGGCCACCTGCAAATTCAGGTGTGAAAGAGTGCAAAAGGGCTGCCTGAACACTGGAGATCCAAAACATCAAATCAAAGGCATAGAGCTCACTGTAAGAGCTCACCATGTAAGTCTGTATTAGGAGGCTGAAAGATTCATGATGGAAGTTTGAAGGGTGTATGCTGGAAGGCTGAAGAGTCTGTGCTGGAAGCCAGGAGATGACATCCAAGGTAAAGGTGAAGACTGGAGCTCCTCCAATGCAACAAAAGCAAGTCTTCTTTCTCCTTCTCCCTTTTATTCCATTCAAACAACAACCCTATTTGCTAGTGTCACTCAAACCCAGTGTAGGTCTTTTGTGTTAAGTAAATCCATTCAAGCACACCCAGAACTATGCAGATCCAGTTTTTTTTTTTTTTTTGTATTTTTTTACTTTTTTTTTTTTTGGAATTTTCTTACTGAAATTGACAAAATTAATTAACTGTCACGCAGAGTGTAAGAGTTGTGGGATCAGGGAGGCTTCTACCCTAATTTCAATGGAAGGTATCAGAGGCCAAGCAAGGACCCTCCAAGAGAGTGGTGTGTTAGACTAGCATCATGTACTCTGGATTCCATATATGGAGATATGGGGATAAATGTTTACCTTGCAGAATTTCAGTATTGTTTTAGTCTGATTCTTTTCCATCTCCTTATACCTCCTTTATGGAATGAGAATATTTACCCTGTACTATTTTATTATACCCCATGCAATTTACCTTACCCTGTGCTCCTGTACCTAACACATGGTAACTGTTCTTGATTTCTACAGAGGTTTCCTTGAGTCTCATAAGGGACTTTTACTAGGACTTTGAGGAAAAAAGAGTGGACTAGTTCAGACCTTGAGGAGGAATTATCGCATTTCCAGGTATGTGTAGAACTGTTGTATTATGTTAGGTAGTATAATTAATTTATTATTGAGTTTATTTGGAAATTGAGTATTGTTTAAGGAGATTACTCTCAAGAAGTTGAAAGTTGTGTTTTGTGACCATTAATCAAAATCTAAAGTATGATCTAAATACATAGTGATTTATTTATGGATCTTCTAAACACACTCAGCTACCTTATCTTTAACAAAGTAGTAAAACACCTTCAATGGAAGAAAGATAGCCTCTATAATAAATGGTGCTGGGAAAACTGGCTTTTCATATGCTGAACATTGAACCTAGATCCATATCTCTCACTATGCACTAAACTAAAATTGAAATTGATCAAAGATCTAAATATTAAAAGAGAAACAACTAACTGTTGGAAGAGAGAACAGGTAAAATTCTTTAATACATAGTTGTAAACAAAGACTATGAATAAAGTCCTGATTGCACAGCAAACATTAGAAAGAATTAACAAAAGCATCAATCTAACAAGTACAGCAAAGTAAACCACTAACAGAATGAAGAGAAATCTCACAGAATGGAAAAATATTGTCCTTAGACAGAAGGCTAATGCCTATAATATATAAAGAACTGAAAAAATGAACCCTTTAAATGTAAAGACCCAATCCAAAAATGGGCATCTGAAAACTGTAGGCACTTCTCAGATGAAGAAATACAGACAAGTAAATACATAAAAAATATTCAACATCGTTGGTCATTGAAAAAATATACATTAAAACAACACTGAGATTCCATGTCACTCTAGAAAGAATGGCTATCATCAAGAAATCAACCAATAACAAATATTGGTGAGGCTGTAGAGGAAAAAGAAACCTTTCTCCATCTTTGATGGGAGTGTAAATTGGTGCAACCAACATGCCAATCAGTAGGATATTTCTCAAAAAATTGTAACTAGAGGTTCCTTTTGACCCAGCTGTTCCCCTCCTTGGAATCTTAACAAAAGAGTTAAAAGCATCATATACACAATATAGGCACACCCATTTTTATAGCAGCACAATTTACAATCTTGGAAACAACCCATATGCCCACTGACAGATGAGTGGATAAAGAAAATGTGTTATTTATATACAATGGAGCACTACTCTACCATATATAAGGATAAACTTGAGAAATTTTTAAGCAAATAAATGCATCTCAAGAGCATAATCTTAAGTGAAATAAATCAGACACACAAGTTTAAATATTACATGGTTTTTCTTGTGTAAGAAACTCAGCATAAATAAGAAGCAAAATGGGGGGATAGATATTGGGAGTAGAAAGAACTTGTCCAAATGTGAAGGGAAACATGGGGGAGGCAACAGGAAAAGAAGGAAATAAAAGGATTTAAAGAAAGAAGATAAGTGAAGGAAAACAATGTTTTAAAACAGCTTTTGTAAATGGGGAAGGGAAGAAAGTTAAAGGGAGGGTAAGTGAATGAATGGGAAAAAATAATTAAGATATATTATGTACAGGTGCATATTCCCCATGATGATGTGATCATTGTGTATGGTAAACATAAAAAATAGAAATAAAATAAATAGTCAGTGAATATATGCTTTTAAAAATGTATTACAGTGAAAGATGTATTATCATTAACCTATTTATTCCAAAGTTTGAAATCTTTTGATGTTTTGCATAAAATTCATATATGTTACCTGGAAAAAAATAAATGAAAAATAATTTGAAGAGAAAATATTTCATAATGTTCTGTTGTTACGGGTGTTCCAAAAATGGATTACTAAACATTGAAGGGTTAATCCCCTCCAAAATGCTCCCCTCATTTCAAACACACTTATCCTATTATTCTTGCCACTTTCTGAATTAGTTCTGGAAGTCATCTTTTGTGATTATTTTTATGAGATGTGTTTAAAATTCATGGAATTCTCTTGCCAAATGCCATCCAACAAAAGGCAGGCCTGTAAAATCATTAGAGTGCCTACTTAATCACCAGATCTGGCATCTTACTACTTCTAGTTCTTCTCCAAAGAGAAAATGAAAGGTAATTTTTTAATAGATTATGGACATCACGGTAGCCACAGCAGCACAACAAAAGGCATTCATGAAAAATGACTTTAGGAAATGCTTCAGAAACCGACAAGAACAGTGTGATAAATGTGTTCAAATCAAGAGGGAAATTTTTGAGGAGAATTAATATCAAAATGTCTTTCATTGTAATGTTTTCCAAATTCAATCATTCACCACAGTCTTCTTTCAATCACGCCTTACGTGTCAACTTGAATGGATAAAACATAATGGGATCCACAAGGCATGCTTCTGGATGTGTCTGAGTGGGTGACGGAAGTGTGTCATCAGGTATTATATAGGTTCCCTGGCCACTTCCTCTGGACACTTCTGCCCTTCTCTGCTTCTTTACATTGTGGGTGCAAGGTATTGTGTCCCAGCAACAGGAGAGCTTCCTAATACACATCCTAAATTCATTTACTGTGCAGCCTCTGCCAGCATTTACTGCTCTTTTCTATTACTAATTCCTTATATATAATAATCTTAATGCATCCGAAGTAAAAGCAACACATAGAACTCGGATGACTCTATTTCTCATAATGTCATTGCAGTGTAACACCAAACATTGAATACTGACTAAGCATCAAATTATCTTAAAATACTCAAATTATTAAAGACGATAAGAAAGTGTTTAACTGTAGAAGGCTATGTGAATAGAATCTTATTTTATACAACTCTGAAAACAGTACTTGTTAGAGATTTTAAAAAGGGGGATACTATCAAATAAAACCTCTTTCATTCTTCCCAAACAAAGCACATAAGTAGGATAGGAAACTACCTTTCCACTAAGACCCTGTGCCATCAAATGTGTATGAAGGAGTTACACATTGATGAATATTTTTCATAAATTTATACACAACTTCAAAGAAAACCTTTAGAGAAAACTTTAAAGGTCAGGAGACCACCTTGGAAGAAGATTACTGATGGCACTAAAGGGCTCTTTATAAATGCATTTGTCAAAGAAGAGACAACCACGAAAACTCTAATTCATTCCTTCTGAAATACGGCTCTAATTGATTTTTTTCCTCTATTTCTTTTGAACTGACTATAGAATGTGACTGGAAGACTAGCTTACTGACAGAATAAAAATACTAAAAACTATACACATAACACAAAAATCACAGCACTGTCTACTCCAGGAATATTCCAGCATACTAATCTCAATCATATCTGATCCAAGTAGCTCAGGAATATAATTTCTACATTTTAATATATAAATTTATTTGGTGAATCATTTAAATTTACTTAATTGATTATCATTAATATTGCAGTAAAAGACAATGATTTGAAAAATTAAAATTATTTTAACT
>NW_022900951.1:99220394-99255491 GCF_012274545.1 Fukomys damarensis
TGTGTGTGTACTGGGGATCTGACTCAGGTCCTTGCACTTGCAAGGCAGGCAGTGAAACCACTGAGCTATATCCCTGGCCCAGCAATATTTTCACATGCAAGAAGTTTCCTATAAGCAATTGTGACTGGCCTGTCCATTGGTATTTGGAAAAGCCTTTTGTTAGGGTAAAGCGGCTTCATTGCCATTGCAAATCATTCACTTTTGGGAGGTCTTTGACCAATGTTTCCATACTTGATTTGTTTTAAATATCTGCCGTGAATACACATATATTTACTTGGCTCAGGTAAACAGATTGCTGATTTTTATTTAATTATTTTTTTACATTATTGGACATTGAAGTAAAAACATATTGAGCTATATCTAGACTATTTTTTTTATTTTGGAACAAAGTCTCACTAAGTTGCACAGTCTGGTCTCAAACTTAGTTCGGATCTTCCTGCCTTAGCCTCCACAATAAATGAGATTAAAAACATGTACTACCATCTTCAGCTAAGCAAACAGTTATTTTAGTGGACAAAGGAGTATTTCTGTGGCTTTCGTTGAAATATTATTTTTCTCTGTTTATAATATTTACATGTGTTTCAATTTCTCTCATATTATTCCATTTAACCCTGCATTCCTATACAACTACTTGATATGCTGTATGACATTTTACTCATAGTTAATATTTTCTCTTCCAGTAACACTTTCTGAACCTTCACATTTAAAGACAATGAATTTGCTATGCTTGTACTCTACAAATAGAGATAGTAAATTCTAATTATACTTTCAGATTACAGTGTATGTCTCCAGCTTTGCATATGAATGTTTCTGATCATGCTGATCATTCTGACCACTGTGGTAACTTTTAATACAAAATTGTATCTTTCACAAGCCAAAATCAAATATAAAATGATTAATTTTATTTACAAACATATATCAACTGTTAATATAGTTCCATTCTTGTACCTTTCTTGATATAACACACTGAGAGTTTCTCTTTGGCTGTAATCTGTGGAAAGACCTAAAGATCAAAGGCTTTTCATTGAAAGGTTGGTGTGTCTATCTACAATGCTCCCTTAAACTTACACAGGAAGACAACCAGAGCTGGCAGGTGCAAGGCATTTCCATGTGCTTGTGGATCTCTTCTAGAAATCATTACAGATTTTTGTAAAGCTGCACTATTAAAGGAGATTTAGATTTGAAAACTGAGCCTGATGCATTCCCTTAGGCTATTCACAAAGATTATCACTGCATGGAATATGAAATGGATTTAAAACATTCTCTGATATGGCTTTAAGATAATTAAATAAGAAAGCAATGAAAAAAGGAAGGGAGAGAGAGAGAGAGAGAGGAGAGGAATTAGGGTGGGAAGGATGGAAAGAAGGAAAGGATGTAGCAAGGAAGATAGGAAGACAGGCAGACCTTTAATATAGCATCCAATGGAAAAGCACTCTTAAAACTCATTTAATGTCATAAGCTCATTTATTTCTAATTGTTCTCTAACTAGTCACCCACAGAGGCTAAGATACACTTTTTTCTCCACACTGTATTTTAACTTGCGTAAAGGAATTAATTTTGGGGAATTTGATAATCCAAAGCTTTCAGCTTCTTCTTTTGATTACTTACAGAAGATGGTAACTGAAACATATTTTTTATTAATTACTCCACAGAGAAAAAAAATGAAAAAGATTAACTTTCAATATTAACAACTAGTGATGAAAAAATGTGGAATAATCTATTATTATGAAGGACACAGCCTTAGAAATTGAGTATTTGTTACCAATGTTATCTATGCAATATTACCTGTGGCCAATGCTATTGAAAACTAATGGGCCTAATTTGTTGATCCTTTGAATATGTGCAAGGTCTACTAAATAGCTTTTTTTTTATTGTTTTGCTAAAGGAACACTGACTTAGAATTTAATTATAAATGACTGCTGTTTGATGGGAAGAGGTAGAATATTACTTGGATAATTGCTGCTCCATAAGTAAAAGCATCTAATTCAACAATCTCAGCAGCACTAGTAAAGTTTATATAAACCTAGTACTTTGTTTACATCGTTAAATCTTTTTTACCATAGGACAAGTTCAGATCCCTACTAATAACTGAGTTTGACTTTATAAAATCGTGGTTATAGTATCTCTCTGCTTTGAATTTTGTCTCTCTGTATTTGTCTCCCTGTATTCTAAAGTCTACAGATTAAAATTCATTTTTTATAAAATTGAAATTTAAATTTATTTGAATATTCATGCATAGAATGCATAAATTGCACATGTTGTTTCAATATATGTGTATATTATATAATGTTTATGTCAGGGTGAACATGTCTACCTTCTCAAATATTAGTGAGATCGTGCAGTATGTAACTTTCTTTGCCTGACATTTTGCACTTAACAGAACGGCTTTTATTACATCCATGTCGTCACAAATGACAGGATTTCATTCTTTTTTTATGTCTGGATAATATTTCATGTTATATAGGTATCACATTTTCTTTATCCTTTCATCTACTGCTAGAAGTCTAGGTGGATTCCATGTCTTGACTACTGGAGATAGCGATAATAATAGCCATGTGTGTGTAGATGTCTCTTTGCCATATTGATTTCATTTCCTTTGGACAGATAGCCATATGAGCAATTGCTGGATCATAGGTCATGGTAGTTCTATTTTTCATTTGTGAGGAACATCCACACTGTTTTTTATAATAGTTGTGCCAATTTACATTCACATCAACATTGTGTAAGGCTTCCCTTTCCTCCATATCCTCTCCAGCACTTGTTATCTCGTCTTTTTTATATTAGCAATTCTTATTGACTGTGGTGATGATTCCATTGTGTGTGTGTGTGTGTGTGTGTGTGTGTGTGTGTGTGTGTGTGTTTATTGGTACTGGGGATTGAACTCTGGATCTTGCGCTTGTGAGGCAGGCGGCAGAACCACTGAGCTAAATCCCCAGTCCCCCATTGTGGATTTAATTTGAATTTTCTCCAATGAGTGGGAATGTTGAACATTTTTTCATACATTTGTAGACCATTTGAGTACTGTACAAGGCCCTGTGTTTTTGTTCTTCAGTTTTTTATCATTCCTTACATACTGTATATATTGTCTTGTCAGCTGTATAGGTTGTAAATACTGTCTTCCATTTTGAAGATTGTTTCTGCACTCTGATAAGTGTTTTCACTTGTTTTTGTTTTCATTTTTGTTGTATAGAAGCTTTTTTAGATTGATGTAATCTCATTTGTCTAATTTTGCTTTTGTTTACTCTGTTCTTTTTACTTTTATTTTTAAAAAAAATCCTCACCCATTCCAAGGTTCTGAAGCATTTCCCTTGTTTTTTTATAGTACTTTCATAATTTCAGGTCTTATTCTTCTGTGTCAAATCCATTCTGACAGATTAATATTTTAACAATTAAATTACATAGTTCTTTCCTCCTCAAAATGCCCCAATGGCTTCCTGTCTTTACAGAACATAGAATAAAATCAAACTCCATTTCACTTTAAATTTAAATTTCTGTTTTCCACTTCAACTTCATTGTGTAACTGTATAATTCACTTTACTGCCACTCCTTCTTCATATTTCTCAATTGCCCAGGCATGTTGCAGCTACACAGAATATGCAGTTTTCCTTTCTTCTTTCTTTCTTCTTCTGTCTTGCAGTTTCATAGTTACTTCTTTTTTGCCATTCCAGTCCAAACTTCAAATGACCCCTTCTCACATAAACCTAGTCTAACCACTCAATTTTCTTCATTCCTCATTTCTATTTAACTCATTAACATACTTTATCTTCCTTTTGGAGAGCAGGGTTATTGTCCTTATCGTGACTTGCTGTATCATCAGAGTCTAAAATATTTCTGAGAATAAACTAGGTACTTACTACATATTATTTATAAATAAATGTCATTGCCTTAGTTGAATATCACTGTTGCTTATTTTGCTTATTTATGCTTGATGTTCTTTTCTTTCTGTTTTTGAATCATATTATGATAATCAAACCCATTTAAAAATATATTTGTTCTCCTCTCCTGCCAAGATATCTAGACATGATTTATGATCTGGAGTGGGGAATTTATAATACCTCACAAACATATTCACACATACACAGACACTATGCATCCTCCAAATGCAGCTACATTTTATGAAGTGAGAGATTTCTCCTTTCATTGAGAACGTGGTTTACTACCATAAAAGTGAATGTCATTTTGAATTGGTAATTTCAAGTGTATGTGGATAAAAATCCAATCCATTACAATTTCAAATTCTTTCACCTAAGCTTAAGTTTGAAGAGTTTGTAATTTCTTGAGAGATTAGTGGTGCCTTTGAGTAAAATGAATCATCATAAAATATGTAATGACAAATTACAAACACTAATATTAGGTAAGTAATTACTTTTGGCAAACTATGGATAGCTGCAGAATAATGGAATTATTTTATCCAGGCTATGGTTTATGATCTGTACTATAACTGTCTGAACTACTTTGTAGCTAAATTTTATACTCTTTCCAACTAAATTCTATATTTCAAAATGAGTTTTGAAACTAAGTTACCAATCAAAGCATTTTTACTATATAGAGTAGAAGGCAATGGTGTTACTCATCCATCCCCTAAATGTCATCATTTAAGAAAAATTAGAGTGGGGTGATAGGGAACACCTTACAAACCTGGCATGTGGCCCCTTAAATTTCAGTGTTGTAGAGACTGAAACCTGATACATTTTTATCTGAAATCAAAATGCTATAGCTTGAGAGAATTAGTGTTGGTGACATATAGAGAGAAAGTTTGGCACTGGGTGTGATTTTTATCTTCAGCAAGGGTGGGACAGTGTTACATTTTCCTGTGGATGATATTTGAACTCCTGAAAAACAACCAGCTGTGAGATATCTTAAAAAGGATACTATTAAACAGTTTCTTACCAGGTGTGTGATGCCTTGTGCTCAGAGAACCAAATGCTGCAATGAAAGCAAAGTGAAGTAATTGCCAGAGAACTAGCATGTAAATTTGGACAAAGCACTTAGTCTTTCCAAGCCTCAGGTGTTTTAACCAGTGAAAATGAAGGAGTTAGACCAATGCTTTAATCAGAACATTTTCAAGTTTGGAATTATAAAAGCTTATAAAATTAGTGGGAGTTGGAGGTAAAACTTACCTGAATGGGTGAAATTTCCAAACTTTGGCTCATACTCTGAAATGCTGATTATTTATTTCAAGTAATGTAAGATAAATAAACCAAGCTTTTATAATTGAGGAAAGAGAACAATAGTTTGTATAAAGCCATACTAATAAATTCATTCATAACTGGCTTATAATTTCGCCATCGGTTGACATCTTACTTGTTTTTCTGTTGTTACACTATAATATCTAGATTGGGTAGTTTATAAAGGAAAGAAGTTTATTTAGCTCACCATCTTTGGAGGCCAGAAGTCCAAGTTTGAGCAGTCTTATCAGATGAGTACGTAATGCTGCATCAGAGCATGGCTAAGAACCCAAAGGCCACGTAGACTCATATGGAAGAGAGAAAACAGGAAGGCGACTTTGCTTTACATTCACCTGTACTTGTGGTAACTAATCCAATGCTGTGAGAGCAATATCACTCCCCAAAAAATCAACCAAATCCCACAATATCAGTGTTAAACCAATGCTCAGGGCAGCGCCCCCTTGACCTAATTCCTCTGAATACAGCTAAATCAGTAATTGATTCTTCTAACATATGGATTCTTGAGTACACATTGAAACTAAAGCCTAAGAAATGAGGAAGTGACTGCAGTATACATTTTTTATTGTATGCTGTGTTTCAACAGCCATCTGTTTCTCTTTTAGATGATATTGTAGGAGGCATGAGTTGAACTGGTGTAGCACATCTTAGCAATGACAGAGAGAATGGTATGCTTTGGCTTCTTCAAGTTAAAATCATAGGTTTATTTTTCCATCTTCATCTTTTGTCATGTTTTCTTTTCATTACTTTCACTCTTGCTGTACTCATGCAGGGAAACAAAAACATAGTCTGTGGAGAGGGAGGACTTATGTTTCAAGTAGATTAACTAATCTAGAACTCTTCTTTTCTACAAATTTTTTCTCTGTGAAAAACTTGGGAATATGCAAATAGGAACATTCACTAATAAATTTTTCACTCCAATACTTTCTCTGTGACTGTGATACTGGCTTCATCCCCTTAGGCAATATAGAGCACACTTGAGAATCAAAAAAACAAGAAGAAAGAAAAAAAATGAGAATATAAAATGCTGAATAGTAAATGGAAAAGCAGGATAAAAAGCAATTGAGCCTGTAACAAGGCCTTAGAGGTTGCTTTTCTAAAAAGCAGTCACTTTTCACTTGGCCTACAGATGTCTTATGGATAACTAAGAGCAAATCAAAGGCATGACACTCATTTTGTATTTGTATTTTTTGCTAGCTTAAACTTTCAATCTGATTCCTGTTCAATTCTGCATGTAGACAAGTTTATCACTTAAGGAATGTCTGTTTAAAACGGATAATACATGGTTGATTAGTTCTAAATTTATCTATCCTCTTAGCCAGTTTCAAGACTGAAGACACTAAAACAAGAATAACTACAATATTTTCAAGGAACAAGGAGTCCTTTCATCAGGTCACACCATGATGTGATTGTTCCACTAAGTGGGAGCAATTACTCTGTGATGGGGAAAAAAGGTTGTTCCCTAAGCTTGAGCAACCGTCTCATGTCAAGGACCAAATTTCTCTCAAGTGAGGACAGTCACTATCCCCAGAGTAGATATAATGATCAATCTTACCACAGGTTGACCAAGAGTGCTTGACTATCCATATTACTGGCTCCCCTTTTGCTCCTCATATAAATCTGAAGTTCTTGTTGGTAGCCCTAAAAACAGGGCTTAAAATTCTAGTTCCTCTACTTTCCATCATGGCTATCCTGAATAATTTTCTTTTTTATTTCATAGACACATGTCTCTAATTACACCCTCAGGGTAATAGGCAGAACTTGGTCTAATAGTATTCCCTACAGAAAGGCCCCTAAACTAGCAATCTGGTAACAAGCCTAATCTTTAAATGAAGGAGATAATCTATAAATGAATTTGCGATATTGTGAAATATGTATTTTGGTCTTCCTCTCTTATCTCCTGACATAAATTTCCTAAAATGCCTGGAATCTCTGAAATGATAAGAATGTCCATGAACACCTACTTTGAGAACCTGTACTCTAATAAAATGGAAAACACAGAAGAAATGGACAGATTTCTAGATACTTATGA
Organism: Fukomys damarensis; assembly: GCF_012274545.1. Taxonomy (NCBI): domain Eukaryota; kingdom Metazoa; phylum Chordata; class Mammalia; order Rodentia; family Bathyergidae; genus Fukomys; species Fukomys damarensis. Next base: position 99,227,613 of record NW_022900951.1, read on the forward strand.
ATTACCAAAGTTGAACGAAGAAGATAAAAACATTTTAAACACCCCAATCACAATCAGTGAAATTGAAAATGTAATTAAAAACTTACCAACAAAGAAAAGCCCAGGCCCTGATGGATTCACTGCTGAATTTTACAAGACATTTAGAGAAGAACTACTACCATTACTCTTCAAACTTTTCAATGAAATTGAAAGAGAAGCTATACTTCCAAATTCATTCCTGGAAGCAAGTATCACTCTGATTCCCAAACCAGAGAAAGATACAACCAAAAAGGAGAACTACAGACCAATCTCCTTAATGAATATAGATGCAAAAATCCTTAATAAGATACTAGCAAACAGAATACAGAGGATTATTAAGAAGATCATCCATCATGACCAAGTCGGATTTATTCCAGAGATGCAAGGGTGGTTCAACATACGAAAGTCAGTGAATGTAATACATTATATTAACAAAGTCAAGGACAAAAACCATATGATCCTCTCAATAGATGCAGAAAAAGCATTTGATAAAATTCAACACCCATTCATGATAAAAACCCTGCAAAAAATTGGAATAGATGGTCTATACCTCAATTTAATAAAGGCTATTTATGAAAAACCATCAGCCAACATCATATTGAATGGCCAAAAACTGAAAACCTTCATGTTAAAATCAGGAACAAGACAAGGATGCCCACTATCGCCACTTCTCTTCAATATAGTTCTGGAAACATTAGCCACAGCAATTAGACAAGAGAAAGAAATTAAAGCAATAAAGATAGGAAAGGAAGAAGTTAAACTATCATTATTTGCTGATGATATGATACTCTACATTGAAGATCCAAAAAACTCCACCAAAAAACTTCTAGACTTAATTGACAGATTCAGTAAAGTATCTGGATACAAGGTGAATACCCAAAAATCAATAGCCTTTCTATACACAAATAACAGACAGACAGAAAGAGAAATAAGGGAAAAAATTCCTTTTACAATAGCATCCAAAAAAATGAAGTATCTAGGAATCAATCTAACAAAAGAAACAAAAGATCTCTACACTGAAAACTACAGCACTCTGAAAAAAGAAATCGAAGAGGATATAAAAAAATGGAAAGATATCCCCTGCTCCTGGGTAGGAAGAATCAACATAGTGAAAATGGCCATACTACCGAAACTGCTATATACATTCAATGCAATGCCAATTGAAATTCCAACACTATATTTCACAGAACTAGAAAAAAGAATCCAAAAATTCATTTGGAACCACAAGAGACCTAGAATAGCAAAAGCCATTATAGGCAACAGTCACATGGCACCAGGTGTAACAATTCCCAATTTGAAACTATACTACAAAGCCACTGTGATAAAATCAGCATGGTACTGGCAAAGAAATAGGCCTGAGGATCAATGGAACAGACTGGAAGACACAAAAACAAATGCAGATGTACTCAGCTACCTCATCTTCGACAAAGGAGCTCACCATCCTCAGTGGAGGAAAGATAGCCTCTTTAATAAATGGTGTTGGAAAAACTGGATATCAACCTGTCACAGATTAAAATTAGACCCTTATCTTTCGCCATGCACTAAATTAAAATCCAAATGGATTAAAGATCTAAATATTAAAACAGAAACATTAAACTTGCTGGAAAGTAAGTTAGGCAGAACTCTGGAAGACATTGGTATAGGAAAAGACTTTATGAACAAATCCTCAGTAGCACGGGAACTAGCAGAAAGAATCAACAACTGGGATCTCATCTTACTAAAAAGCTTCTGTACTTCAAAAGAAACCATTAGCAGAACTAAGAGACAATCTACAATGTGGGAAAAAATTTTTACCAGCTGTACCTCAGACAAAGGACTATTATCAAGGATATATAAAGAACTCAAAACAATCAGTCCCCCCAAATATAAAGACCCGATCCAAAAATGGGCATCCGAAATGAACAGACATTTCTCATACAAAGAAGTGAAAGCAGCAAGAAAATATATGAAAAAATGTTCCACATCACTGGTCATTCGAGAGATGCAGATGAAAACAACACTGAGATTCCACCTCACCCCACAAAGAATGGCTGCTATCAAGAAATCACACAATAACAAATGTTGGCGGGGTTGTGGGGAGAAAGGAACCCTCCTCCATTGTTGGTGGGAGTGCAGACTAGTGCAACCACTATGGAAATCAATATGGAGATACCTCAAAGAGCTTGGACTGGAGGTTCCATTTGACCCAGCCATCCCTCTGTTGGGTATCTTTCCAAGAGAACTAAAAGAATCATATCACAGAGAAGTATGTGCACCCATGTTTATAGCGGCACAGTTTGTAATAGCTAAATCTTGGAAACAACCTATTTGCCCATCCGTTGGAAACTGGATAAAGAAGTTGTGGTTTTTCTATAAAATGGAATATTACTCAGCCATAAAGAGCGAGAGAATAGATTCATTCATAGGAAAATGGATACATATTGAAGATATACTCCTAAGTGAAATAAATAAGTCCCACATGTGTAAATACCAAATAGTTTCCCTGGTGTGAATATTCTGCAACAATGCATAAGATTCTAATAAGATTACTGACATTTAGAAATGGGAGGAAAGGAGCTAAAGGTGTAGGGAAGGTGTGATACGTAGGGGAAGAACAAAAAGGGAAAAGAAAAAAATGTGAGAGAATGAAAAGATGAAAATAAAGTGTTTGTAGATGGGGAGGGGAGGAGGGGGTGAAGGGAGGGCAGAGGTAAGGGGAAAAAAATGAGAATCAAGACTTGCCATGTAAAGGTACATGATCCCAACAATGAATGTAACTGTACTGTATCCCTAAATGTACCAATAAACTCAATTAAAAAAATAAAATAAAATAAAAATATTAAAAAAAAAGAATGTCCTTTGCCTGTTAATGAGATGATTGGTAGCAAGGCTTCCTGTCAGGTCAGAGATGTTTACGATGTCAGGACGAGGCCTTCCTGTCAGGATGAGGGCTATTCACTGGAATAACCAAAGCTTGCAACTTTCAGCTCAACCCCAATATTACATGGAGGGAGGGGAATAGGAGTTGAAAGTTGAGTTGATCATCTATGGTCAGTGATGTAATCAGTAATGCTTCTGTAATTAAACTTCCAGCAGAAACCCCAAAGGCATTTATTTGGGCAACTTTTTTTTTTTTTTTTTCCAAAACAGTGGATAGTTGAGACACCACAGTCTAGGTAATGTGACTGTCAGCTCTACATCTGACTTTAAAAAAAGCCCATTATACAAAGATAAATGTAGTTAATGTGCCCTAAAAACCCCAGTTCAAGCCAATATTCCAGCAAATCTGAAAAAGGCAAATGAGAAAGGAATAGAGATCGGGGAGAGGGAAAACATTGTGAATAAGAAACTAAAAGTCATTTCCAAAAACAACAGCAAATTTCTTGAATCATAATAAAGTTTTAGAAGGGCCTGAAGATAAGGAGACTATTCTACAAAAGCTCTCCCCACAGTGAAGCTACAGAAAGAAATGTTAGTTAGTTGCTTGCGTAGTGGAGAAAGCAGGAGCTAAACAAAGGAACAGGTGACCTAGGTCTGAAGTCTGCATGGGAAAATAGCATCATTTCCTAAAGGATTTCTTTAGTATTTTTTTTCTTTATGACTATTTTACAAAGGTAAATTAAGTCTTTTGAGGTCCTACATACTGAAGAGTTAATATTTTCTCCTCAATTAAATTTAAAACTGAAAAAATACTAATCATTCAGAAAGCAAAAGGCCAACAAAACTTTTTATTTTTTGACAATAAATATCAATATCAAAATTGTCCTTAAAATGCTTTTGATGCTGTACGAATATACTAAGTTCCCTCATTAGGTAACCCAGGCCTCCTTATCTCTTATTTTTGGTCAGTTATCTTGAACCCCTTTTTTTGTTCCCATACAGGAAGCAGCCATGCCTTGTCACAGGTCCTGGAGAGAAAAAGGGACGAAGAAAGGGTAAGAGAGAGAGAGAGAGAGATAAAGGGAGAGGGAGGGGAAGGGAGAAGAAGAGGGAAGGGGGGGTGAAGGAAAAGTAGGCAGTATTCAAACCTGTGTGGTTCATGTAGACTATCTTGTGTTAGCCACAGGTTAAGGGACAATTCAGTTGATTCTACCTGGCAGCTGTGTTTTTTTACCAACACCTCCAGGGCTTAAGGATGTTTCAGAGATCACAGGCATATTAACAGTGGTTAGAGGCAACCTACTAACATTAACAATCAGAAGTCAGATTTCCCCCACTTCATGGGGAGAAAAGTAGTCAAGTTCAGCTTCTGGGATATGATCTCTGAAGCTGGGAAAAATCAAGTTCCTGTTTTTAGGGCAGTAATACTAAAGACAGCACTTATATGTCCAGATGACTTTTGTTTTGTATTATATAACATGATGGAAACTCGTTCTTAAAAATTAATATTATAATTTAGCTCTAGGGCTTATAGTGGACTGAATTTTTCCTGTCCTACTTACTCCTACTAGAATAATGATAGAAAATTGGGCCTTCTAACCAGTCAGGAGAACATAGGTGTTATTTTAATACTCCTGTCTTAATTTCTTTATCTCTCCTTATGAACCTGGACTTCTATTGTGATTCATTTTAGGTATTTTCACCATCATATAACTAATCATTTGCTCAAATCAGAAACCTAAGAGTATGTATTACCTTGGGCTGTCATAACATAGTATCATATACTAGATGGCTTAAACAATGGAAGATTTATTTCTTTCAGTCCTGGAGATCAGAAATTAAAGTGTTTATAATTCTCTATCTTAAATCCAAGTTTCCTCAATGTTTGAGCATTCCTATTCCTCATTCGCTGAGGAAAACAACTGAATTAGGATCCTATGACCTCATATAACATGACTACTTCCTTACAGGTCATAACTGTCAGCAGTCACTAAGTTTCTAAGACTTCAGCCTATTAATTTTGGCAGATACAATTTTGTCCATCACATGTTAGTTAGTCCCATATTCTCCAAATTTAATGAATCACTAAGACTTGTTCCTTAGAATTAATGAAAGAGCTCTTGAGTTAATAAAATTCACTCCACATCCACCACAGTTGGCTGCTCCAAACTATCATAGTCCCTCTGGCTTGAATAAATACAACCATATCCTAACTGGTTTCCTTTCATTCCTTCTGTTCATCCTCTAGTACATTTTCCAAACAAACAAAGTAAGCTCTTTAAAAGTGACAAGTCATTATCCTATTTAAAATATTTCACCTCCCTCTCATCTTCTGAATTCTTATCATGCTTATCCCATGATGAGCTTTCCTTAACTCTCCCACCATCCTGTACAATATGCTTATGCTTACTCTTCCTGCTCCTGCCGCACTGATCCTGCCTCACAGTTTTCCTAAACCCTCTCCTTTCTTCCCTACAAGCTTTTGCACATTCCAGTTCCCCACTCTCACTCACTCCTTCGGAGAAGACATCCTTGATCTTCATAACTAGAGGAAACCCCCAAATTATAAATTCCTATAGCCACTTATAAGAGTTATCACAGTTGCAATTTTAATTTATACATGAGATTTGATTATTGTCTACTTTTCCCACTAGACAGTAAGCCTCTTCAAAGTATTTCTGCGAGGATTGAATGAAATAATGCATGTAAAATACTTTATCAAGAGCATGGCCCTTTCTAAGTGCTAAATTGATTTTATCTTTTATCCTTATTATCAGGTGGAGGAATTCTCAGCCATTGCATATATTCAACTGGCGGTACTTAGTTTTCAACCTTAAATCAATCACATGTTTTTTATATTTTTTGTAATGCTATAAGAGTAAAGTAATAATTAGCTCTTAAAAATTGTTTGCTAGTATTGTTATTATTACTCATTCTCTGGTTCTCCTTTATGTAGAGTTCTGTCTTGCCTCTTACCAGTAGCATAACTTTGAACAATTTGCCTAATATCCCTATTATTGAGACTGAATTCAACAAGCTGTAGTCAAAATTCATCAAATCCATTGATTTAGAGAGAATAGGTTCAAAGATATGCTATTTCCTCTCTCACACATATTATGTGAAGGATTCACGCTTCCCTTTCTTGTACATCTGGAAAGTGGAAATCGTTTTAGAAAAAATACTTTAAACTCAAAACGAAACATTGTCTTCAGTTTGAGAGAGCTGATCTCCATTTCACTTTGGGAGTCAACACAATTCTATCCTCCTCAAGTGCCAGGAGAATATTCATAAACATATCTGTCCTTTTGTGATGTGGCTAGGAGTGCAAAATCTAAGCCATCTATTCCCTCATGGACTTAGATCTAAATACATTTACCTCCATTTCCAGCTTGTTTTTTTCTTCCTTGTGGTTGACAGCTGGGTCTTCAGCACTGACTGCGGATGGGGCTGCTTCAAGATAAGAATATACAAAAATACAAATTTCAAAAACATCAATTTGGGAGAGATTATTCTCATTACTGGATTCTGTCTTGACAAAATGATACAACCATAGGATTACTTTAAACAGTGATCTCTGTTGGTGAATTGAAGTGTTCATTCACTCACAATTAAGTGAAAGAGAGGACTTTGGGGAGAGTGTAGCCAGCTGAAACGAAAAGCAAAATCTCTTAAGCTGTATCTTTAAGAAACATGTCATGATAAAACAGTTGTAAATAAAAAGTAAGCAACTTTGAAATGATGAGGTTGTAGAGGGATGAGACATGATTTCTAAACCCTGTGTTTGTACAAATGTTTTAGGAGTTTGATTCATCTCTAAAGTAAAAATTTATCCTAAATATCCTGTTAGAATCAATGTCAGGACTGAGGTCTACACAGAAACACACACACACACACACACACACACACACACACCACAGTAGAATTAGAAAGTGAAGACTTTGCTACCACTTGAGAACACAATTGCAACACAGAAGTGTGGAAAAACAGAAAGCAAAATGTATGTAGCAAGGAGAGGGAAATGAAATTGTGGATTCTGTCCACTTAGATGCACGTGTGTTTTCTTAATTCCTTCTCATTAAGTTAGGCAGCACCCAGTACAGTGTAGTAGCTACACTATAATTTGCTTACATTGAAATCTTCACTCTTACAATTTTGTGAACTTGGGTGAATGATTTAACATTAGGATCTTAGTTTCCTCGTAGGCACACAAATAGAATGTGTAGGAAGATTGGAAAGTTTAAATACATGTAAACCACCTTGCACATAGTGTGTCCTTAACAACTACTTACTAGTGTAAAATATTCTATCAACATTAATAGTACTGAGTATTAGCTTCAAGAATGTGGCCAAAAAAAAAAAAAAGAATGTGGCCAGATAAAATCCACAAATTAAATGCATCATGCTTACATATAATATCCCTAGGATAGAGATTAAATATTAGTAGAAGGTTAGTGGGAATATAGACTAGAATAACAACTATGGAAATCAGTATGGAGATTCCTCAAAAAACTAAAACTAGAATTTTCATGTCACCCACCTATTGCGCCTCTAAGTATCTTCCCAAAAGAGTTAAAAAACATCTTATTAGAGTAATATGTGCATACCCATGTTTGCATCAGCACAATTAACAATAGTAAAATCTTAAAAGCACCCTATGTGTCCATCAACAGACAAATGTATAAAGAAAATGTAGGACTTACACATACTGTAGTACTATACTGTGATAAAGAAAGATAAATGAGTCATTTGTAGGAAAATGGATGCACCTTGACGCCATAATGTTTAGTGAAATAAATCAGACACATAATCTTAAATATCTCATAGTTTCTCTGATATAAGAAACCCAAATCTTAAATAAAGAGCAAAGTAAAATATACATAATAGGAAGTACGGAGAAAGAACTTTCTCAAATGTGAAGGGGATCAAGAGATAGGGGAAGGCGGGAAAGGCCATGAACAAATGAACTAAGATGTGTTATATACCTGTATCAAGTTTACACGACGTATATAAACATTGTATACTACAAATATATGCTAATAAAGACTAAATATTAGGAAGGGCATAGTTGCAATAGAATATTTTTTCTTCCAGCAGAAAACTCATTTAGAAAAAAATGATTAAAGTGAATGGCAGTTACATGAAGAGAATGTTAAAAACTGAAAAAATATATTCATTTTGTTTGACAATGTAATGTAGACAACATATAAAAGGTCCATGGAGAAATGGGAAATGATTGAGAAAGAATACTTAATATTATGGAGAGATATGAACAATAGACAAGTAAAATAAAGCATACAGTAAAATAGTATGTACACTATGATCTATCCCTCATATACGTATGGAGGCACACATTTTGCTTAATTAGGAAAAGAAGAAGCACACTAAATCATTGATATTACTGTATCTGATTAATTGCATTGTGATTTTTTTCATTTTTAATCTGCATATATAAAGGGTTTTTTGCATAAGGAAATCATTTGGTTGAACCTTTGACTTCTATTTTACCTCAAATCTCGACTAACTTCTAATTGGGAATGGAAAAGAAAAAGAATAAACTTCCACTAGATACCTCCTATGCATCAAATGACTATGCTGATGCAGTAATGTCTTAGTTCACCAATGCATCTGTTTGCAAATAATTTGGTTTACAAACAAAAGCATCAGGCAAAATTTTGTTTCACTTTGCATATTCCACATCCATGATAAACATAACCCACAGCAATCTGCCACCCACACTCAAAGACAACTATCTTCTCCAAAATAGCAAAACAAATAAAGCTCAGAAGGAGAAGATACCACTGTATATCTATCACACCTATCAATCTTTCTATCCATCTGCACATGCATATATAAAAGTATATATTTACCTGTTTACAGATTCATACATGCATGTATGAAAATTAAGTTAAACTGATCTTAAATATTAAGAAATATTTCTTTTTTTATTGAGTTTACTGGGACTTTGTAAGTATACAGTACAGTTATATTTATTATTGAAATCTTGTACCTTTATGTGACAGACCTTGGTTCTCATTTTTTCCCCATACTCCTGCCTTCCCTTCATGCCCTCCACACTTCCTTATTTACAAATATTTTGTTTCCGTTTTTTCCATTTCTCATAGATTTTCTTTGCCCTTATTTCACTTTCCATCCCCTTCCCACTTCCTCTACACCTTTATCCCTTTTCTTCCTACTTCACATTGTCAATTACACCATTTTGATCTTATTTACACTTTTAGTTTTTCACAACAGAGAATCACTTCCCCTATACATTTATCCTTTTTCTTCCTACTTCACATTGTCAATTATACCACTTAGATCTTATTTACACTTTTAGTTTTTCACAACAGAGAAGCTATTTGGTATTTACGTATGTGTGTCATGTTTATTTCAGTTAAGAGTATGGCCTCAATATGCATCCATTTTCCTATGAATGACTCTAGTTTCTCATTCTTTATGGCTGAGTAGCATTCCATTTTATAGAAAAACCGCATCTTCTTTATCCAACCTCAAACTAATGGGCAAATGGGCTGTTTCCAAGTTTTAGCTATTACAAACTGTGCCTCTATAAACATGGGTGTGCATATATCACTGTGTATGCTTCTTTTAATTCTTTTGGAAAGATATCCACCAGAGGGATGGCTGAGTGAAATGGAAACTCTAGTCCTAGTTCTCCATATTGATTTCCACAGTGGTTGCAACAGTCTGCACTCCCAAAAACCATGGAGAAGGGTTCCTTTCTCCACACAACCCCACCAGCATTTGCTATTGGTTGATTTATTGATAGCAGCCATTCTTTCTAGGGTGAGGGAGAATCTAAGTGTTATTTTCATCTGCATCTCTTGAATGACCAGTGATGTTGAACTTTTTCATATATTTATTTGCTGCTTTTTCTTCTTTGTCTGAGAAATGTCTGTTCATTTCAGATGCCCATTTTTGAATTGGGTATTTATATTTGCGGGGGCCTGATTTTTTTGAATTGTTTTTATATAAATTCTAGATAATAGTCCTTTGTCTGAGGAGTAGCTCATAAAAAATTTTCCCCTCATTGTAGGTTATCTCAGCTCTGTTAGTGATTTATTTTGCAGTTCAGAAGCTTTTTAAATAAGATGAGATCTCAGTAGTTGATTCTTTGTTCTCCTTTCTGTGCTACCAAGGATTTGTTCATTGTCTTTTCTTATGTCAATGTCTTCGAGAGTTCTGCTAACTTATCCTCCAGCAAGTTCAGTGTGTCTGTTTTAATATTTACATCTTTAATCCACTTGGATTTTTCATTTAGTGCATGGTGAAAGTTAAGGGTCTAGTTTTTATCTTTGGCAGGTTTGAAATCCTGTTTTTCCAGCACAATTTATTAAAGAGGCTAACTTTCCTCCAGTGAGGATGGTTGGCTTCTTTGTCAAAGATGAGGTAGCTGAGTATGTCTCGAGTTGTTCCTGTATCTTTTAATCTATTCTACTGATTCTCAGGTCTTTTCCTTTACCACTGCCATGCTGTTTTTATCATGGTGGCTTTGTAGTATAGTTTCAAGTTGGGTACTGTGACACCCCCTGCTATGTCTCTGTTGCCTAGAATGGCTTTTCCCTTTCTTTGTCTCTACTTGTTCCAAATAAATTTTTAGATTATTTTCTCTACTTCTGGGAAATATACTATCGGAATTTCTATTGGGATTGCATGGAAATTGTATTGCTGTTTTGGTAGTATGGTCACTTTCACTATTTTAATTCTTTCTACCCAGGATTAGGGGATATCTTTCCACTTTCTTATATCCTCTTCGATCTCTTTTTTCAGAGCTCTGTAGTTTTCAGTGTAGAAGGCCTTTGCTTTTTTCATTAGATTAATTCATAGATACTTCATTTTTTGGATGCTATTGTGAAAGGAATTGTTTCCCCAATTTCTCTCTCAGTGAGTCTGCTATTTGTGTACAAGTAGATTATTGATTTTTGAGTGTTGACCTTGTATCCAGCTACTCTGCTGAAAGTGTCAAATAAGTCTAGAAGTCTCTTGGCAGAGTTTTTTGTGTCTTCTATGTGGAGTCTGATATTTGAGCTATCTCTGCTTTCCTAGAGTGGGCATTCACTGCTATGAATTTTCCACATAGAACTGTTTTCATTGTGTCCCATAGATTCCTGTATGATGTATTGGCGTTATCATATATTTATAAAAATGGATTAATTTCTTCTTTAATTTCCTCTGTGACCCATTGATTTTTCAGGAGTTGTTCAATTTCCCTGTGTTTTGGAAGTTCTTAGCATTTCTCTGACATTGATGATTATAACAGATATGTATTAATTTATCATTTTCATGTTATTGTCCTGTTGTTGACTCTTTTTAATTTTTCCCCTTCTACCTTTAGTTTCTTGCCTTGCCTAATTGCTTTGCTCTGTTGGGCCTCATAGTTTTGTGACTCTTATTGTTTTTTTCTAGGATTTTTAAAAATTGTTTTAGAGCTGGTTTGTTATTAATGAAATTTGTCAGGTGTTCTTTATCATGGAAGTATCTTATTTCCCCATCCATTTGAAAAGAGAGTGTTGCAGATACATCAGTCTAGGTTGGAGGTTGTTTTCTCTTAGGACTTGAAATACCTTACTTCAGGCTATCCTTTACCTGAGGGTTTGTGTTGAAAAGTCTGCTGTGATTCTCATGGGCTTTCCTTTGCATGTGATTTGTTTCTTTCCTCTTACTGCTTGTAGTATTTTACTCTTCTGTTGGGTTTCTGGGATCTTGATTATTTTATGTCTAGGTGTAGATTTTTTTTTATTGTGGCTATTTGGAATCCTATATGCCTCACTTATCTGTATGTCAAATTCTTCCCCTCTATTTGGGAAGTTTTCTGTCATTAATTCTGTGAACAGTTTTGTTTATGTCATTTGTATTTATCTTGCTACATTATGGATTGCTATCAGTCTTATGTTATTCTTCTTTGCATCATCTAGGAGTTGTTGGATCAATTTCTCATGATCCTTACTATTTTTAAGAGATCGCTCTTTTCAAAGCCACCAACTGCAATCCTATCTTCTGTATCTGAAATTCTATCTTCACATTCATTTGTCCTGCTGTGAATGCTTTCAATATATTTTTTTTTAATCTCATGGATATTTGTTTGAATCTGAATCTATTTGAATCTGTTTCATGGATTCCATTTATTTCCTGTGTTGGGCATTTATGTCTTCTTTCATGGTCCTGAGCTCATTTATTTATTTTTTGTCTCTTTCTGTTCCAGAGTCTCTAATAATGTCTTTCGTTGTTCTTGCCATCTCTGTAGTTATCTGGCAAATTATTTCTCTTTTGAATTTTTCTAGAGCCTGATGGATCTGTGTTGTTACTCCCTGTGCTATGAGTTCAGGGTATCCTGATGATTGATTGTCAGAATTTTCAACTTCATCTCTCTTAGAATTTGCCATTGGTGAACTGGAAGTCCGTCTTTGTGTCTTGTTTAAGTGTTTTCTCATTTTTATTTTTGCTGTTGGGCTGTCCTTGGTTTCATACCTGGGTTAGTACTTTGATCTTCCTGATATAGTTGCTCTTTAGGTTTTGAGTCTCTAATGACTCACTGACACTCTCATTTTCATAATATAAGAAAGGGCAAGTCATTAAATCAATCACAACCCTTTAACCCAATTGATACAATCAGCAACACAATAGCATCAAGCACAGCTCCAAAACTGACCTTTGATAGTAGTTATTAATCGATCACCTTTAACCATATGAAAGAAATCAAAATCAAGGAGCAGCTCATAGTATATTTATAGTGAATAAACTCTTCAATAGAGCAACTTTACCCTTCGGGATGAGGACTTAGAAGGAGTTAGGAGGAAAGTAATAGATAGGTAGAAGAATAGGAGAAGGTTTCAAGTGAAGCCAGAGGACACAGGATGATCATGGAAACTCAAGGAAAATGTTGAAGACAAGAGGGAAAGACAGAGTACAAGAACACAGACAAGAATAGAACAATTTAACAGTAATAGGGAAGCTATAAATTTTCACTTTCCTTTGAAACTATTCACCCTCAAGTGAAAGAAAGAATAAAAGAAAAAGAAAGAAGAAATCCAAATTAGGGCAGAAATAGGAACAAAAAGGGAGATGACAAATACTGTGGGGGAGCAAGAGACTGAGCAGGAAATAGAAGAAAGAAAAAAGGAAGAATTTGCAGATGGGAAAAACTGAAAATTTAAAATATGTGGTAAAGAAAGAAAAAAAGTTGAAGAGGCTCTTCCAGGGTATATCTCTACTGTCACAATAGACAATGTGGGCAGCAGTGTGCAGAGCAAAGTCATTTAGTCTCAGCCTACCAATGGCAGACCCCTCCGATACAGGCTGAATTTTGACTGCAAGGCCTAGTTGAACTTCCTGAGTTCCTGCCAGGTTGAACTCTGCAAGGTTCTACTACATCCCACTGCCCTTCCCCTGAAAATAGTCTAAGTTCTGATGGAAGTTGGTGATCCCTCCAACATACCAACTACAGAGGTCCAATGTGCCTTTATTGCAGTTGTTTACTTCTATTCTATCTTCTGGAGCTCAGTAAAATGGCCTTTATGACCACTTGTGCCTCTGCAGTGTGGATCTAGGTACTGGCATAACCAGGAGGCCTGAGAGCACTGAGGGGCGTGCTGCCTAGGTGCCCGCCAGGCTGGGCAGTCTTCACTGGTCTTCTCCAATGAAGGCCCAGGGCACTGACGACCTCCTCATACATCTGGACAGTCCTCACAGGTCTAAGAGCTATTTCTTGGTTTGAAAAATATCAAGGATTTAAGTGACAGGAAGAGGAGCTATGTTTCAGATTTCATATCCTAATTTTCAGAATCTGGCCCTAAAATGATCAAACATTAATTGATCAACTGACAGGAGAAATAAACAAGCCAGTGTCCAAATATTTTTTTGATATTTATTTTAGTGCAAACTATCCTGTAGTAAATTCCAAATTTCACCAGATGAAATTTTGAAAATTTCAAAGACTAAGTGAAATTTTTTTAGCATTATGTAGAACAAACATAGCATAAAGAAGAATGAGAATAGAGTGGTATTTGAAACTATTTGTCCCCAATCTTCCTGAGGTGAACTTCTACATATTTTCCAGATATGAGTAAAATAAAACTTTCTTAATATTTACCAGATGATTCTTTGATTATTTCAATTCATATGACCAAAGCAAACTATTGGCATTGTCAATTTGGCTCAAATATTTATCAAAACACAAATTCCATTAATCCATCAATCTGTCAGATATTTTAAAGATCTGTGGTTTTACTCGAATTGACTATAACAAATCCAGTCAATCAGATGGATATTCAGCCTATCAGCCAGAAAATAAAAAAAAGTCAGATCTATCACGTGACTGGCACTGTAAAGAAGTTATCTTACCCCCAGCAAGTCATGTCTTTGGAATACAATTTTCTCAAAAAAAGCCTGATAATGAACTGTTTCAGCATCCAGCCACTATAACATTGAGTCTGTTAATGTATAATGCTCTTCAGAAAATACTTAACAAACTTCAGGTTTCCTACCTTAACAGAGCCTGCATGCCACAACACTTTACCTATAGCATTTGCTGTTACTTATGACAAATAAATTGCTTAGGTTGCTGCTTCTCTGTATTTGAATCCCCTTACTTTTCATACTTCTCACACCATTGCACTTAAACATACCTTTAATGTATGCATCCTTTCATATAACTCACAATTTTCAAGCCTCCAAGGGCTATTCACAGCCTTGTGGGGGGGGACTACTACATGCCCTACATATAAGCCCTTGTAAAAGCTGCCCCTTTTCTGTAACTTAAGGTTTAGTGCCATTCTCCCAGTGTTAAACTTCTCAGATTTTCCCAAGTATGCCTTACCATTATTTCATGTTTTCAATTCTTTTTGTGAAAGTATTATCCAATTGTGATTTTCTTACTCTTTCCCTTTTTAATCATGAAACTGTAGAAATTATAGAATAATACAGTAAATGCCAAAGAAAATACAACACAGAAAACTGGTTTTTCCAAAAATGAGATTTTTAAAAAAATTATTACTCCCACAAGAAAAACGTGTTTATATGTGTTTTCCATACACATGTTCATGAAACTAGGTCAAGAATACCTTTTTCTGATTTAAAATGTGGAACAATGGAACAGAATAGAGGATGTAGAAAAAATTCCATGCATACACTGCTATGTGATCTTTGAAACAGAGACACTTAATCTGCTGAAGACAAAATAGGTCAAACTCTACAAGAAATATGTGTAGGAAAAGACTTTCTGAAGAAAACCTCAATATCATGACAAATAATGTCAATAATCAACAAATTGAATCAACATCTTAGGCCAAAAGAAAAATGTAAATGAAAACATGGAAAGTTCATCCTATTTCAGAAAGAATGTAAATCATCAAGAAATCAAATAATAACAGATGTCACTGAGTCTGCAGGGGAAAAAGAATCACTCTTCATTGTTGTTGGGAATGTAAACTAATATAACTATTAAGGAAATCAGTATGGAGATTCCTGAAAAAACTAAAACAAGAAATTCCATGTGACTCAACTATTCCCCTTCCACATATCTTTATGACAAAGTTAAAGACATCATATTACAGTGGCATATGAATACCTATGTTCATAGGAGCAAAATTCATAATTGATAAATCATAGAAATGTTCTATATGTTCATTAAGAAATTAATAAAGAAAATGTGTTATCTATGTAAAATGAAGTAATACTCTGCCATGAAGAAAGAGAAATTTGAGTCGATTGTAGTAAAGTGGATGCACTGTGAGACCATAATATTAAGTGAAATAAATCAGGCATATATGCTTAAATATCACATGATTTATCTTATATAAGAAACCTAAAATATAAATAAAGCACAAAATAAAATATAAATAATAGGAAATAGAGGGGTACATCTTTTGGAAACTGTTAGGTGACTAGGAGATGGTGTAAAGGAGGGAAAGAGAATAAAAAAGAATTAAAATGTGTTCTATACATGTACCAACTCCTCACAAGGAATGCAATCATTATCTATGACAAACATATACTAATAAACGTTGAGCAGAAAATTTTAAAAATAAAATATATATATACCTTATATAACTTTTTTCCTCTCTTTCATTTGTTACATATTTTTCACTTTTATTAGTACATGATTACAATATATATTGATTACATTCATTGTAGGGAATTGACACATGTACATAATACATTTCAATTTTTTAATTTATGCATGTAAGTCTGAAACGATTCACCCATTTAGGATTTCTTACTTCTATTCATAAATAGATTTAATTCATCAATAAACCATAGTTCTTCTAATCCCCTATTGATGGATATTTTCAGTTATTTCCAGTTTCTTCTACAAACTGTTATATTAAGCATTCCTATACCCATATCCTCATATTGAGGATCATACAAGATATTTATCCAGACATGAACCTGCATGTTATCAATTTTACCCATGTGTAGTTTATCCCAATTTTCCCAACAATCACATATATAATATATAGAATAATAATTATAGTAATGTATTTTATATAAAAATATATCTACAAATATGTCTAAATAGGTCTTAATCTGAACTTTCTCCTACATTTGATTGGCTAGATGCATCTTTTAATTTTTAAATACAATTTAATAATATGGAAATATAACAATTTATTACTTTACAATTTGATGGTCATTTGATATATTCCAGTTTTTAGCTTTTATAAGTAGATATGCTTTAAAATTTCACTCACAAGTCTTTGTATTTGCATATTTTTATTTCTTTTAATAAATACCTAGGAATGAATTTGGTGGGTCAATTCTATGTCCAGAAATATGGGGAAAATACAATTTTCTCTATTTCTCCCAGAAAGTACAAATAAAAATTTTGAACAGTATATATAGAACATAAGTTTCTAAAATTTGGAGAGAAGACAGATCCATTATACATTTTGGACACAAGGCACAGTATGGCGTGAGTACCCTGTTTTTTAATCTTCATATGTCCTGCTAAAGTATATACTGCAAAATAAATTAGCAGTATGTTAACCCAAACAGGTTCAAAAAGCTATCTTTCTCCCACCAAAATGTATTCAATCTAGGCAAAGTATCAGGAAAGTAGCAACATATTTGGAAAATGATTAGACAATAACATTTCTAGTCATAGAGAAAACTGTGGTCCCTCCACTACCAACCTAATAATAAGTAGATGAACAAACTGAAAAATTAACAACTTTTCTTGTAAGACAGGTACACTGCTGCCCCAAAAATTGTAGAGACTAACAGGTTAATATAGAGAATTGCAACATGTCAGAGAATAAAAACATGAGTTGAAAGCTCTGTGGAATACACTGCCAGCACAGACATTCTCAATTCTGAATCACAAATTGGTAGCAACTGGAGATAAAAACTCCAGGTGTACCCATACGTGATCACAGAGGGAACTCACACTTTTGTCAATTTTATATTCTTGAAGTAAATATGTTTTCTTGTAGTTACTATCAGAGAAAAACCTCTTCCTTCTGATAGTGGAGGGTGAAATTTTGAAGTTCACCAGAGAGTTCTGCTCTTAACACAGTCTTTATTAAGCAGAGAAAATTTTCCCATGACTTGGCTTACTTCCCCCCCGCCAAGAGCCTAACTGACCTGGACAAATGGAAATATCTATCTCTAGCTTTCCATGTAGGAGCAGCAAAATATTTCCAGCTCACTTAAGAAATCCTGTATCACTTAAGGATGTAAAGAAGCACTGGTGAAGCTGACATGCCAGTGGCTCAGGCTCATCAAATGCTGAAATCTAATCACAGGAATATATAATGTTTCACTGTCCCCCACATTAGCCACCGCATTTCTGAACTCTTCATTTGTGGTCTTCTTCCTACCCAGTACATCAATTATGGCTATGAAGAAAGATGAAAAGATGTGATAATGCAAAAATATAGTTTCAAAAGTCAAAGAAATAATCAGAATCAGACTCAGAAATGGCAGGGCCATTGGAATTATCAGACCATCAATTTAAAACAACTATGATTAGTGTGATTAGGGCCCCAGTGGATAAAATAAGTATTTTGCAAGAACAGATGGATGGTCAGTTTAAGAAGAGAGATGGAAAGTCTAAGAAAGAACAAAGCGAAATTCTACAGATGGAAAGTATTGTGTCAGAAATAATATTTTACTTTTATTGGTCCTGGACATGAATTCCAGAGCTTTCACAAGGGCTATATCCCAGGACCATTTTGGGGGCTTTGTTTGTTTGTTTTATTTTTTTGTGTTTTTCTTTGTTTTGCTTTTTGAGATATGTTCACAGCAAGTCACTAAGTTAACCAGACTGGGTTAAGCATACCATCCTCTTACCTCAGCCTCCCAGAGTAATGGGATTACAGATATATGTGGTTTTTTTTTTCGTTGAGTTTATTGGTGCATTTTAGGTATTCAGTATAGTTACATTCATCATTGGGATCTTTTACCTTTACATGACAGGTTTTGGTTATTTTTCCCTTTGTCCCTGCCCTTCCTTCACCTCCTCCTTCCTTCCCTATTTACAAATATTTTATTTCAATTTTTAAATTTTCTCATTTTTTCCCTTTCCCTTATTACCTTTCCCCTACCCTTCCCATTTCCCCTACACCTTTATCCCTTTTCTTCCTATTTCACATTGTCAATTATATCATTAGGATCTTATGTACCATTATAGTTTTTAATACAATTATTACAGTAAGTCCCTGACTTATGAATGAGTTCCTTTCTGGAGAATGTTAATAAGTTGGACTATTCATAAGTCCAACAAAATGATTCCAATATATGATATAAAGCATAAAAAAACACATAAACAAAAATAATTTAAATAAACTAGCTTTAGTTTTGCAGTTACTATAAAATGATGGTACAGTACACTAAAACTACACAGCTACTTCCACCATTTATTCACATCTGTGAAAGTTTATAATCTAAGGTCTATTTGTATCTCTGAAAATTTGTGACTCAAATGTTCATGAATTGGGGACTTATTATGGTAGAATGGAGAAAGGTCAGCGTGAGGTTATGTCAGTAGAAACCTACAAAACTGAAATGCAAAGACCAAAGAGAAAATAATGAGCATTAAATGAGAAACAACTAATAAAGATTTAATGTAAACATAATGGAAACACAAGAGAAAGAAGA
Source organism: Fukomys damarensis (assembly GCF_012274545.1). Lineage (NCBI taxonomy): Eukaryota > Metazoa > Chordata > Mammalia > Rodentia > Bathyergidae > Fukomys > Fukomys damarensis. The sequence goes on from NW_022900951.1 coordinate 99,246,603, forward strand.
AAAAGAGAAAGGAACACAGACATTTTTTAAACAATGACTGAGAATTTCTTCTAAACAATGTCAGACACCAAATACCAGATGCAGAAAGCTCAGAGAATCTCAAACAGGACAAATGCTAACAACCTACACCTAGGACAACATAATGAAACATACACAAAAAAATCAAATACAAAGAAAAACTTGAAAAAAGCCAGAGAAATAAAATAAATTATCTAGAGAGAAAAAAAAAGAGAATTGCATCCACATTCTCCTTAAAAATCATGCAAGCAAGAACAGAGCAAAATGAAACATTTAGTGTGCTGAGAGAATAAAAGCACTAGCTTGAAATTTTGCCCCAATAAAATCATTCTTTAAAAGCAAATCAGAAATAAATAATTTCTCCAGAGAATTGAGAGGATTTGTTAACACTACACAAGCCTTATAGTAAATAATAAAAGAAGTTCAGCTTCCTATGCATCTTTCAACAGATGAATGGATAAAGAAAATGTATTTACAAATAATAGAGTACTGCTGTCATAAAGAAAAATAAACTTGAGTCATTTGTAGAAAAATAGATGGACCTTGAGAGTATAATGTTAGCTGAAATAAATGAGACACATAAGCTTAAATATCATATGATTCCTCTTACATGAGAAACCCAAATTATAAATGAAGAGAAAAATGAAAGATAATAGGAAGTAGAGAGATAGACCTTTTTTAAAGGTGAAGGGGAACAAGAGATAAAGAGAGAGACAGGAGGGAAAGGGGATGAAATAAGATGTGTTACATACATGTGTCTACTCCACAGAAGGAATCCAAAAGTTATGTACTTCAGCCATGTACTAATAATTTATATTATAATATTTATTTATTTACTTGGTACTGGGGAACCAACTCAGGCCCTTTCTCTTGTAAGGGAGGTGCAGTACCACTAAGCTAAATCCTGGGCCCCAAATAAGAATTTTTAAAAGAAAAGTTTATTAGAGGGAAGAAAATTATTACAAATAAGATATTTGTATCTACATAAAAATAGACTCGCAGGCATTCCCACTGACTGAGAGCAGGAAGGCACAGTAAAATGACAGGGTCTATGTAACCCAAGCTGGCTTTGGACTTGGGAATCTTCATGAAAAGCCTCTTGAGTGCTGGGATTACAGAGGTCCATTCCAACTAAGAACTCATGAAGGCAGCAGCAGAGAAAACATTTACCCCCCACCCTTTCAGATGGACTTCTGCCTTAACTCTTCTGAGAGAAGACTCAAGTATGACTGAGTCCTCCTAAACCTTCACTCTGCACTGGGACAGCCCTGCCAGGGCTGCTTACCTCAGGACTTTAGAGCAGATATCTTGCTTGCTGCTTGCCTTTGCATTGCTGCTTGCTTTTGCATGAGGTGGCCAAGATAGAGACAAAATGGAGATAAAAAGAAAGGCCCAAATCTCCCCTGCCAGCACTGCCATTGCTCCAGCGCAAGGAAGGTCAGATTTGGGAAAGCCGCTCTGACATCTGCTCTCCCTCTGGCCTCCTTGGGCCCAATCTGTGGGACGGGTAGCTGCAGCCTCCCCTGCCAGCACTGCCATTGCTCCAGCACAAGGAGGGTAGCCACCACTGGAACACCCCACCACCCACTCTCAGACTTCCTGATTGGGCCAGTCCTTGGACCCACTTTGCAGAGGAATAGGTGGTTATAAAGGGTATTTTTCTGAGCTCCCAACTTTGAACATTTTTGAAGAAAGGGCAGGGGAAACCTGTAGTAGAACTGTGTGGAGTTCAACCCTGTAGGAGGTCAGAGAACTCAATCTGGGCCTTGCAGCCTAAGATCAGTCTGCATTGCAGGGGTCTGCCATTGGCTAGCTGAGATCAGGGGATTTGGTCCTGCACATGGCTTTGCATGTTGTATGTTATGAAAGCAGAGATATAGTCTGAAAGAGGACCTTCAAAGTCATTTTTTCCTTTCTTTTCCTCATTCCACTCTGCAAATTCTTTCTTTTTTCTGTCCTCTTTCTCCAACTTAGTCTCTTGCTCCATCATATTATCTCTCATCTCCCTTTCTTTTCCTGCTCCTGCCCTAACTAAGATCTCTTCTTTTATCATTTTTCTTTTTTTCTTTATGTTCTTTTCTTCTGTCATTTTATGTCACTCAAGGTTCAATAATTTCAAAGGAAAGTGAGCCCCTATTACTGTTAAGGGGATATATTCTTGTCCTTATACTTGCACTCTGTCTATCCCTTTTGAGTTTAACAGTTTCCTAAAGATTGTGTGGTCATTCTATATATATCCTCTGGCTTCACTTGAAACCTTCTCCAATTCTTTTACTTATATACTGATTTTGTCCTAACTCTATCTAAGCCCCCATCCTAAATGGTAAATATGCTCTAATGAAAAGTTTATTCACTGCAAACATATTTTGGGCTGCTTCTTGATTTTAATTTAATTCATGTGGTTTAAAGGTGATAGATTAATGACTACCACAAGAGGTCAATTTGCAAGTTGTGTTTGATCCTATTGTGTTGCTGATTGTATCAAATGGGATAAAGGATTGTGATTGATTTAACATCTTGTTTTCTCTGATATTATGAAAATTAGAATGTCTGAGTCACCAGAGACTCAAAAGCTAAAGCACAACTATATCAGGAAGATTTAATAACCCAGAAATTAAATCAAGGAGAACCCAACAACAAAAATAAAATGAGAATACACTCAAGCAAGAAACAAAGACAGACCTCCAGTTCACCAATGGCAAACAGTAGGGCAAAGGAGGATGAAAAGTCTGATAGTGAACCACCAGGACACTCTGAACTCAAAGCACAGGAAGTAACAAAACAGATCAATCAGGCTCTAGAAAAATTCAAAACAGAAATAATTTCCCAGATAACCATAGAGATGGTGAGCAAAATGAAAGTCATGATTTGAGACTCTAGAACAGAAACTGACAAAAAAATAGAGGAGCTCAGGACCACGATAGAAGCCATGAAGGCCCAGCATAAGAAAGAAATGGAAACAATGAATGCCCAATATAGGAAAGAAATGAAATCCATAAAACAGATTCAAAGAGATATCCAGAAGATTAAAAACTCTATTGAAAGTTTTTACAACATAATAAAAGAATGTGAAAATAGAATCTCAGTTGTATAAGATAGGATTGCAGTCAGTGACGCTGAAAAAAGAGGTCTCTTAAAAAAGTAAGGGATCATGAGAAATCAATCCAGCAACTCCTGGGTGATGAAAAGAAGAATATCATGAGACTTAAATGAATCTATGAAGTAGCAGAAGAAAATGCAAATGACTTTAAAAAGCTCTTCACAGAATTAATGACAGAAAACTTCCCAAAAAAGGGAAAGAATTCGACATACAGAAATGTGAGGCATATAGGACTCCAACTAGCCACAATTAAAAACAAATTCTACACTAGACATAAAATAATCAAGATCCCAGATACCCATCAGAAGAACGAAATACTACAAGCAGTAAGAGAAGAGAAACAAACCACATGCAAAGGAAAGCCCATCAGAATCACAGCAGACTTTTCAACTCAAACCCTCAGTACAAGGAGAGCATGGATTGATGTATTTCCAGCCATAAAAGAGAACAACCTCCAACCTAGACTGATGTATCCTGCAAAACTCTCTTACAAAATGGATGGGGAAATAAGATACTTCCATGACAAAGAACACCTGAGAAGCTTCATGAATACCAAATGAGCACATCAAGGAATTCTAAACAAGATCCTAGAAAAAGACAGGTCACAACACCATGAGGCCCAACAGAGCAAATCAAATAAACAAGGCAAGAAACTAAAAGGAGAGGGAGAAAAAGTAAAAAGAGTCAACAAAACGACAATAACATGACAATAATTAGTCATTACATATCAGTTATAACCAACAATGTCAATGGCCTCAATTCACCAATCAAGGAAACAGACTGACAGAAAGTATTAAGAAGCAAAATCCAACAATATGTTGTATACAAGAAACACACCTAGTACAAAAAGAAGCCCATAGACTAAAAGTGAAAGGATGGAAAACAATTCTCCACATGACAGGAGTCCAGAAAAAAGCAGGGGTAGCAATCTTGTTCACAGATAAAGTAAATTTCAAACCAAAACTGATTAAGAGAGACAAAGAAGGCCACTACATCCTTGTAAAGGGAACAATTCAAGAGGCAGAGAATACAATCATAAACAAATATGCACCAAATATGAATGCCCCCAACTATATAACACAAATATTAAGTAACATGAAAAACCAAATAAGCACTAATGCAATTCTAGCGGGGGTTCTCAATACACCACTACCACAAATAGGCAGATCATGTAGGCAAAAAATCAACAACAAAATACTAGAACTGAACCAGGCTTTTGAACACATGAACTTATTAAACATCTATAGTGTTCCACCCCACAAAATCAGAATATACATTCTTTTCAACTACACATGGGTCATTCTTCAAGATAGACGACATACTAGCTCACAGAATAGGTTTGAATAAATGCCAAAGAAATGAATTTGTCCCCTGTATATTATCAGATCATAGTGCAATTAAGCTGGAGATCAGTGGCATAAGAAACCATAGGAAATTCACATACACATGGAAATTGAACAGCACTCTTGAACAATCATTGGATCACAGAGGAAGTTAAAGAAGAATTCAGACAGCTTTTAAAAATAAGCGAAAATGCCAATACAACATACAGGAATCTATGGGACACAATGAAAGCTGTTCTACATGGAAAACTCACAGCACTGAATGCCTACACTAGGAAAACAGAGCGAGCTCAAAAAATCAACCTAATGATGAATCTTAGACTCCTAGAAAAACAAGAGCAAGAAAAACCAAAAGCTCAAACAAGAGAGGAAATTATAAAGATTAGAACAGAAATCAATGCAATGGAAACTAAGAAAACAATACAAAAAATAAATGAAACAAAGAGTTGATTTTTTGAAAGAAGAAATAAAATTGATAAACCCTTAGCTAACCTTATCAAAAAAGGAAAGAAAAGGGTCAGATCCATGAAAATAGAAATGAAGGTTAAGTCACAACAGATCCAACAGAAATCCAGAGGATAGTCAATACCTACTTTGAGAACCTGTACTCTAAAAAAATGGAAAACACAGAAGAAATGAATAGATTTCTAGATACTTATGAATTACCAAAGTTGAACAAAGAAGATAAAAACATTTTAAGCACCCAATTACAATTACTAACCCTAACCATAACCATAAGAGATCTAGAATAACAAAAGCCATACTAGGCAACAGACATATGGCAGGGGTATAACAATTCCCAAATTGAAACTATACTACAAAGCCACTGTGATAAAAACAGCATGGTACTGGCAAAGAAACAGACCTGAGGATCAGTGGAACAGATTGGAAGACAAAAAAAAAAATTTTTACAGTCAGCTACCTCATCTTTGACAAAGAAGCTGACCATCCCCACTGGAGGAAAGATAGCCTCTTTAATAAATCATGTTGGAAACACTGGATCTCAACCTGCCAAAGTTAAAATCTAGACCCTTATCTTTCACTATGCACTATATTGAAATACAAGTGGATTAAAGATCTAAATATTAAAACAGAAACACTAAACTTGATGGAAAATAAGTTAAGCAGAACTCATGAAGACATTGGCATAGGAAAAGACTTTGTGAACAAATCCTCAGCCTGGAACTATCAGAAAGAATCAAAAACTGGTATCTCGTCTTATTAAAAAGCTTCTGCACTGCAAAAGAAACCATCAACAGAACTAGGAGACAACCTACAATTTGGGGAAAAAAAATTTTGCCAGCAGCTCCTCAGACAAAGGACTCTTATCCAGTATATATAAAGAACTCAAAGCAATCAGCCCCCTAAATATAGAGATCCAATTCAAAAATGGGCATCTGAAATGAACATACATTTCTCATATAAAAAGTAAAAGCAGCAAGTATATACATGAAAAAATGTTCCACATCACTGGTTATTCAAGAAGTGCAGATAAAAACAATAGTGAGATTCCAGCTCAACCGGCAAAGAGTGGCTTCTATGAAGAAATCTACCAATAACAAATTTTGGCGGGGTTGTGGGGAGAAAGGAACCCTTCTCCACTGTAGCTGGGAGTGCAGACTGGTGCAACCACTATGGAAATCAATTTGGAGACACCTCAAAGAGCTGGGACTAGACCTTCCATTCGACCCAGCCATCCTTCTGCTGGGTATCTTTCCAAAAGAATTAAAAGAATCATATCACAGAGATATATGTGCACCTATGCTTATAGCAGCTCAGTTTGTAATAACTAAATCTTGGAAACAGCCCATTTTCCCATCAGTTGAAAACTGGATAAAGAAAATGTGGTTTTTCTATAAAATGGAATACTACTCAGCTATATAGAATGAGAAATTAGAGTCATTCATAGGAAAATGGATACATATTGAGGATATACTCCTAAGTGAAATAAATAAATCACACATGTAAATACTGAGTAGTTTCTCTGGTATGAAAAACTATAATAGTACATAAGATCCTAATGAGATAATGGACAATGTGAAATAGGAAGTAAAGTGCTAAAGGTTTAGGGAAAGTGGGAAGTGGTAGGGGAAAGATAATAAGGGAAAAGAAAAAATGGAAATAAAGTGTTTTTAAATCGGGAGGCGAGGAGGGGGTGAAGGGAGGGCAAGGACAAGCGGAGAAATGAGAATCTAGACCTGTCATGTAAAGGTACAAGATCCCAATAATGAATATAACTGTACTGTATACCTAAAATGTACCACTAAATTCAATTAAAAAATAAAAATAGAGTCATCACCAAAGAATCTACAAAAGGAAAATAAATCTTACTTTTCATAATTAACAGATGAGAATTTGTTAAAAATAATATTCAAATATGTATGCTTATGTAGAAATACATATATACATATATATGGTTATGCATACTATGTATGAGTGAAATGAATAGCATCACTAATAGTAAGGATGAGAGGCAAGAGTTATTATTTTTCTATTATAAGGCACTAACATTTTTATGAAGAGGTGTGTTGTTTGAAAGTTAACTGAGATTATCTGTAAAAGCATATTGCAAATAATATGTTAAGAAGATAAAATGTAATCAAATAAAATTGCTTGATTAAAATCATAAAAGGCAGATGAAAAATGAAAACAAAAGTGGGATCAACACAGAGGTTCAACAAATGTAAAATAATAAAAATATGGTAGATAGTAGTACAACTACATGAACAATCACTTTAAATGTCAATAGTCTACACCAGTGAAAATCAAAGTTTGACAGAAATTGAAAAACAAGACCTAATTATTTGCTGTCTATAAGAAATATACTTTAAATATAAAGACTATGTAGATTGTATTTAAATTAATGGAGAAAGATATACCATAAAAAATTAAAAAGAAGTGATAATAGCTAGTTAATTTCAGACAACACAAACTTCAAACCAAGGAAAACTATTAGGCATGAAGAAGGATACTGCATATTGGTAAAGGAATCAATTCTCCAGAAATATATATCAGTTTTTAATGTATTTACTTCCAACAACTGAGCATCAAAGCACATGAGTCAAAAGCTGATAGAACTTCAATGAGAAATAGATAGATTCATTGTTGTAGTTGGAAATTTCAGTGCCTCTCTATCAGAAACGAGCAGATCCAGTATAGAGAAAATCAATGTTTAAAGCTGAACAGCATCAGTCAACTGGATATAATGAACATTTAGAGACTCCTTCGAATAACAGCAGAACACCCATGCTTCTCAAGCTCATATGGGATATTCACCAAATTAGAACACATTTACAGCCAAGTAATGACAGGTGAACAAGTTTAAATGAATATAATTCATATGATGTTTTGCTTTAACACCACAGCGGAACTAAACTAGAATTCAGGAACAGAAAAATAGTTGGAAAACCCCAGAATATTTGGAGATTGAACATCATACTTCGAAATAATATTTGGTTAAACAAACAAACAGACACAAAAATAAAAAGTTCAAGTCATTTTTAAAATTTTTGAATTAAAAGAAAATGAAAACAACAACGAAATGTATAGGATGCAGCAAACAGTGATTGGAGGAGAATATGCAACATTGAACCCATATATTAAAAAATATCTAAAATTGATCATGCAAGCTTCCACCTTAACAAATTAGAGATAGAAGAGAAAATTAGAGGAAATAATTAAAATGAGAGCATAAGGTAAACGATAGAGAAAAATCAATGAAACTAAAAGCTGATTTTAAAAAAGTAAATTTAATAATTTTTAAGCCACTTTAATTTTTTTGTTATATGTCTATTTGACTTTTTTGTTGTATTTTAGATTATCTAATTAGTTGGCATATTAGTTTTCACTGTATTGTTTTATAATATCCTATCCCCCCCAGATTTTACTAACTTTTCATTGTCTCTTTTCTTATTCTATTAAATGTTTATACATTTTGCTGACATTCACTGAACAAGCTATTGAATTAATTGCTTTGATCTAGTATTTTTCTATACTCTGTTTAAAGAATTTCATCTTCCTTCTGTCTCTTTAAGTTTCTGTTGTTTGCTTTCAGGTTAGTGTGTCCTTTTTCCAGTGTTTTAAAGTTGAAAACTGAGTTATTGATTTTTTTGATAGTTACTTATACCTATAAATCTCCATCAAAGCAACACTTCAGTGTAATACCATAATTTTTGGAATGCTTTTTCTTCTTTTTATTTTTATTAATATCAAAGAATTTTTAAGATTTCCCCAAGTGATTTATTTTTTTCCTCATTGAGTTTATTGGTACATTTTAGATATACAGTACAGTTACATTCATTATTGGGATCTTGTACCTTTACATGACAGGTCTTGGTTCTCATTTTTGCCCTTGTCTCTGCCCTCCCTTCACCCCTCCTCCCCTCCCCATTTACAAACACTTTATTTCCATTTTTTTTTTTCTCCTAT
>NW_022900951.1:99255576-99293554 GCF_012274545.1 Fukomys damarensis
TTTCCCCAAGTGATTTATTTTTTTCCTCATTGAGTTTATTGGTACATTTTAGATATACAGTACAGTTACATTCATTATTGGGATCTTGTACCTTTACATGACAGGTCTTGGTTCTCATTTTTGCCCTTGTCTCTGCCCTCCCTTCACCCCTCCTCCCCTCCCCATTTACAAACACTTTATTTCCATTTTTTTTATTTTCTCCTATTTTTTTCTTTTCCCTTATTACCTTTCCCCTACCCTTCCCACTTTCCCTATACCTTTAGCCCTTTTCTTCCTATTTCATATTGTCAATTATCTCATTAGGATCTTATGTACTATTATATTTTATTCACACCACCAAGTGATTTATTTTTAAACATCGGTTATTTAGGAGTGTTCTGTTTTATTTTAGCATGTTTGTGAATTTTACAAATTTATTTCATTTGTTATTTCATTTAATATTTTCTAATGTCACTCCTTTTTGGGGAAACATATTTGTGTGGTTTCAATTCTTTCAGTTTCAGTATGGCTTGTTTTAGTGCCTATCCAGAAGAATATTGAATGTGCACACAAGGAAAATGTGCATTTTGTTGTTATCGGTTGAAGTATTATATTAATGTTTCTTAGTCTAAATTGAGTTGCTGTTCGTATGTTTTATTTCCTTATTTATTGCCTCCCTAAATGTTCTGTCCATTATTGAAAGTGAAGTATTAAAACCTCCAACCATTACTGTTGAATTATTTAGTTCTTCCTATAATGCTGCCTTTTCAAATCTGTTTTGTTATTTTGCTGTTGTGTGTGTGTGTATTTGTTTAAAATGATTGTATCTCCTTGACATAAAAAATTCTCTAAGTCTATTACTCAAGGAACTGAGTGAAATGGTGATACCTAGTACTCTTGGCTTACTTTTCTTAGTGTGCCATCTTAGGCCAATTAGTAAACTAGAATGCTTGCTGTGCCTGGAGTACAGCCTTCATCCCATGAGTCTGGAATGGATGGAAGAAGGGAATTCCCAATCTCTTGGCAATATTCACCAAAAGTTTAGTCTCTTAAAGTAGGAACTGGTACATCAGGAAATGCTATCCATCTGCCTCTGGTAGTGAGATATCACAATCATTGACTGAAAACTTATAAGAAACAGAGCTTCATTTCTTGGGCATACCCGCCTAGACCAGGGTTTCTGTCACACTGAACTGAGGAATAGTTCACAGTTCAGATGTCACAATCTCTTGCTGCTCATGAAATTTTATTTGATTTCCTTGAATAAATATTTCTTTACTTTAATCTTTGGTACAATTTCTAGACTTTAATGTTTTATAAGTAAAATTATTTATGCTTATTTCTCTGAAGAATGAATTTGTGAAACTCTTACACTGAAATGGAAGTAGAAATCCTGTCTTTTATATTTTTGTCTTAAACTGTAGATCATGTTTAATTGATTATTCATGATGCTTTCGTGTTTGAATTACCATGTTTGTTGAGTTGTCAAATCATCTGCCATATGTGACAATTTATTTGTTTATTTGCTCTTTTGGTGAATTCACCTTTAGAAGTACATTTTTTCCCCTAAGAATCATTCCTGTGTCCTGTCCTAACTTGTAGGTCTCTCTCTATGCAATCTGGATTATGCTTCTTTTAAATCCCATATGTTCCTTGTCTCCGAATCAGTTTTAACGTCAATTAATCTGCTCAGGTTTACAAAGCATTGGCATTTACCTGTATTGCCAATATCCACAAATAGTTTAATATAGTGATTGCTTACAGATTACTCTTTTGTCACATGGCATAGGATCAATGGTGCTCTCATTCTTTTATACTTAAATGATTCACAAAGTTTTGGTACAACCCATTTGCAGATTGGAGAGGCCGTCTCTGGCTCTATTATTTATGTACCATGCCCATTTACACTCACATGTATTCTAGACCTTGAGATTTAAGTCCCACTCAATACTTCCCAAGCAGCAGCTTTGAGTTCTGTTCATATTTTTGTTACAGATTTTTTTTTCTTATTTTCAAGCTTAGCTGACTTTTGTACAGCAATGCACTTCATTCATCATTTCTGTGTTTAGAAAAAATATTGTGATGATTTTCTATAGATAGGCTGAATATATTATTTTGATCCATCTCTTTTCTCTTCTTTTAACTTTTTCTCCTGGCCATTACCTACCTGTTCTTTAGATTTATTTCCTCCAGGCAGCCTTCCCCAAACTTCCAGGATGAGTTAGGTGCCTGTCAGTTGCACTCTCACACCACAATGTGCTTGCCTCCTCATACAACTTGTTGCACTGTATTGTCTCCTGACCAAACCAAGAAGTCCTTGTGTCAAATAAAATTTCCTTCACTACACTACAGGTACCGAAAAATTAGCATAGTCCATTTCACATGGTAAATTCTTAATATTTATATTTTAAATGAAAGAATGTCAGTACATATTTCCACTTATTTTTTGATCATGAGTTCCAAGTATAAATGATGCCCACACTTCAATGCTTAAAGACAATGTGGAAAGAATAATGTTTAATAAAGAAAAACCTTCATAGGAATATTGTGTCCCTTCTTACTAGTCCACAATCACCATCTAAATCAGTTTACTGTGATTATATTTTCACTTGAAAAATTAGTCACCAAATTTCAATGGGAGAATTGGCTTTCAAAAAATTTCAACTGGCTGAATCAACACACAAAAGTATACTCAACTGAAATACATGTAAATTGCTGTAATTAGACTTAAAAACTGCGGAAGATGTGGAATAATACATGTGCTTCTGAAAAGGACGTGGTACTTTTGGTTGAATATAAAATCAACACAAATTAATAATGTGCCTATCAAATGTAAAACTGCTTTTTGGTCGTACTAAAACTTCAATGTCCAGTTCAGCATCACTTCTAAGTACTGCATTTTAATAGGGCGGCATAAAAATAAGAAAACTATATACAATCTAGTATACAGAGAAAAAAAGACTAGAATATTGATGGTTCTTGATATTATGTGAAAAGTGCAATAGTTGAAGTGACTTCTTTTAAGCATTCATTGCTACTTAGATACACACATACATAGTATAAGGCCCACTGTACAGAGAAAAAGAGTTCACTTTCTTTTTGCAAGGGCCAGTTTCCTGAGACCATGTTTCCAATATTTGAAGATAATTATGAAACAAAGTAACAAAAATTACTGTGCTGGAATTTGAAAAATTTATTAAAAGAACCTAGCAACCTCAGCTGCCAACTAAGTTAGTCATGAACTCATTAATATTGCAAAAATAAATTTATCTTCCATTGGTAACAACAAAGATTTCTTACTTCAGGTTGGTAGTTTATAGACTTTTCTGTTTATTGTAATCAACTATTTCCCATTTTAAAATAATCTGGTTCAATCAATGTGCCATAAAACCAGAGACATGATTCTACAAATTCTCTATATGATTCTAACATTAAAAAAAATTTGGGATCCCATTTTTTTTCAGTAAGAGTCTCACTATTGTAGCTCAGGCTGAATTTAAACTCACCATGCAGCGCAGGCTGGCCTTGAACAGAAGGCAATCCTCCTGCCTCAACCTTCTGAGTGCTGGGATTACAGAAATCTGACACCACAACTATCCAGGAGCCACTATTTTATGTTATTATCTTTTACATAGAAATGATGTCAAACCTTATTGTACATCTACTGTGAGCCAAGAATATAGAGCTCTTCTTTCTGGTATACAATAAAATACCATTTCATATATGAATTTCTCAACCTCAAGAATAATAAAAGCTAAAATCAATTTGTCTTACTAAAATGACTCTCCCAAAGTCACATCACTAGTAAGTACCACATGCAGTATTGAAAATCAAGTATGTGTGATTTAATAGTGCACTATTTATAACATGTTATACACCATATTAAAGTAGAAACAACACAAAATTACATTATTGAAAACTTGTCTGGAAATAATATTATGGTATATATGATATTGTAAGTGTACCTGGGAATTTGTGATTTATAAGAATCTTTAAGTAAATACACATTCATCTTCTACCTTACCCCGAGGAACATAGCTTAGCAACAGTAACTATGTACAGGTACCTTTGGGATTTAATAGAGAAAAGTCTGGATTGATTAGGTAAAGGTAGTTCAAATACCAAAATAATTAATGCGACTATTTTCATGCCTTATTAATAAAAGCATTATGTTTAGAATGAGAGAGTTGATTATATGGAATCTGTTGTGGTCAAAACATGCAAAAATATTGTACCCAATTTCTGGCTATATCATTTTTATTATTATACTAAAGTATTACAGGCTTAAAATATCATATCTAAAATACAGAGGGATACTTTTCAAAACTTCATTATTTCAGGGTTAGTTAACATAGTGTCATATACTGCACACCTAATGGAGTCTAGACTAGCACAATGTAATTAAACATTAATATGTCTACAGTAAAATTGATTAATATGCATAAAACAATAATGGAAATAATGAAGATTTCTATATATAAGGGAAGATAGATAGATAGCAAAAGTGAGCACTTTGCAACAGTTTAGATATTTGTACAAAATAATTCAGGTTATGTCAGATTTAATGGCCAAATAATATGATGAAAATGTTTCCATTTCCAGAGGGTTTTTTTTTCCAAATTACATATAAAACATTGTAGAAGTGTATATGTCCTTAATGATAAAGATTCAAAATACAAAGAAAGGGGAAAAAAGAAAAGAAGAGTGGTCTATATACTCACCTCTGGTTCTTGGTTTAGAACTGTAAATACTTTTAACCATTTTTTTCTTGCGTATTTTTTGCTTGTTATTGTCATAATTAAAATATTGTGTTTTTATATATCTTTTTGGATTTATAAACTTTCAAAGGTTATACATTTATTATCTCTGAATAAATATGGAGTTCATTATGCTCCCTCATTTTCTCCCAGTCCATCAAGTCCAGCTAACTCCCTTCACACATGCAAGTCATATTTTTTTTATTTTTAGTTATAATAGTGTGCAATATACTGAAACTTCATTTCTTAACCTTTTCATTTTAGATAATATCTTTAACTTGAAATATTAGGTCTCAGGCTTGTAAACGGGGATAACCATTAGTACAGTAAAGATACATAAATCAGTATCATATAAGAATCATAGAGTCCTAAAAAGACAAAATTCATAAAAAAGATGGAAATTGTCCTGAAACAGTTGAAGCCTTCTCATGAAGATGAAGGAACAAAGTATTCATTATATCCTCCAAAGGCTGCTGGGAATAGTATAGAATCAACAAAACAAATTTTGGATCTGTATACAAATTTTAAAAATATAAATGTAAAAACAAAATTTTACAAGGTTGAGCAAGGGCTATGCAAAGACAGGATAGACAGCTTCAAGAACTACTAAGTTCTCTATTACTACAGATGTTTAAAGAGGAGCTTGATAACCTCTTGGAAGGAATGTTATAGAGGAATTCAAACATCAATTGGCTGGTATGGACTACATGACATTTAAGGTCTTTTTTCACTCTGGAAGTTTATGACAGAATGATTGCTATGTCCACAGGATCTCTTACAGTTAAAATAGACCTATAACCATATAATATTGGTCTTAATAGCACTATTACTAAGAAAAAATATCTAGTTTTTCAAGTAAGTTAAAGATATGCCATATATTGAATCAGAATTTTTAATTCAGAATTCTGCACTTTTATTCCAGGAAGTCTCAACAGATTCTCCCTGATGTGATTTTTGCCCTTGAGCTCACTAGAACACTAGTCATGGGTATGACAAAGAAACTAAAAATATTTGCTTGTATGTATTACTTTTATAAGCCATAGGGAAGCAGAAAAGATAAAAAGGAGAAAGGAGAAAGAGAAAGATAATTAAATCAGGAAAGAATAATCATGTCTTGGGGTTAGACACTTAGATGTGAGGGGTCAGGAGAGCAAGTTGTCAAGACCATAAAATGAATCTTCACTTTTCAAGTCTTTCATCTGTTGGAAAATTGCTTATAAATTTAAACTTGCAAGCTCCAATTTATTTATTTATACCCTCAATAAGAAGATAGCTATTAACAGTAGCAAAGCTGCTGCAGGGAAATATGAATGGACTCTGCCTTATATACTTATCCTGAAAAAAATGAAAAGGTGGGTGGATATATATCAGGAACATTTGTTAATAAAAGGAAATTAAAAACTGAAGAAAGACCTTACCATTTGATGGTCTCCCACCTCCATTAAATAATTCTTCTTTTCTTCCTTATTCCCTTTATGTTTTCATTTAAAAGCTTTAAACAGAGTTACACAATCCAGAAATCTCAGTGAAATAGCCAAGAGTGCTCTATTTTTTTGTCTTGTAGGCATACCTGTGGTTCAAGAGTAAGTATTCTTTTGCATTTTTCTTTCCTGTTTCCTTAGTGTTTGGTATTATAGAATCACAGGAGATGATGTCTCCCACTAAATGACTGGCTTATCCATGTACTGCGCTCATGTACATCTTCCTGAATTTGTCATAATTATAAATGTATACACACTCCAAGTACATGAATGAAAATTAAATGTGCACAAGAAAACTTTTTAAGTGTATTTAAATTTTATTGAAACTATATTTTTCAATAAGACAGCAGAAATTCCAAAGGAATTCTTCTTTTTATTCTATTTTCTCAAGAAAATAATGTTTTCTTAAAATAGTAGCACTTAAGTCTCCACGCCACCATAACTGCCTCCACACATGTACCCAAGCAAACCCACACTCATATCTGTGCGCACAGACCAGTTCATATTAAGAAATATTCCTTCATTCATATATTTTGAGCCAAGGAGCAAATAAATATACAATACAACCATTTATTTCTGGATGTAAAGATCATCATAAATTGTTTGGAAGAAATAAGCAGTGTTGTCCAGCTTCGTGAACCTAATTTATTCCACAGTTTTGTGGAAGATGGCTATGGTAATATTCACCACCATATGCAGAGTTCTGAAATAGAAGCAAAATTTTACTGAAAGCTTCTGTTTGGGAATTGGATTGTTCTTGAACAGAAACATTTCTCAACCGAGGTACTACTGTACCTACATTGTCCAAGAAAGAGCCTATCTTAGTCTTTAAAAATAAGGATTGAGAGTGTGAAGTGGTGACTAGTCATAAATTTATAAGCAAAAGAGAAGAATGATTTTGTTCTTCAAACTCTGTAATACGGAATTAGAGTAAAGATATGCAAATATAAAAAGAAATTTTAAGAGGCTAAGAAAGTCATTGAGGAAAGAAATATTGTAAATAAAAATGAGAGGATATATTGATAGAACTTCCTACTTTAAGAATTTATATCATCCAGAGTTTAGAAAATTATTTTTTAGGTCGTGAATAGCATTCACAAGGATGTGAATGTTACATGATGTAGAAGTCACATTTAGACTGAATGATATTGTCTTTATGTTTTGTGTTGCTATGATAGAATACCTGAGTCTGGGACATTTATAAAGAACAAAAATGTATTACCTACATTTCTTGAGGCTAGAAACTCCAAAATAAAATCATCAGCAGTTTGGTCATTGTAAAAGCCTGGTTTTGGCTTTCAAATTGGCACCTTATACACTGCAATCTCCAGAGGGGAGGAACACTGTTTCTTAAGTAACAGACATGTGCAAGAGCCAAGAGAAAGTAAGAATGGGCTGATCTTCCCCTTTAATATCATCACCAACCCCACCCATGAAAGGAGATCCCTAATCACTTCTTTAGATCCCACCTCTCATTCCCGTCAAAGTGCCAAAACAGTGCTATGCAAACCATAGCAGCAGTCATTTTTGAAAATTTTCATCTTCAAGGTGGTTTTCATAATTTTATGATATTTGTTTCACTTATTGCTAACTCTGAAGTAATGAAATTACTGAAAATATGCACTGTAGAGTATAATAAATTTTTTGCCAATTATTTATATATTAATATATTCTGTGCCACAGAAATGTTCAAAGATGCCCTGGACAGGTTATGGTAATGGAATGAGACAGACAAGAAACCTCATATTAAATAAATGTGACTTAATAAGAGTACAAAATCAATCTATAGTTAAGGAAAACTGGATAAAGAGTACACATGACTTAGTATTATTTTTGTAAATATCTATGAATCTATGATTTTTTTCAAAAATTTAATTAAACATCAACTCATAATGAGCAAGCATTTGATCAAATATGAAGAAATTGGAAAGTTAAGGGCCAGGAAACAAGGAAAATCCTGTCTTAGATGATGACACAATTTAAAAATCAATCTAATTGAGACTGTTTTCAATCTTTGTACACAGACAAGTGATGGCCTAATATCAGGTTTTAATTTTAATTCTTACTTCAAGAAGTACACAAGGATAAACAAAGATTTCTTAGCATCACACAGATATTTATAGAGGCTGACCTATCTAAATCTCTGTTTCAAGAAGACAAACTCTGTTCTGGAGTCCCATGACAGAAACAACATGGGCTGTCCCACATATACACAAATCTCTCATACCCTTCTAGCCATACCATATTCAAATGAATAAGTACTCTACTCTTATGAATAATCATGCCCTGCACTTTCATGAGAGGGATATAAGGATAGAAAGTTTTATAAAAACATTGAACTCTAGATAGGATTAACCTGGTAGAACTTCCCCAAATCCCTTTTATATTGTAAATGATCTTGCCAGACCATGTAGAGCTACCCTCAGAAATAAGTAGATTATCTTCTCCCACAAAATCTGAAGCTGGAGCACAAATTATTTTCCCCAAGACAGTGTGCTCTGCATAGCTAAATCCAGTAACCTAAACAGGATGCCTCCCCCACGCTTCTTGTGGCTTCTGTTTGAATGCCAATTCTTTGCATCCATAATACTGCTGATTCCTGCAAACACGAATGCTTTACTTGTATGTGAGCTGGAAAGAAATGTCTGTTAATACACAAGCCTCCAACATAAGCTTTGTCATTGAATCACTTTTGTAGTGAATGCTTCCAGTAGGTGTTGAGTACTAATTTATGTTTGTTAATGGAGAAAATAACTATGGGGAAGTGAGGGTATGGGATAGAAAGATAGGTTATACTGGAGGGACAAAGCCTTCACTGTGTTATCTTGTTCCATATTGAAATTGAGATTGGCTCATGACAAAAGGTCCTCTCTAGGCACAAGTGAGTCAGCTGATAAACTGTCGATTAGTCCCACAATGTCTTTAAGTCTGTCTTTAAAATATTGCTTAAACCCCACACATTTTCTTCTCATATCAATTGCAGAGAGATAAATGTTACGTGCGATTGTGTCACATACTTTCAATTAAAGAAGCTTTGGAGCATGTTAGTGTAATTTGCATGCATATGTTTCATTTTTTTGAAGCTGGGGAAATGATAAACCTTGCTTCTATGGTGCCTAAGGAACATCCCAAGTCATTAACCAGGAGAATAAAGCAGATATGGATGGAACCTTTCACCTCGATCCTTTTTTATTTTAATCCTACTTATTGCAGGGAACAAGTCTGTCACTGACAGAACATGCCCCATCCCTCCTGCTTGATTCACCAAACGACAGGGAGAAAGTTTGCCAAGTCACAGTGAATATCTACAACATTAGCTCATCCCATATCTGCAATTTGGCTATCCATGACATCAAAAGAAGTTTATAAAAAGGTCAGTAAAGAATGAAAAGGAAATTGAATTCTACAAAGGGGCCAGAGGTGGAGAAAT
The DNA here is from genome assembly GCF_012274545.1 of Fukomys damarensis. Lineage (NCBI taxonomy): Eukaryota > Metazoa > Chordata > Mammalia > Rodentia > Bathyergidae > Fukomys > Fukomys damarensis. The sequence goes on from NW_022900951.1 coordinate 99,265,224, forward strand.
TCAGTGATGAAAAAATTCCTTTACCTCCTAGGCAACACAAGATTTTTGGGTGTATGATTTAGAAAGTCGGGAAATAATAATCAATTTGTAAAAATACTTAAAAGCTGAAATAATACAGGATGGTCTTTCATGCATACAGCAGGTAAATTCTGAGAAACATTGTTTAAGAGGTGCTCTAGAAATGTCAATACCCCTACCTTCTTAAACAGTCATCAGAAAATTCACCCTTCTTTCCTGACTGAGCAAATATAACAAATGTAAAAAGCCCTGGGTGAAGAAACACATCTGCCTGAATTGTGTAAACATGGCCAGGCTGCCTCTTCCATTCTTAACTGCAAACCTTCTGAAAAGAAATAGTGACTATAAGTAGGAAAGAAGTAGAAGAATGACTGAGGGATGCCTAAGAAGATTAAAGTTAAGGAAATATATTCAGCAGTGTTCCCTTAAACAAATTCAACAGAGATCAGTTGCAATTGCTGAATCACTGCCCTTTCTGTAACCCATACTATTGAAAGACGCTAAGCATTTATATACATTTATCCATAGATATCCAGGTTTGGAAAAATTTTTCTTTTCCAATCCTACTGAAATCACAAAAATAAGGAAAGCATCAGCCTGTCATACCTCCGACATAAAAAGTACCCTGATGCCTTCCGGTAATGCTATCAAGAGCAAAGCTCTGCTCATTGCAGTACATACTGCAGCACAAAATTTCTTCAAGTATCTTCCCAGGATTTTCAGCCAGAGGAATTTTAAAAGGCTCAGCCAGCTATGGTAGATTAGGCAACTAGAAATCAAATCAAGTGGAAGACAGAACCATCTACATAACTTGCAGGTCTTACTGTACAATTAAAATATGTACACTAAAATCATCAGGATAATTGTGGCAGAATATTAAATTCAAAGTAGAACTCTTCTATGGGTTCTGATGGAAGATAATGATTCATAAAAAAGATGCTTGTGGATGATCAGTATTACCCCAGATCATCTATTTGCAGTGAATATAGAAAGGCCAAGAAAAGGTGCAAACTATGAAGAAAAAAGCATTTGTTAACATCATCATCATTGAATGTTTAATTTGTTTTTTGTTATTGTTGTTTAGTTAATTCTTTAAGTAGGATTATTTTGAAGATGTTAATGAGATCAACTATTTTTGATAGTAGTAAGTTTTAACTCAGATAGTTGGCTCATAGCATCTCGAGAACACTGAATACAAACCTAGCTTCAAACCAAGGCTTCACTTTCCATCTCAAGCCATCTTATAGCACTGATCACATTAAAATTTAAGAGATAAAGGGTAGATGACTCAGTATAATTTATTCTACTCTATCTCCAAGCCAGATCTACTTCCTGAGCTTCAGACTCATCTATCAGTTTGACTATAGAACATCTCCAGTTGAATCTTCCCACAGGAACCTTTAATTCAACATGTCTAGTGTTAAACTTCTCTCCCATCGCAGTTTTTACCCATCCCCGCATCAGCTTGGAATCTATTTATACTGCTTCCATCAGCTATTCATCTTGCTTCCTCTTGGACAAGCAAGTCTTTAGAATTGTCCTCAGTTCCTCCTTCTCTCATAGTCATTCTTTCAGGGTGAGTTGAGAGTAGTAGGACACATTAAATATGAGGGAACACAATAAGTCATGCCTCAAAAGGATACCACATTGAGCCATAAAAGTATTGCAGAATGGATTTTCAGCACACGTAGCGCATGAATATGGACAGCAGAAGTATAATAACTAAAGTGTAGAATCAAGTAAGTGTCCAAGAAGTAGTGACAGTAAAAGCAATTGGAGGAAGTAGAGTCAAAAACGGACCTGGGTTTAAATCTGACAACACTGTAGATTTGCTGTGTTCCCTCTGTTATTGTTCACAAAATAAGAAAGTGCTCAGCAAACACTCATTTCACAAAGAGCAAGATAAAAAATATTTCAGGCTTTATAAGCTATACAGTCTCTGTTACAACTGCTCAATTCTGCCATTGTAGCATGAAATTAGCCATTGTTGATATGTAAATATTTATTGTATCTGTGTTCTATTCAAATTATAAAGCAGGCAACAGGCCATTTTCTATTCACTGGCTATAATCCAGATCACTAAAATAATCTACACTATGTGTTATGGCTTGTGTTTAGATGACCCCCCAAGCCTCATATTTTATCAGAGGTAGCTGAATCCAGAGTGTGTGATTGATTCAGCGTGGGGCTAAACCTGAGAGCACTAGGATTAAGGACACGAGTGCTACCTGAATAATTATTCTGAATAAAATAAAAGGGCCAGAAAGATACTGTTAAGGTCTCTTGTTGTTTTTGTTGTCTTCCTTCACTGTGAACTGTTGCCTCTCTACCTATCTGCCTTGGAGCCAGCCAATTATGAACTGAAATCCCCAAGAAATATAAGCCAAATAAACCTTTCCTTCTTTCACTTCGGGCATCCAGTATTTTGTCTGAGCAATGAGTAAACACTAACAAATTAACCCCCTGATCATAAAGATTTAACATAATAAAAGTTTCTTTCTCACATCACAAGGCAAATAAAAACATATTCCTGCATCTTGAAGCTGGTGTATTAGAACATTCAACTTCTAAGGTGATGTAGAAAAGAGAGTATTGAAGGATCCCATCAATCCAGAAAATCGGTTAATTATTTTTTCCCTGCATTTCATTTGTTTAAGCCAAGTCTCGTACCTAAAACCTATGAGTTGAAAGTAATTCCTATTTCACAAGGTTGTAAAGATTAAATATGTATAAAATAGTCCAATGCCTCACTCATATGCAGCACTTAATAAATGTTTAGTCACTCTCAACTCCTCTTTTTCTGAACATTTCACTTCTTACCATGCCAAAAAATAACTCTTCACACTCATACAGAGTCACTGATTGAATTAACATCTGTGGGCTTTTGCATATTCTGTGTTCTTGACTTGTTTTGTTCTCATTTATACTTGTTTAATATTCATTCACTCATCTTTCATACTCTTGCTCAAATATGATGCTTCTTTACTTTAACTTTCCCAGGCAGAGTGACTTGGCCTCTTCCTCTGGCATAACCACGCAGCCCATAAGAGAAGTAGAGTAATTGTCATCTTTCAATATAGTTAATGTTTTATATGAATACCTCTTCTACCAGGCTATGAATTCCATGTATAGAGAGCAATGTCATTTGTGCCTGTACTTCAGCATTTACCATATAGTCTCCCAACTGTCAATAAGTACTTATTAAGTGCAACTGGTTAGCTGTATCCTAGACTGCTTGAAGTCTTAGTGGGTGGAGTGTGAGACAGACCTGGACTTTTCAGTGTTTATGTCAGCTATAGATTTAGTGCCCGGCACAGAAAAAGCACTTAATATAAGTTTACTAAAACCTCCAGAAGAGGAAAACAACAAAGATGCATATTTGTCTCTGTAGGTCTCTGAAATATTTTTTATTTTTCAAGAAATTCAGTCCACTGAAGAGTCGACTAAATTCAGGCAATAAAACCTGTATGTATAGCGTATACTCTTTAGGGCATATTTACTATCATTCCAGAATAGGCCCATCAAAAATACATGGAATGCCAATTATCTGTACCCCAGGAACCAGTAAGCCTGAAATCTGGGGCTTCTCTCTGACAACTGCTGAAAATTTCCTTGTAGAGAGATTTCCAGGGCAGCATCAACCCAACAACCCTGCTATATCTCTCACTGTCAGTGGAAATCAACAAAAAAGTACTGATTTTAAATTTCAGGATTTGGTTTCTCATCTCAGTCTTTTCTTTTTTAAAACATTAAATTTATTGGTATATTTTAGGTATACATAATGGTCACATTCATCATAAGGAATTTGTACCTGTACATGATATATCTTGATTCTTATTTTTCCCATTCCCCTACTCTTCTTTCAGCCTCTCTTCCTCTCCTTATTTACAAAAGCTTTGTTTCCATTTTTTCCTTTATTTTCTCATTTTTTGTCCTTCCCCTTCCTTCCCTTCCCCCACCCTCTCCCTAGTTCCCCTACTCATTTGAACATTTTCTTCCTATTTCCTAATATATCTGTTATATATTTTGTTCTTCATTTACACTTAAGTTTCTCACACCAGAGAAACAATTCAGTATTTACACCTGTCTGTCTGATTTATTTCACTTAAGATTATGGGCTCAAAGTGCTTCTGTTTAGCTATAAAGGTCTCAGATTGGTTTTTCTTTATGGCTGAGTAGTACTCCACTGTATAATAACCCACATCTACTTGATCTGTTCATTGGTTGGTGGACATGTAGGCTGCTTCCAAAATTTAGCTATAAAAAAATATGCCTCTACAAATGTGCGTGTTATGGTTTGTGTTTAAATATCCCCCCAAATCCTCATGCAAATGAGATGGGACTTTCTTTTTCAGGGTAGTGGAATCTTTTCTTATTTTTATTTTTTTTTCAGTACTGGTTATCAAACTTGGAACCTTGCACTTGAGAGGCAGGTAGCAGAACCACTGAGCTCAATCCCTGGCCCAGGGGGGGTTGAATCTTGAATGTGTGATGCTGGGATTAAGGGCATGTGATTACTAAACCACTGCATGTGAGTAATTATTTTGGTAGCACCCTAATCCTGGTAAGGGGGCAGACAGATGCTATTAAATTCTCTTACTGCCTTTGCTACCTTGTTCATGCCATGCTGTTTCTCCTCTACAGTGACTGCTTGTTATCCCTGTCTTGGAGCGGGCAAATGTGAACTGAAACCTCTATGAACACATAAAACTTTTCCCCTCCAACTTTGGGTGTCTGGTATTTTGTCTCAGCAACAACAAAAAAGTAACTGAAACAGAAATTTGGTACTGAGAGTGGGGCTGTTGCTGTGATATTACCTGTCCATGTGGCTCAAGTGTCTTTGGAACTGGCTTGTGGGAAGGAGAAGATTTAGGAAAGATTCAGAGATGTTGGCTACAGAAGTAGCACTGGAATGCCTTAGGCTGTTCTGTATTGGAGATTCCTGTCAGAGCTCAGAAGACCAGAAGGCCCATAAATACCAGGCTCCGGAGGCTTCTGATGGGAAGAAGGACTGTGTTGGCCTCACACTCCAGACAATGTGTGTTATTCCTTGGAAGAAAGTTTGTCTATATTTTGTTCATGTCCAGAGACTTTGCCTGAGACTGAGGTTAAGGGAAAGAGACTAATCTCACAGAATTGCAAGGCAGTCCAATGTTGAGGCCTTGGCATGTGTCCTATTGGGAGCTTTTAGCTACATCTATATTGAGAATCAAGAGCAAAGAGCCCAGCAGAATTATTTAAAATGTTTTGAGTTTGGCCAGAAAGGAAGGTCCAGTAAAGCTGTGGACTGCAAAGATAGAATCCAAGAGATCTTAATTGCTGAGAAGGAACAGGAGAATTTTTAAAAATGGCCTGATGGCATCACAAGAAGCAGCAGAACTCCACCCTTTGCAGGCTCAAAATTTCAAAAGCAAAAGGCTTTGATTTGAGAAGAAATTCCCAGAGCACCATGTTCCAGAATGTCAGCCTTGAGAATTTGTTCCTCCAGATTGGGTTCAGAGTACAGTACAGGCACTCGACCCCTACAGCCAAGAGAAAAGGAAGCCTTGCTACTGCTCTGGCTGGCAGCATACCTAGGTGTCAACCAGGTGGCGCTGGTTTTAGGTGTGCACAAAATGCAAGTTTTGGGGGCTAAGGAAGCCTTTCACCCAGATTTCAGAAGAAAGTCTGGGATACCAGGCAGTGTGCCCCTGAGAGGGAGGGCAGTGTGTAAAGTTATGAGTGGGAAACTGAAGGTGCAGTGGAGACCTCAGAAGTTTGGAGAAGCCAGGACCATGGATCATGTGAGAAAAACTGCAAGGAAAGAGCAGAGCTAGCCCAAGACAAAAGCCATGGGAGCTACAACCACCAGAAGTGCCTTAGGAGTGGAGCCATCAAAGCCTGATATACTAGATCAGTTTGAGTTCACAACTTGCCACAGATTGTCAGGGATGCTGGCAGTGGAAATGTGGAGTTTAATATCTGCCCTTCTGGATTTTGGACTTTCTTTGGTCCCATTCCTTTGTATCCCTATTTGTATCTTTTGGAATGGTAACATCTATCTTCTGCCATTGATTGTTGGAAGTTTTGTTCTTTTCATTTGTGTAGGAACTTACATCTAAGAGTTTGCCTTAAATCTCAGAGGAACTTTTGGACTTGTACTTTTTAGCAGAGCTGAAACTGTTAGAACTTTGGCAACTCCTGGAGATGGACTAAATGCTTTTTTGTATAAAAGGATGTACATGAGTCTTTGGGGAGCCAGGGGTGCAATGTTATGGCTTGTGTTTATATGTCTTCCTGAAGCCTCATGCAAATGAGTTGGGTTCATTGCAGAAGTAGTTTAATCTAGAACATGTGATTCATGATGTAATGCTAGGCTGGAAAGGACTTGGACGAAGTAGTCTGAATAAGACAAAAAATGCAGCAAGACATTGTTAAAATATCTTATTGCTTGTTGCCTCTCCCTTGCCCCCTTGTAACTTTTGCTACTGTGTGGGCACCATGAACTATTTCTCTCCTGAGACACTGCTCTGGCATGTCCCACTCTGCCTTGGAGCCAACTGATTATGAACTAAAAGCTGTACAAGCTGTGAACTAGATAAACCTTTCCCTTTTAACTTTGAATGTTGGGTATTTTGTCACTGGAATAAGAAAAAAGTAACTAAGACACTGCGTATACTTTTAATGGAATTTTTAATCTCCTGGATATCTTAAATGTGTTTCATGGATTCAATTTCTTTCCTATCCTTGTTGTTCATGGTTTCCATCATTTTCATAAGCTTCTCTATTTGTTTTTATCTGTATCTGCTCTATAGTTACTAATTATATCTTTCATTATGGTCATCATCTCTGTAATTATCTGAAAACTTTTTCTGATTTGATTTTTTTAAGAGCTGCTTTCCTCTACTTTGTTACTTCTGCTGTTACCACTTTAGAGTCCAGGTGAGTGACATTCAGATTCTTTCACTCATTGCCTCCTGGGTTTGCCTTTGGTGAGCTGGAAGCCTGGGGTTGCATCCTGTTTATGCGTCTTCTCATTTTCTAATTTGTTGTTACTGTTTTTAGTTTAATTCTTGGGTTGATGCTTGTAGATTACTTATGGTTTCTTTATTTCTGTATTTGAACCTTTAGAAAATGACTTTCTCAAAGTTGTCTTCCAGATGTAGCTGGCTTTTGGCTTTTGAGTCTGTTGCAAGATCCTACCTCTTCAATTTATTTGGGATTAGAAGTTGCTGCCTATTTGGCTCAGTCCCTGATTCTTTGGCACTGCCCTATAATATTTTTTACCTCCCTTAGAAAATCTCATTCTTGGTATACCAGGAAAAACAGTTGATTATGACAATTATGTCACCTTGGCTAAAGGAGCACAATAAGCAATAACAATAGCATCAAACAGTCTAGAAAATGGCAAATCATAGTAACTATTAATTTGCCATCTTTAACTGTATGAATTAGATTTGTGGTTATATGACAAAATCTAAAGCAAACCAGTACACGATTTCAATAAATAAGTCCTCAATATAGTAATTTTACTCTCAAGGGAGAAAATTTAAAAGGAGTTAGAGGGGGGAAATCGAGAAATAGAATAAGTGGAAGAGGTTAGAACCAAGGCTCGAGGGAAAAGGAAGAGCATTTTGGTAAAGGGATGAAGACAGGAGGAAAAGAGAAAAGGAAGAAATAAAAATAAGAACAAAAGAACAACAACAAAAGAACCCAAGAAACTGTGTTTGTACTCATATAACATAAGAACAATCAAGAAGAAAGCAAAACAAAAAAAAAAGACAAAACCAACAAAAAAGAGGAATTTAAAAAAGAAGAAAATATGAAAAAAAAATGTCCATTTCAAGGAGTGTCTCTGGTCTCAGTGGTAGACATTGTGGGCAGCATACAGATCCAAACTGATTAAACTCAGAAAGCCAGCCATGGCTTTACAGAGAGGTAGTGAATAATCCCAGCAAGCCTGCACCTTTAGTTCCACTGAAGTTCAGGCTGGTTTCTAGCTGTGAAGCTGCAACTAGATCTGTGGTGCCTGCAATAGTCTGTGCAATCCCACCACCCCCACTGACTCTGGGGTCCTTGACCTCCTGTAGATTTGAACCCTGGCGCTAACACTGGAAGCCACTAGATGGGCCTAGCCTGGAGTTACTCTGAGTTCTGAGCTCAGTTGGCCCCTTTCCAAGATGGCTACTGGATACCCTCTTTTCTAGGGGATGATCAAACTCCAAGAACTCACCAATCACTGAAGTATTCTGTGTGCACCATTCCACTCCACTGGTGTGTTTTTCCATGAAGTCTCTCTGCGATTGCCCATAGTCACAGTTTGTCTGCAGGTTTGAGCTGCCCTTTCCACACAGTGAGTCTGGGCTCAGGTAGGAGGCAGTGCCTGTTAAATCCTTCTTCTTTGTTGGAGACACTTACTTTGCTCACACTGTGGCTCTTGCTTCAGCTTCTTCCTGGGTCCCAGAGTCCCACTTACTTTCTTCTTCTGTTCCTCACATTGCTTTATTCCAGTGCCAGGACATCAAACCTCAGAGAGACCATCTTTCTCTGCTGCTCACCATTCCTCCATCTTCCTGGAAGTAGAAATCTTTTCAATAATGCTTCTTGGTTTTTAATTCTCCATTGTACTCAGTGCTTCTACATCTTCTTTATGTTTTTATTCAATTGCACAGATTCCTAGTAATTGAGAGTCTGATGCAGAAGGATTACCATGAGTAGCCAGCTTTGGCTACATAGTCAGTTAAATGCCAGGCTGGACTACATAATAATGAGACTCTGTCTCAAACCCCTTCCACAAAAATAATAATAATTGTATGTAATAAAAATAATTGTATGTAAAATAATTTATGTATGATCTCTACACAGTATGTTGATCAAATAAGGGCTATCTTCAGCATTATTAAGGTAGAAAGCAAGCATAGCTTCCATATGTTGAGCAGACTCAATGTGATAGACACTTTATACAAACTCCACCAAGTACTTGGAAAATTTAAAAATACTTTTGTGCAGGGCATGGTGGTGCACACCTGTAATCCCAGCACTCAGGAGGCTGAGGCAGGAGGATCGCTGTGAGTTCGAGACCAGCCTGGGCTACATAGTGAGTTCCAGGTCGTTCTCAACTACATAGTGAGACCCTGTCTCAAAAAACCAAAAAAAAAAAACTTTTGAGTTGACTTGGCTACTGCCCTATTTTTTTAACAAGAATAACTGTAGCTTCATTCAAGCATTAACAAGGTAACGTAGTTTCTGTCTCATTCTTGGAGCCCCCTTAAATTCAAGGTTTAGCTCTGAATAATATCAAACTTTGTATGGAAATAGGAGGCAACATAAACCTGTAGTACAATGGTTAAGGATAAGGGCTTCAAACTCAGATTTCTTGTTTTTCAACCTTACTGCTGATATGTACCACTATATGCTTTTGAACCAGTTGCTTGACTGCTCTAACCCTCTTTCCTCATACATAAAATGAAACTAACAGTAGTGCATAATCCAGATAGTTAATATAAAGTTTAAACAAGATAATGTTTGTGAAGCATTTAGTAAAGTTCCATGCAAAATGTAAACACTCAATAAATGCAAAGTGTCACTTGGTTTAATAATTTTGGAGACATTTTTAAAGTGATATATGGGCATGGCTCAGCACAGCATTTCCAAAATATTTGCAATTTAATGTGCAGAGCAGCAAAAAAGATTTTAAATAGAGATTCAGAGAGTTCAGAAGTATATAGTTTAATTCAAACTAAATCTTACATTTCCTCATAAACTTTTGAAATAATTTAATTATACTGGGCCTCTATCCTTATCTATAAAATGAACTTAGTTTATTTAAAAATCCATTGTTTGATTGCAGTTTTTAAAGAAGAGTATTAATTATAGTAGTAACTGCCAGCCCAATAGAGTGGCTTTAGTCACGTTGCCTATTTGACTATAACCTTTAAAAAAAAGTCTCCAGAAATTTCCTGATTTGAATTCCACCACTTGGTGATCTCTAAAATGAGCTGATGTCAAACTTGGTTCGTTGATTCAGAGGAGTTCCCTGATTTAGAATGTCTATCATTTCTTTGATAAAAGCCTGTGTTAAACTGCTATTTTCAGTTTCCAAGTGAGGTTAAAACTTTAAAAAACACAAGAACTGCTAGTTGTTCAGGAAAAGAATCCACTGAACGTATAAAATATGACATTTGCCTACTGTCTGGTTAGGCTAACTAATGCTTTCCTTAAGAATTGTCAATAGAACTATCTCAGTGTAGGACCACAAGTTTTGTCAAGTAGCACTTTTGCAATATTTCCAAGGTGCATATATAAATGTATCAATTTGAATAATATCTATCAAAGTTCTGGGCAAGCAGAGAAGAGAAGAGCCCACAAAACCTTCAGCTACAATCATGTGAATCAAGATTAATAAATGTTAAGCTACCTTGAGGAGTTATCTTGATTATTATACATTAATCTAACTTGTCCTAAAGAGAAGTGAATGTGGATTTACACACAAGCTATAAAATCTTCATGTTTTGAAATGCAAAATGGAAAAATAATCCCTACCTCCTAGGGCTGATGATGTGGAGATTCATCATAGATATGCAATGAATGGCTTTCTTTTTAGCCTTCTAACATGGGAAAAGCAGATCAGTAAGAATTGTAAGGAGAGAGGTTTCATAAGAATGACTCTTTCAAGGTAGGATGTTGTTAATTAATATGCTACAATATAACCAGCTTGAATTCTTTAAAAATTCAAGATTAAAGGCAAAGACAGAGAAAGTTTTCCTGATAAAAGGAATCTAAATTTGGTGACAAATAAATGCAATTTGCAACTTTAGAATGGATCTTGAAATGGGAAAAACAACTATTAATACAGTATTGAAATTATTGACCAAATTTGATTATGGTTTCTGAAGTACATAATGAAATTCTATCAAAATCAAACATCCTGATCTTGATAATTATGCTATATTTATGTAAAATAATGTGTGGCTCTTAGGAAATGTATTCTTTATATTCTAAAGCATTTAGGAGAAATGAAGATATTAATCTTCTGTAAGTTAAATCTGTGACTTAATCTCTAATATTTGAGAGAAAAAGAGAAAGAGTATTGTTAGGGCAAATCAAAATGTGAATATGTAATAGATATTTGATTAATATACGTGTGCATAATTGCAACTTTTCTCTAGTTTAAAACTAAAATTTTATAAAAACTCTAAAAGTTTTAAAAATGATGAGTGGTATAAAAGGGCAGGTCAGAGCAATGATAAGGGATCTGCCCTTCTTCAACTACCTGGGATCTCTATGGAACTTTCAGCTTCATTCTCACAGCTTCATGCACTGCTCTCTCAGGGGCACATTGCCTGGTTTACTAGGGGTTCTTCTAAACTAAGTGGAAGCGTCTGTGACTCTACAACTTTTACATTCTGCCTGCAAGAAAAACCAACACCAAGGAGATAGCACCAAAATCTACTGCCAGTGGATGCAATAGTTGGGCCCATTTGTACAATGGCTGAAAAAACCTCTAAGTGCCTGGATGGCTAAACTCAAAGAATCAGTTTTCTAGTCAGTACTTGCCTACCTGGGGTTCTCTTCTCAAAGCAAAGCTTTATAATTTACTCCTTTGAACCTGTGAGAGGAGGTTGCTACTTTCTGAGATTCCTCTAAGCCATCTTTCCTTTTGTCCTGATGCAAAGCTTTTGGCTTCCTCTTTCAGCAAACACGCTCTCCATGGCCCTAACTTTGCAGGGGCTTCCTTTCTAGTAAAACAGAAATCTTATATCTTTTGGCTGTGCCTTTTGCTCCTGATTCTCACTTTGAATCTGGCTAAAAACAGCCAGAAGTACTTATGCCACAGCCTCAGTGCTGGGCTGCCTTGAAATTTCTTCCTCTAGATTAATCCACCACTCTTATTCTCAGTCTCCTGCAAAGTCTAAGGTCATGGAAAAAATAAAGATAGATAGATTTTCTCCCAGAGTGCAAAATATGTGGCCTCTAGTTCAACTGCCAATGATTCCTTGTTCCAATTTGAAACGTCCTTAGTCTGGACTCTTAATGTCCATATTCCTATCAGCATTTTGGTCTTCTGAGCTTTGACCAGAATTACCCATCAAGCTGTATTTATAGCATTTTACAGCTTCTCCAAAAGTGTTCCAAAGCTCTCCTATAATTTCCAAAGGCTTCCAAACTACATGGTTAGATAAAGTCACAGTAGTAACCCTATTTCTACAGTACCAATATTCTGTATTAGTTATCTTTCTCATTACTGGAGCACAATACTGACACCCACAATTTACAGGAAAAAATAATTTTATTCCCATTTGAAGTCAGTCAATGTTCAGCTAACTCCTAGGTATAAATGTGGAAAAGCATGATGGTGTAAAAATACTTATTTAATGGTACCTCATTAGAGAATATGAGAACAGTACCAGAGAAGAATGGGCTAGGAACAATTTATAGTGTCTAAGCCTTGTCTCCAAGGCACACTCAGACACATCCTGGAATAGGAATGTCTTGATCCAGTGAAACAGAAAAATAAGGATTAATGGTCATAGTCAAAAGAAGAAGGAAAAAGAGGAAGAGAAGGAACAGGAGCAGGAGGACAAGTAGGAGAAGAGGGAGAAGAAAAAGGAGGAGGAGAAGGAGGAAGAAAAGGAGGAGAAAAAGGAGGGAAAGAAGAAGAGGAGGAGGAGGAAGAGGAAATAAGAAGAATGAATGAATACGGTGCATATATGTTGATAGAGATCACATTCACACAAATTATATTACCATATATTGTTATAACTGTTATAGTTTAAGTGGTTAACATGCAGTAATTATCATGGTAAATTGTATTAATGACTAGAACTTTTCCCAACCCCCATATTCCCTTTTCAAAAATGTGCCTTTTCCTCTCTTTCAAATTTTGGAAGGTTTCTGAGCTTCAGAAATGAACAAAAATAAGGCCATTTACTAGGGATTAGAACTGGTATGGGTCCGTTCTAATTCTTCTGATGTGTTCTTGCCCTCTAAATGTCTCTTGCTTATTTATTCAGAACACCTAAGTAAAGCTTGAAATCCAACTGACCTAAAGATGGTCAGTATTTTTTTTTCAGCTTTAATTGAGTTTATTGGTACATTTTTGGGATACAGTACAGTTACATTCATTGTTGGGATCATGTACCTCTACAGTATTTTTAAAGTATTTTCAGTCGTTTCCAGTATTTTAAAAATCAGGAGACATTATATAAAATTATAGGTTTCTAATTCTCTTGAAATTTTAGAAGATCTAGCCTCATTGTATTCATATGCTCGCTTAGCTGGATAGTAGCTGCCACTTTCAGATGGGATGTGATTTCAGGATGCAATATTTTCATCATTAAAGCCCTATATCAAAAACTGTATCATTATAAATTCACTATTTATTTTTCTAATTATTGAAAATTATTTTTCTATATCACCTAAAACAAGAATAGGAAATGAAAGATAGATCATGTTTTACCCCATTTTCTGTTGATATAACAAAGTAGCTGATGTTGAATAGTCAATAAAGGAGAGAGATTTATTTAACTCACAGATTTGAAGGTTGAAAGTTCAACATTAGTGGCTCTCTCTCTTCAGTTTCTGATAATGGCTTTAAGGTAGATAGCATTATAATATTTGGAGTGTCCACAGAAGAGATCATGTAGTAAAACAGAAAGCCAAAGGGATTCATAAGCCAATTTTTCCCTTTGTATAACAACTCACTTTTCATGAAACTAATTGGAGTCTCTAAGAAACTACATTTATCCTTTTCAAAGATTATGAAACCTAATAACCTAACCAGCTACCTCTAGGCTCCAAATATAATAAGTTCTCTCATCTCATTACTGTCACACCGAGGACCAAGCTACTTGTACATAAACCTCGGGGGGACATACTCATATCATATCTACACCATAGCAGATGAAATGGGTGATATTTTTTCCATAAAAATACAAAGGCAGTTTAACCCAATTTGTTACATTAAAAATATACTTTTTCTGGACCCAATAGCAACCATGAGGATACCTGCTTTGTTTCAATAGAAGATTTAATGGGAAAACTGTTAATCAAGAATACCCTACCTGATAAAACAATGAAATACTGCTTAGCAATAAAGAAGAATGAAATTATGTCATTTGCTGGAAAATCAATGGAACTAGGAGCTATCATTTTAAGTAAAATTATCCAGGCTCAGAACATTAACTATTGCATGATTTCTCTTACACAAGGAAGCTAAAAACTACAAAGTGAATATATAATGAATAGAAATAAAACACAGGACAAGAAACCAGGTGAAGATGATGACAGAGACAAGCAAGAGTGAGGAAAACAGGGAGAGGTAGCTAATACGATTTAAATTGATTAAAACATGGTCAATACAGGTACCACCTTCCCCAAATTAACCCCTCATCATCTAATATTAATGTGCCCTACTAACATTTCAAAAAACAAAGAAATAAACTTTTCTAAATAAGCAAAAGGTGGAGTTCATATGCTACTGTACCTACTCCAAAAGGAGTTCTGTATGTCGAAATGAAAAGATATTGAACAGAACATAAAAAAAATCTAAGCATTAATCTCACTGATAAAGATAAATATACATTAAATATGGCAATAATGTGATGTTGGCATATAAATCACTTTTAACCATAGTATAAAAGTTAAAGTTATTAATGATAACTACAGCCATAAAAAATGTATTAATGCATAATATATGTACAGAATATGATCAAAGTCTTGAGACATGAAACAGCATGGTGCACACAGTTAACAATACTGTATTGTGTACTTAAATTTTGGTAAGCAAATAGATCTTAATCCTCTTATCCCAAAATGAAAATAAATAAAAATAAGGCAGATCGGAGAAAAAATTTAGAAGTGATAAAAACATTTTATCCAATTGATTTTGATGATGGCTCTCAAAACCTATTAATTTCTATACATTAATTGTTCATACCTTTTTAGATTTCAACCATACACCAATAAAATGGTTTAAAACTAAGTTTCAGATAATTGACAATGTGAAATAGGAAGAAAGGGGCTAAATGTAGGGAAACTGGGAAGGGTAGGGGAAAGCTAATGAGGGAAAAGAAAAAAATATGAGAAAATGAAAAAATGGAAATGAAGTGTTTGTAAAGGGGGAGGGCAGAAGGGGTGAAGGGAGGGCAGGGACAAGGGGAAAAAAATGAGAACCAAGACCTGTCATGTAAAGGTACAAGATCCCAATGATGAATGTAACTGTACTGTATGCCTAAAATGTACCAATAAACTCTTGAGGAAAAAAGGGGAGCATTAATGAAATAATGGACCCTTCTAATATATACCTAATTACTGTGCAAATCAATCCTTATGAGACACTTCAGAAGAATAGAAGGTAAATTCTTTTTGTTGTTATTTGGACACTTTGTTTATTACTTAATTTTAATTAGTTCATTTTTCGTTCTCCCTGAGATACACTGTTTTATTTTATATCAAATCTTGGACTGAAATGTTTCATTTTGTATAGCATAAATTTATGATTCTTGCATTTTCAGTCTGAGAGACACAAATTCCCACATTTTCAGTAAAGTCCTAGAACAAAATTTGCTAGAAATAACTTCTAAAAGCCTGCTATAAAGATGTTCAAAGTTGGGAGCTCAGAAAAATACCCTTTATGACCACTTATGCTTTTACAGAGTGGGTCCAAGGACTGGCCCAATCAGGTCTGAGAGCAGGTGGGGGGGCTGTCATGTAAAGGTACAAGATCCCAATAATGAATGTAATGTACTGTGTACCTAAAATGTACCAATAAACTCAATAAAAGAAAAAATAAAAAAAAGCCTGCTATGATGCACCAAATTGTTTCTCAGTGGTTCCTTTATGTTGAGACATATAAGTTATCTACAAACTATAATTCTGATAAAGTTAGGTACAATGGGAAAATTTTCAAGATCATATACTCTAAATTAAAATGAAAGCAATCTATGAGTCTGGTCCTGTTGGTTAACAAATTTTGATGGGAGCTATAAACAGAGCGAAAAAAAGATATCTAAAATTTAGAATCCCTACAGCTAAGTTAAATTGTAAAAGTTATGAATGTGTAGCCTCTTTTTCAATGTAGAGATTGTGTTGTCCATAGCACACCTGAAATAGGACTGTCCTGATTCCAGCCTCTTTTTTTTCAAGTAGCAGGAAACTTAAAGCTCTAAAAATTAGCACATTGCTTTGTTCTCAATTCCAATGATCAGGTACTTTAACTTTTTATTGAGTCAAAATACAGCTCTCATCTTGGTCTCTTCATTTGTTTTATTTCAAAACTTTGCACAAACAGAAACAAGCAGAATAAAAATTACATGGTAATTTGCTAGCAATTTCTGCATGCTTTTAAATAAAAATGACAGTAAACTGACTGGGAGTAGCAGCCAAAGCAACCTTTTCAGCAGAGAATATTCCCCTCAATCTTGATTTTCCCTATGATTAAACATCAAAGTATAGAGAAATACCTTTTCTCTATGAAGATCATTGAAAAGAGATTCGTAGAGAATATATTAAGTTTGAGTCAAGCATAAGTCAATCAGACAAAAAAAAGAGGAAAAAATCCAACAGTTTGAAATCCTACTTTATTAGTAGTTTCTTATTCTTGACTAGGTTACAAGTGGTGATAATTATTCCTTCACAAACAAATCTGAAGAATGAGCAATGCTACTGAGATTAGGAAATGGTAAATTGTTCACAGCAACCATTATTTCATCATGATTAACGAAACACAAATGGGTTTGTTTTTAAGTAGCACTTGGGTTCTTCTGTTGTAATATTCTGCTTAATTATAAGGATTACTGTGAAAGCATACCTGTAAGTTATGGCTTCAGCCCACTGGAAATGCTTACCCACATCCATATATCTAGAGCCCTAAGCGTTCCATGATTCAACCTGCTGAGAGTTACTAACATTTTCCAAGTAGACTTTTCTAGGAAATGCCACCAATTTCATGCTTTGCATAAATCTCATATCGCTTAAAACTTGCAGATAATCAGAATAAAATGGCAAATCTATTTCTATTAATCAAATGTATTACCTATATATTACATTAAATGCAGTATATCCTCCCTTTTTGTTTTATAATACATAACAAGGTAGAAAGATTAAAAGGTGAGGATTGTCATATGATAATAAATTCCCATGCGTGATTGTAAATAAATCAACCTTTGGAATCCATTTTCATTTACTGCAGGAGCAAGTTATTATTGACAAAAGAAGATAAATGGCAAATGCACACGCATACACTTCCAACCTATATTCAATGATGAAATGTTCTAACTCCACCCCCTTAAAGCACTTTGCAATGCACCCTTCTACAGAACAAACTACAATTCTTTTTCAAATTGTTTGTTCTGTTCCTCTTGTTCCTAGTTTCCATTGTAAATTTGGCTGAAGCAGCCTATAATACATTTGCCATTGCTTGAATGTTGTGCTGCCTTGAAATATCCTCCACAGATAAACTAGTCCAATACATTGAAGTTCAGCTTCCTATAAAGTCTCAGGTAATAGACAAATATTTCCAAATTATTTGCCACTTTACAAAACAAGTAGTGGGCCCTGGATTTAGCTCTGTGATTCTGCAACCTGCTTCGAAAGTGCAAGGTCCCAAGTTCCATCCCTGGTGCCAAAAAAATAAAATAGAAAATAAAACAGGTGGTTTCCAGTTGAATTCTACAGAATTCTCCTTTCTATCTGAAACCTTATCAACGTAAGTTTTACTGTGTGGATTTCTATGAATGTTCTATTATTCTAAGACTTCACCAGAATCACCTATTAAGTTCCTAAGCTTCAAACCCACTCCTCCAAACTTTTTTTTGACTCTTCCCGTACAACAGTGCTAAATTGTGCATCATTTTAGGTAGAGGAAAAAAGGTTCCATGTCTCAATACCAATTATTTATGTTACACAGCTTTCCACTACTGCAATAAATATCTAAGATAAACTGTCTTACAAAAATCTGGTTATTTTGCCTTATAGTTTTGTGGGTTCAGGTCATGATCCATGACCCCCATTGCTCTTGGGCCTGTGATGAAGTAGCATATCACCACGAGAAGTGAGTGATGAGGCAAAAGTGCTCAATTCATGGTGACAAAAGAGAGACAAAAAAGAAGAGATTGGGCTTCAACAGTTCTTTTTAAGTACACATTCTTAATAACTTAAAATATTCCAACTACAGTGGGTTTTAGCTCTTAAAAATGTCCACCACCTACCAATAGTTCCAAGCAACAGACTATGTCATTGACATATAGACCTTTGGGGAATATTGTAGATCCAAACTATAGCATTTTAGAAATGTTTAAGCAAGTGATACACTGTTTAAAACCAAACACTAATAAAAATGTGGTATTTATACACAATGGAATATAACTGTCATAAAGGAGGATATACTTGAGTCATCTGTACCAGAATGGTTGCACACTGACACTATTTTAAGTGAAGTAAATCAGACACAGAAGCATAAACATCACATGGTTTCCCTTGTATGAAGAACTAAATACATAAGTGTGAAATAAAAGATGGCTAATAGGGTAAAAAAAGAGAGAAAAAAGTTTGTGATATTTTGCAGGGCAAATGTACCACAAAGCATGCCTTGAAGTTACTTAATTGTCTTATATGTGTCATAGGATTTTTTGGCTATTAGTCTAATTATTAATCTGTATGTATGACACTATACTTTATATTAAATTATAAGATAAATAAATATCTTTGAGTCTGGCAAAATAAAAGGCAAGTAGAGAGAAGGGGAATAATAGAAATCTGTTATATATATTTACCAATTTCCTAAAATGAATGTAATCATTCTGTATTGCAAACGTACTAATAAAAACTAAAAATAAAAAGCTAATTAGTTAACTTATTTTATTAGCTTTCTAAGCCTTAGAAAAAATCATAATTGGAGTTTATTCTACATAACAAAATTAAAATCTTCTGAATACAAAACAAGGAAAAGAAAGGAGTCTTTTGAAGATAACCAAAATCTTTTCAAACTAAATTAAATTTATTTTCATAATTAAGATAATCTACCTCTTCTCCAAATATCTTTAGGGTTAGGTTCCTGAATTTGGTATTTCTTTGGCCAGTGGCTAAAACTGATTGATAGGTTTAACAAATCCCACAGGGGAAGCTTTCTATGAAAGGAATTACTGGCTTTGAAAACATAGCTATTAACCTTGAGCATATGTGATCGTCCACCAATTAAGCATAAGCACCCTTAAGCTCCCAATGATTAACCTTTATTACCCCAATTTGCTACCACGGGCTGTCCTACTTACTTAAAGACAAAAGAGCAGAAAGACAAACTGTAATACCATTAACCTTTTCATAATGTGTTTTGGTCTCACTGACGAAAAAGTAGTATTGCCCTGGAAAATGTGTTGGTTGCCACAGTGGAAAAAAAAAAAAAAACTCTAAGATGTCTAAAGTATTTGAGCCAATACCTCTGGGCAAAACTAGCTTTAGAGAAAAAGTCTTTTTTTCTTGATATGTTGGAAAATCCATAGACTAAGAGAAGATCTGGATTGCATTTCTAATTCAGTATGAAATAACAGCGGAGGAGTCACGCATTTCTCTGGTCCTCAGTTTTCTCAGGAATAAACTGAGGACAATCAAAGTAGATAATCCCTAATGTCCGTTTTAGCTATACTATACTATGAGACTCATCTATTTTTCTGTGATGAGATAACAGGAAGTAATTCAAAAAAGCCATCTTATTTGGGATCAGAATTATGAAGACAGGTATGCTTGATTACTCCACTGATTAAATTTGGAAATAAGGCAGTTAACAGATTATAAACTGGGATATATATCCCCAGAATTCAAAGCACAGGAACTCAGACAGCATCTTAGTAATGCAGTTTTTGAGCATTTCAGAGGCCCTCATGGAATTTCTAATTTTTTTTTTCATCTTTTCATGAGTTTGGATTTACCGACCTAGAAATTCTGAGGCAATATTTTTTTTAGATACTGTGTTTGCCATTACAGAAAGTACTACCAGGTAGAGAGTGGTAGTAGAAAAAGTTTATTTTTGTTTGTTTGTTTGTTTGTTGGTACGGGGATAGAACTCAGGAGTTTGCGCTTTCAAGGCAGGCATGGTGCCACTGAGCTAAATCGATTGCCCACCAGAAATAGTTTCATGGCCCTAAATATAAGATATTTTATGGTTTGGGTAAAGACAAGTGGATCATAAAGCATATGATTTTCCACCCAAATATCCTTTTTCTGTAGTTGACAAAACTTTTTCTCACAGTAAATAATACCACTTACTAATCATCTTACTGATAAGAGTAACAGATTTTTAATGTCATTGTAAGCCAGAGGCAGAAATCATTGGAAAACCACTTGGAAGTAAAAAGAAAAACCTGAGCTAGAGCCTGCATCTCAAAACAGTGTAAAGAGAGAGGTAAAAAGCTCTGAAAGAAAAAAAAAAGGAAATCTTATTTTCTCTAAGTACTCTTCAGAGGGAAATGTTTGGAAAGAGCAGAGTGCGTAGAAGTCTGCAAATAGCAGAGTAAAACAAAGAAACAAGAAAGAAGGTTGGAGGGTGAACTGAGTTGTCTGAAATACTTTGATAATTCTTTAAAGTCTGTGTAGTATGTGATTCAAAATATCGTGCATTACTGAAATCAAACAACTTTCTCCAGTCTTTCAGAAACCTTTTCGATAGACACAATATAAAAACTGATATCTGTATAGAAATAACAGAAAATAGACTAAGCCATAAATCTGAGCCAAGATGGGTCAGAAATTAAAAACATAGAGTACAAAGAGTAGATTGAAGCCAGAAATTAAAGGGAGAAAACTGGAAAGACAACTAACTGCTGAATGTATTTTTACACTAAACTATCCTTTCTCAAATCGTGGTAGACTATTTCCATCACCTTTCAAGGGATGCCTTTCATTAATTTCATATGCTACTTCTGGGTCAGGCAAACTACCTCACTTTATCTGTGACTTAGGGTGAGCCACTAATCATTTCCCTTTCCTGTGGCCACAGCTTCTTATCAAGTTGTGGCTTCTGCAGCACCAGCTAGATTGTATCTTTAATTAAGAAATCATCATGTGACCCAGCTACACGCCCTTCTAATAATCTACCTGAAAAAGTTACAAACATATTACAGGGACATATGCATACCCATTTTTATAACAGCATAATTCATGATAGCTAAATCTTGAAAGCAGCCTATGTGTCCATCACCAGATGAATTCATAAAGAAAATATGCTATTTATACACATGAAGTACTACTCTGCCATAAATAAGGATAAACTGAAGTCATCTATGGGATAATGGATGTGCCTTGAGACCATAATAATAAGTGAGATAAATCAGACGCACAAGGTTACATATCACATAGATTGTCTTATATGAGAAATCCACAATATAAAGACCAAAATAAAAGACAATAATGGGAAGTAAGGAGACAGATACTTTTCAAATCAAGAGATGGGAGGAAGGAAAGATGGCGAGGAGGAAAGTGGATGAAAAAAGAGTTGAGATGCATTATGTAAATGTACCAATTCCCCTCAAGGATTATATTCATTATGTAATGCAAATATGTACCACTAAAAAGTAAAAGCTGGAAAAAAGACAATCTCGGCAAGTAGGTAGGACTTATCATACCTAGGTATTTTTAGTGTATTCTCGAATTCCTTTATAGATTATTTAGTATTAGCATATAGAAATGCAACTGATATTTGTGAAGTGATTTTGAAAAAACATGGCTCAATATGTTTACTAGTTCTGATGTTTTTAGAATAATCTTGATCATTTTAGTTGTTCTTTTCTATTTTTGAAATTCTGTGAATTTAAGAAAAAATTCATTCATAACGTCATCAAAACATATAAAATATGTAGATATAGACCTAAAAGAGAAGGTGAAAAAATTTTACTCTTGAAAGGAGTTGAGACTGACCTGGAACTCACTATGTAGCCCAGGCTGGCCTTGAACTCACAGCGTTCCTCCTGCCTCAGCCTCCTGAGCGCTGGGATTACAGGCGTGAGTTACCACACCCAGCAGGAAATCATTATTTAAAGACATTAAAGAAGACATAAAAAAATGTCTTGTGTTCATGGATTGGAAGACCATAGTACCCAAATATGATCTACAAATTCAATAAAATGCCTTTCAAAATTATGCAAGCATATTTTGAAAGAATATAAAAATTCATATGAAGTCCTAAAACACCCCATATAGCCAAAATAATTTTTATAAAGAATAAAGGTGAGATCTTGACCCTTACTAATTTCAAAACACATTAGAATACTATACTTTTTTCAAAACATTGTACTGGCATAGCAACAGAAACATAAGCCAAAAAGATCCCCCAAATAAACACTTGTATATCTTCAACAAGTGTTCCAAGATTACTCAATGAAAGGAGGATAGTGTCTTCAATAGGAAATGTTGAAAAAACTGGATGTCATCCAAAAGCAGAAGAATTGAGTTTGAACCCTGTTTTTATTTACAAAAATTAACACAAAATGGATTAAATAAATATAGACATAAAACTGTTAGAAGAAATTGAAAAGAAAATCTTCATGACATTGGACTTGACAATTATTTCATGATTATAAACAATAGGCAAGTGGAATATCAATCTAAATTACTTCTGCAGAGCAATGAAAACAGTCCATAGAGTGAAAAGACAATCTATCTAATGAGAAAAAGAAGTTTAATTCATATATCTGATATGGAGTTAATAGCTAGAATATACAAAATAGTCTTACAGTTCAGCACCAAAAATGAAATAATTCATTTTTAAAATGGTAAAGTAATTGATGAGATTTCCAAATGATATTTCAACAAGCATATGAAAAGATACTTAGCATCACTAATCCGAGAAATCCAAATTGAAACAACAATGAGATATCACCTTACTTAACAGAAGAAAATGCAATATGTAGAATTGGACAAAATATTTGCAAACCATATATTAGATAAGCAATTAACATCCAAAAGACATAAGAAATTCTTATAACTCAACAGCAAAATACTTAATTACTCAATTTAAAATGGACTATGTATTTCAATAGACATTTCTTGAAGAGACATGCACATTAACAAGATATATAAAAGATGTTTAATTACCAGGAAAATGCAAATAAAAACCACAATGAGATATCACCTCACTTCTTTTAGGATGGCTATTAACAAAACAAAAAAAGACAAGTACTGATGAGAATGTGCAATTGGAGTCCGTGTATTCTATGTAAGATTGTAAAATGGTACAGCTTCTGGGAAAAACATATTGGAGGTACTATAAATATTAAGAACATAAGTACTACAGAGAAGTAGGGCAATTACCATATGATCCAGCAATCTCATTTCTGAGAACACTAATACCTCAGTTCATGAACGCATTTGTTCATGAATAATTTAGTTCTCCAACAGAAACACTCAGCAAAATCTTGCCTCTGTTTTTTGAATTTTTCATAGGGTAATAAACACAACCCTGGCCATCTTCCCCACAAGAACACAAATGCAGCCATCTTCCCCAGAATTGTAGAATAAATTAAGTTTGTGAACCAAGGTACTGTATATATCCAAAAGAATTGAAATCAGAGACTTGCACATTCCTGTTCTTAACACTACTCTTAATAATACCCAGTAGATAAAAACAGCACAATTTTCCATGGATGAATGAATTAATAAACAAAATGAATGGATAAATAAGATTCCACAAAGTGAAATATTATTCAGCCTTTAAAAGGAAGGTATCCCTATCCCGTACTACAACATGGACAATCACTGAGGAAATTATGCTAAGTGAAATAAACCAGGCACAATAGGCAAGTACTGTGCAATGACGCTTGTATGAAATAAACAATTAAAGTATAGTAATGGGTACCAAGGGCTTGGAGAAGGAGGAAAAGAAGAGATAGTATTTCAAATTTGAAATGTGAAATATTTTTGTCAGTCTGTTTCACAGCAATATAAATATACAGTAATGCCTCTGTTCATGAACAGTTCTTTTTGCAAACAATTCTGTTCAGTAGCAGAGTGGTTCACCAGAACTTTGGTTCTGTTCGTGAACTCCACATCATGTAGTACTACTGTGGTCATATATTTTTTTTTCTTTTAATTTTTAGAGACAGAGTCTCACTATGTAGTTGAGACTGTCCTGAAACTCACTATGTAGCCCAGGCTGGTCTTAAACTCACAGCGATCCTCCTGCCTCAGCCTCCTGAGTGCTGGGATTACAGGCATGTGCCACTATGCCTGGCAATATTTCTTAAAATCATGAAATGAATTAAGTTTGTGAACCAAGGCATCAATTTTTTTGTCACTACTGAACTCTACACACAGAATGATTAAAATGATAAATTTTATTTGTTTTTAACACTTTAAAAAATAATTGCCTTGCACCACTGAAACCCTCAGTTTTTAGCATGATAAAGTAACTTCTTTATGAAATTCCAGATAACTTTCTTTGGAAAGGGAATGATTTGATTCTGTACTTAGAAAGAAAGAATCAAGGAGAATGACTGAAACCACACATTCACTGTTGTATACAGTTGCAACTCTCCAAATACTATTCTAATTGATCACATTTCTCACTTCTGTTACATTTATATGAAAATGTGACATGTTCTAACCAATGGATGTTTAATTCCACCCTGAAGTATTTAATTTCTATTGAGAAACTCTCTGTTAATTTTTCACTGCATTGCATCAATTGAAAAGGCCAATCTGTCAGCCTTTACTTGGGAAGCAGAACCTCACACTGACCTGCTTTGAACCAGAGGCATAAATGGGAATTTGTATTTGTTTTATTAAATCATTAATATTTAGTTGCATTGCTATCTTTATGTTTTGCTATTATAACATAGGTTATCCCATTAATATACAATGAGATAAACTTAAATGTTTCATTATAAATAACCTGTCTCCATATTCGGCTGAGATTTTGAAAATATGCCAAGGAACTATTTTGCCTTCAGCAAAGGAAGCACTTGATCAGGGAAGAGCTGAATTAAAAGAGTGGAAACAAAATCTCAAATATTAATCATGCAAAAACAGGAATTCAGAAAAGCTCAGGAAATTGAAGCATCAGCTCCTAATCTTACTTGGCTGATCTTTTCCCACATATGCTTCTAGGAAAGAAAAGAATTCCCTCCAATTTAATAGGACCATTTATGCTTTTGAAGGTTCTGGTTTGTTTTGTTTTGTTTCTATTTTTTCTCTTTTTTATTTTATTTATTTCTTTTACTATTGAACTTAGGACCTTGTGCTGGTGAAGCAGGCAGCACAACTACTGAGCTGAATCCCCAGCTCTTGAAGGTTTTGATGGTGAATTATTTGCAGTAGCTTTTCTATTCTACCGCTGTACTGTTTGTTATTTTAAATGAAAGAGCATTAACATAAATATGGGTTGTGATTATTTTCCTTAAGAACTGTGTTGTCTCTTGTTTTTAGGCCCTGAAACACAAGACTGATTCTTTGGGGTTTTTTTTGTTTGTTTGTTTGTTTTGGAAATATGTCCCTACTCATAAAATATTTCTGTTATCTTGAACATCTAACTTTAAACATTAGATGTCAGGATATACAATATATTCTAACATTTGATCAGGAATATTATTTCAAACACAATTCTTATAAATTATTTTTTAGCAGCTTTTGCCAAATGTAGAATTTAGACTAGCATGAGGGTTTGGGTGCAAGTAGTAGTCATGCGAATTATTGCTCAGGGCGCTTGATCTAGAGGGCATAATTGATGAGCAACACCAGCTATTTCCAAATTGATGTACTACCATATGTATGCCAAGACCAAACCTCATTTAATCTGAATCCAGATAATGACCAAGGACAAGTAGGGGTACTGAAGTAGGCTCATTCTGACAAAAAAAAACAAAAAATGGAACTTTCCTGAAAAGTAATTTAGGTTCAACCTCTTCATTCAGCATTAGCAAAGGATTCTTGCCAATATGCTTTAGCCAAAGTCACTTTTTTCCTTCCTCTTCTCTTTTGTTCCCCAGTTGTCACATATGAAAAATAACCTAATGGCCCCTTCCATCTCCTCACGCTCACCTTCAGCCCAAAGAAATATTTCATATGTCCAATTCTGTCTGCACATCTATTTCTAGGCAGATTCAACATGTATTTAAAAAGAGATGAATGAATGTCTTGCAGGTTCCTGCTTTGGCAGTCGCTAAATCTATCTAGTTATTTTTTTAAAAATTTTGAGCAACTTTACCAATATTGTTTTTTCACTTTGTATTTTTTTACTGAGTACTAATTTGCAGTACATAAAGATTTTATAACATGTGGGGAATTTGTACCTATATGAAACGCATCTTAATTGTTTCTTCATAGCTTTCCTCTCCTCTCCCTTCCCACTCCGTCTCTTGGTCTCTTTCATTTTGCAACTGATCCACCTCCCTACTTCTATTACCTATCTTACATTTTGCTCTTTATTTATGTTTTAGATTTCTCATATATGTGAAATTATGTGATATTTAAGATAGTGTGTCTTATTTATTTTATTTAACATTAATAGTTTCAAACTGTATCAATTTTCCCACAAATTACTCAAGTTATCCTTCCTTACAGAAGAGGAATACATCAATCTATAAAAATATCACACTTTCCTTATCCTTTCATCTGTTAATGTACTTATAGGCAGCTTCTATGATTTAGTTATTATGAATTATATGTAGGCATCAGTATAATATAATGACTTTAATACTTGCATGAAGATACCTAGAAGCGAAATAACTAATTCATGTGGAATTTCTAGTTTTGGTTTTTGGAGGAATTGTCACTCTGATTTTCTTTTTTTTCTGATTTTCATTCTCTAATGATTTACATTATCACCCAAAATGAAGACATGCTGATTTTTCCACTCTCTTTCCAGCATCTTTTTTGAATTCTGCATGATAACCATTGTTTTTGGAATAAGATGCAATCTCAAAGTTGATTTAATTTTCATTTCTCTTAATGGACAGAGATGTTGAGCATTTTTCATGTATTTATTAGCCTTTTGTACTGTATCATCTGAGAAGGGTTTGCCCATTTTTTTGGATCTTTTAGGTGGTCTATTACTTCAGTTCTTCGTATATTTTACATATCAGTTCTCTGTCCAAAGAACAGCTAGCAATTTTTTATACTCTATAAATTGTCTCTTTAATCTATTGTTTTTTTTTCTTTGCTGTGCAGAAGATATGATCCAATTGACTTATTATTGTCATTTCTTGTGCAACCGGGGTTCTTTTTGAAAGTCCTTGTTAACACCTATGTCTTTAAGAGGTTTACCTATTTTATCTTTATGCACATTAAGAGCTTCTTTTTTAACACTTTGCTCTCTAATCCATTTTGATTTCAGTTTGGTAAATAGTGAGAGATAAGGGGCTCGATTCAACCTTCTACATGTGTATAGCCAGTTTTGTCAACACCATTAGCTAAAGAGGTCATATTTTCCCCAGTGTTTTCGGTCATGTTGTCAAAGATCACACAGCTATATGTGCCTAGTGTCATTTCTGCATCCTGTAATCACCTCTATTGGTCCACATGTCTGTTTTTGTGTCAGAACAATGCTGTTTTTCTTAAAATCACTGTAGCTTTCCTACATAACTTGAAGTCCAAAATTTTGATGCCTTCTGCTTTGCTCTTGTTGCCCGGGATTGATTTTGCTATCCTGAATCTCTGTGGGCTCCACATGAATTTTTGGATTGTTTTCTCTAGTTTTGAGAGGACTGTTGATGATACTTTAATAAGGATTATGTAAAGTTTGTGTATTAGTTTTGGAAGTATGGCCATTTGGACAATACTTGTTCTCCCTGTCCAGGAACAGCAGACATCTTTCCACTTTCTGGTTTCCTTTTTCAGAGCAGTGTAGTTTCCATTTTAGAAGACTTTTATTTCCTTGGTTAGGTTAATTCCCAAGCATTTAACTTTTTTTTTTTATTGAGTTTATTGGTACATTTAGGGATACAGTACAGTTACATTCATTGTTGGGATCATGTACCTTTACATGGCAAGTCTTGATTCTCATTTTTTCCCCTTACCTCTGCCCTCCCTTCACCCCCTCCTCTCCTCCCCATCTACAAACACTTTATTTTCATCTTTTCATTCTCTCACATTTTTTTCTTTTCCCTTTTTGTTCTTCCCCTACGTATCACACCTTACCTACACCTTTAGCTCCTTTCCTCCCATTTCTAAATGTCAGTAATCTTATTAGAATCTTATGCATTGTTGCAGAATATTCACACCAGGGAAACTATTTGGTATTTACACATGTGGGACTTATTTATTTCACTTAGGAGTATATCTTCAATATGTATCCATTTTCCTATGAATGAATCTATTCTCTCGCTCTTTATGGCTGAGTAATATTCCAT
>NW_022900951.1:99298830-99303054 GCF_012274545.1 Fukomys damarensis
GTAACCCGGAATTGAACACAGGTCCTTGCACTTGCGAGGCAGGCCAAATCCCTGGCCCTCAAGCATTTAACTTTTTTTGAGGTTATTGTTCACAGTACTATTTTCCTAATGTCTTTCTCATGAGTTGATTATTGATGTACAGAAATGCTATTGATTTTTTTGTTTTTGTGTTGATTTTGTATCCTTACACTCTTTTGAATTTGGTTACTAATTTTAGACTTTAATGGAATTTCTTGGACTCTTCTATGTAAAGGATCATATCATCTACTAATGATTATTTTACTACTTGTTTTTATTTATTTCTCTTGTCTGATTGATCTGCCTATTATTTTAAGTATTGAAGAGGAATAGTATTAGTGGATACTCTTATATTGTCTCTGATTTTAGAGACAAAGCTTCAGTTTTACCCCATTTAATATGGTGTTGGCAGTTGGTTTATTATAACGGATTTTATTAGAATGAGATAAAGCCCTTCCACACCTGTTTTCTACAGGGTTTTATGATGAAAGGGTACTTATTTTTGTCAGATGCTTTTCCTATATCTATTGAGATGATCATGTGTTTTTACTCTTGCTTCTGTTTATGTGATATGTTTCATTTATTTATTTGCATATGTTGAACGAACCTTGATTCCCTGGGATGAAGCTTACTTGGTCAAGATGTACAATCTGTTTGATGACTTGTTGCATTGTATTTGCCTTACTGTGTTGAGAATTTTGCACCTATATTCATGTAAGTATTGGCCTATAGCTTTCTTTTTCAGCAAGGTCTTTTTTTCATGGTTTTTGGATCCAAGTAATACTAGCTTGTAAGAATCAATTGGAGAGCAAGCCTTTCCTTTCAATTTTATTAAAATTTTGTGGAGTATAGGGGTTAGATCTTTCCTGAAGTTCTTGTAGAATTAAACAATGAATCCATCAGGTCCTTCGGTTTTCTTAGTTGGTAGTTTTTTAAATTATTATTACTGCTTCAGTTTCACTCCCTATTATTGGATTATTATTGATTTAATATCTTTTTCATTCAGTTCTGGTAATTTATATGTATCTAGCAATCTACCAATTTGTCTGGATTTTCCAATTTACTGCAGTACATATTTTTGAAATAGTTACTAATAATGTTCGGACTTTAGCAGTGACTGCTGTGATTTTGCATTTTTCATGTCTAATTGCATTGGTTTGGCCTTTCCTTTTACAGAAGAGTCACTAAAGGTCTTTCTATTTTGCTTAGTCTTTTGAAGAACCCGCTCTTTGAATTATTGATATTTTGCATTTATTTTAGTCTTACTTTCATTAAATTATGCTCTCACCTTTATAATTTACTTCCTGTGTTTACTTTGGATTTAGATTTTTCTCATTTTCCAAGGACCTTGAGGTGTATCATCATTTATTTAGACTTTCTGGTATAGGCATTTACATCTATCAACATTTCTCTTCGGACTGCTTTGATTTTACCCAAGGATTTTGTTATGTTTTACTGGCATTATAGTTTGATTCAAGGAACAGTCTAATTTCTTCCTTGATTTTTATCTCTGAATTTACACAATTTCTGTCATTTATTTTCCATTGATTTCTATTACCATTACACTATGATCTGATAATGTGAATGGAATAATTTTAAGTCTTTTACATTTACTTATGCATGTTTTATGGACTAATAATGGTCCATTTTGGAGAAAGTTTTCTGTGCTGCTGAGAAGAATATGTGTCCTATTTTTGTTGAGTGAAAACACTGTGCAGATATCTATTAACTGCATTATTTGAATATTTGATTCAACTCTGATAATTCTTTGTGGATTTCTGTTTGATTTATTTGTGACAGTAGAGTTTTCAGGTCCCCCACTAAAATTGTGTTGATGTTTATTTGATGTTTTATGTCTAATAGTGTCTGTTTAATGAAGTTGGGTGCGCCTGTGTTTGGTGCATATTTGTTTATGATTGTTATCTATTCTTGTTGAATTGTTCCTTTAACCAATGTGTAGTCACTTTCTTTAGGTCTTCTGATCAGTTTTATTTTAAATTGCACTTTGCTGGTTTTCAGGTTCCTATTGCATTGAATATTTTCTTCTCTTCGTTGATTATAGCCTATGGATTTGTTTTTGGACTAAGTAGTTCTTATAGATAACTTTCTGTTGGATTTTGTGCTTGATCCATTCTACCAATCTGTGCCTTTTGATTGTAGAATTGAGACCATTTATATCAGAGATTTACTCTGAAAGGTATTGATTTATTTCTAACATTGTGCTATTTTCCTGTTGCTGATTCCAATTTTTCTCTTTCTGCTTAAATGCTTACCCATGCTGGTATATTCTTCCTAGTTGACTTGTTCATTCTTTCTTTCTAGGATAGCTTTAAAAGAAGTTTTTTTGTAGTGCTGGTTTGGTGATAATTTCGTAAGGTGATCTTTGTCATGAAAACACCATATTTCTCTATCAGTCTTGAAAAATAAGTTTGTATGATATATCAGTGTGGTTTGGAAGTTGTTTTCTTTTAGGGTTTGATGCACTTCTCTCCAAGATCTTCTGGCCTTTAAGGTTTGTGTGGAGAAGTCTCTTCTAACTCTACTGGGTTTACCTTCATAAGTGATTGATGTTTTTTCTAATAAATTTTAACATTGGTCTTTGTTTTGGACTTCTGGGATTTTGATTAGGATGTGTCATGGCGTTCTTTTCTGATCATGACTACCTGGGGTTTCCATATACCTCACTTATCTTTATGTCTTTTATTGGTATTTGGAAATTTTCTACTGTTTTTTTTTCTGTAAACAGTATTTTTATACCACTTAGGCTATTTTCTGATTTTCCATTACCTCCAATTAATTTTAGTCTTCTTTGTGTCATGTGGAGGTGATCAAATCCATTTTATGTTTTATTGTTGCTTTTTAAGTATCTCTGAGCAATTCCACATCAGTCCTATGTTCTAGTTCTGACACTCTGTCCTCACATTAGTCACTTCTACTGCTCATACATTTAATAAAACTTTTAGTCTCTGAATTTACGTTTGGTACCTTTCATGGACTGTACTTCATTGCTAAACTGATTATTCATGTTTTGCATCATTTTTTAGCTTTTATTACAGTCTTCTTTAAACTCATTGATTGCTTTATTAAGGGCATTATCTATTTAATTTTATCTTCTTTTAGTTCACAGATCACCTTATTGACGTTTTTATCTCATCTTTCATCATATTTAATAATTCATCTTTGTTACTTTGGATTTCTTCTCTCTTGATGTCCCATTGATCAGCTTTAGGGGAGTTGGGAGATTTAGAGGCATTTCTTACCTTGTTTTTGCATTGTTTTAGTTTTTTCTTTTGTGCTAGGATTGATTTATTTATTGTTATTTTTTACTAGAAATATAATGTTCTAGTCTGGAGACTTCTTTACTTAGTGTCTAACTTTTGGTGATGCTAGATAGTTAACTCTATGCCAAATTCTTTTCTATTGATAGTGAAGTTATAGTTGCTGAATTTCCTACAGATTTATTATCTGAAATATTTTTATTTTGATACAGGACCTCACTATTTTACACAGGTAAAACTCAAACTTGGGATCCTCTGGCCTCCACCTTCCTGTGTGCTGGGATTTCAGCTGTGTGTCACAATGCCTGGCCAAACACTATATTTTGATGGCTGTTTCACATGATCATATAAACATTACAGCCTCAGCTTAACTATGCATATGCGATTAAAGGATAGGCCATTTTTTATTTATGGACTAGAACAGAAGTGGTAGAAGTAGTAGTTCTACATATATCAACTCAAATACCTCTTAGATCATAAATGTGAAAGCAATACCAATTCAGAGAAGAAATGTAGTGTCTGATCTCCAGACAATAACCATTACATGAAGGATGAATTGGACATTGCAAAGAGGAAAATTAGTATGGAACCAGAGTACTGCAATGATTGAGAATATGGTTTCAATCTGTATGACTACTAATATAAACATATATTACATCTTCTTCTTGCCTTCCACCCTCTGACACATTGTGGTAAAGGGGAATGGAACTTCAAAGGGAAACAATGGGTCAGTCCTACTATACTACTGAGAAAAGTTCAGGACAAATGATATTTGATTATATTTATAGATACATTTGTATTTATAATTAGAAAAAAATCCAAAACTTTAAGAAAATAGAATATTTAAATGAATTGTCTCCAATATTGCCAGATTATACACTTTTTATTTTTCTTTATATATTTATGTGGATATTTTACACTATTTACA
>NW_022900951.1:99303091-99306928 GCF_012274545.1 Fukomys damarensis
TATATATATATATATATATATATATATATACACATATCAGTTGTGTAACCAGAAAAAAAGTTATTCCCATATATGAGAGGTAGATATGTTTCCTTTTTAATAAATATTATTATATATTTGATATTCATAACACAATTTTATGGGATACATAGATAGGTAAACAGGTAGTAAAATATTTTGGACAGTGAAGCAGATCAATGTATCTATCATCTCATATAATTATATTTTTTATTTTTTCACGAATAGCTAAAATAAACTTACTTAACAAAAATCCCTAATAATATAGTTTTTTTTAACTTTAGTCTTTATTTCATACATTAGATATCTAAACTTGTTTATCCAAATGCCTGCTATTTTGTATCCCTTGTCTTACATCTCTCCATCTCTTCTCCCTTGCATATGGTAACCACTGTTACATTCTATATCTCTGTGAAATAAATGAAAAAGAAACAACCAAATTTAAAAATGAACAACAGAACCAAAATAGCATTTCTCTAAAGAAGACATACAAATGACCAACAGATATATAAAAATGTGCTTAACATCACTATCAAGGAAATTCAAATTAAAAGTTCATTGAGGTATCACTTCAATCTGTTACAATAGCTATTACCAAAACTATATGATAAAACAAATGTAGGGGATAGTGGGAAGATAAAAAACACTGGTACCCTGCAATAATATAAATTGATATAATCATTATGAATAATAATTGATATAATCATTATGAAAGATAGTATGGAGATTCTTAAAGGAAATTAAATGAAAATAAAATAATACAGAAACCTCTCTTCTGGGTATGACATCACTGCTTCATAAATGAGAGATGAAATCACTATCCCATAAAGACATCTTCATTTCTCTCTTTATATCAATATCCTGAATAGCCAACATTTGAAAACAACCTAAATGACATAGATGAATGATTAAAGGAAATATGGTGTATAGAAATACAATAGGGTATTACTGAGGCTTAAAAAGAAAATCCTGTCATTTGTCACAGCATGGATGGGCCTGGAGGACTGTTAAGTGAAATAAGCCAGACAGAGACATATTTCTTATTGAGATATAATTCACATAGCATAAAATTAAATATTTTAAGTGCACAATTTACTGGTGTGAAGTATAGGTGTAGAGATGTGAAACCATTATCACAATCTAAATTTAGAACATTTTGTTATCCCAAATAGAAACTGTATCCATTATTAGTTACCACTCTGTTTCCTCTTATTGTTCATCTATTTCTTTTCACTCTGGTTTACCTTTTCTAGGTATTTAATATAAACAGAATTGTACAATTTGCAAACTTTTTGTCTGGCTACTTTCAAATAACTTAATGATTTCAAAGTTCATCCATTTTACAACCTGTACTAGTAATTCATTCTTTCCTATGTGTGAATAATATACCACTGTTAGATACACTAAATTTTGTTTTCTGCTTATGTATTTATGAATATTTATGTTATTTCCACTATTGTACTATTATGAATAATGATACTATGTGCATATATATAGAAATATTTATGTGGACACACATTTTCAAATCTCTGGAATATGTAAGTAGGCAAAGATGTGCAGTCTTATAGCTATGTTTAAACTTTAGGAAAAAAACAATCTATTTTTCCAAGTGAACATACCAGTTAGATGGTTTTATTTTTTTTACATTATTACCATTTCTTTTTTCCCACTTAAAAAATTATAATTACATCAGTGGTTTTGAGTATGAAGTAGTATCTAATAGTGATTGTGATTTCCATTTTCCTTATGGCTAAGAATATTGAGTATCTTCGAATGAGTTTTATTTATTATTTGTCCATTCATATATAATCTTTGGATAATTTATCTTTCAATCTTCTGTTTAATTTTTAATTGTGTTACTTTTATCTTATTACTAACTTGTAGCAGGTCTTTATGTATGTTAGATAGAAATTTCTTACTAGTTATTAGATTTGGGAAAATTTCCTCCCATTCTATGAAGTTTATTTTTACTTTCTTAATGACATGCTTTGAAGCATCTATGCCCTTAATTGAGATAAATTTGAATTTATGTGTATTTGTCTCTTGTGTTTTTAGTGTCGCATATATGAAACTGTTACCTCATGAAGGTCATGAAGATGCAATTAAAGGATGAGCCACAACTCTGCATATTTATTCTAATGATTGTTTCATAACATTGTACAAATTCAGCTATTAACTTTAAGCTTTTTATCTATTTTGAATTAATTTTTGCATGTGGTAAAAAAGGAGCAATCTCTATGTATACTTTTGCATGTGTATATGCACTTATCTCTGCACCTTTGATGAAAACATTTTTTTCCCTAGATTATCTTGGCATCATGTTGAATGTAAGTTGACCAAAGATGCATGGGTTACTTCTGAATTCCCTAACCCTTGTTCTATATTCCTCTAATGCACTGTCTTGACTATTATAACTTCGTACTAAGATTGGATATCTGGAAGTATGAGTCCTCTAACTTTGTTCTTGTTCAACTTGTTTTGTTTTATTTTCTATTTTGGTTCTCTCAAGTTTTCTTATGACTTTTAGGATTCTGTCATCAATTTGTGGAGAATAAATAAGATTAGATAGTCTTTGTTGAATCAGTTGTGTGTTCTTAATATTAGTTTACCAATCGTGAACATGAGATTTCACTCCATTACTTCATATGTTATTTTATTTCTTTTATATATAGTTGTTTAAAAATTTTTAGTATGTTTTATGCATCAGGAATGTATTCATCACGGGGTACTGATACATATGCATAATCACATCTTGATCATTTTTACTTCCCCTTTCCCGCCCTTCTTACCCATATCCCCCATCTCCAGATCTCCTTCCTAACTCCACAAAATCTACCTGTTTCCTTTCATTCTTTTTAAATTTTGCTCTTTAAATCATTTATATTTGAAGTTTCTCATATAAGAGAAAGCATGTGATATTTACTCTTTTTTGATTTAATTCACTTATGATTATGGACCCAATGTGCATCTATTTTCCTAAAAATGATTCAAATTTTTCCTTCTTTATGACTTGTGTTTATATATGATATCAGGGAATGAATACAGGGCTTTCACACAAAGGTACATCTCCAGCCCTTTCTTGTTTATCCATTTATTTTCAGGCAGGGTCTTACTGAATTGCTAAGTTGCCCAGGCTGTGCTTGAATTTGTGATCCTAATGCCTCAGTCTCCTGAAATGCTGGAATTATAGGCATGCGCCACCATGTTTGACTTTTACTGTATTCTTCTTAGATGAAGTGGTCTGTAGATGTTTCCTAGATATTGTGGGTTGAGAGTGTTTTTCAAGTATTTTGTTTACTTTTTTATCTTATGCCTAGTTGCTCTTTCCATTATTGAAGGAGGGTAATGCAATCTCAATCTATTATTGTTCACTTGTATATCGTCTTTTGATTCTGTCTTGTTTGTTTTTTGTATTTTGGAGCTATGTTCTTATGTGCATATATGTTTGTAATGTTATTCTTCTTAATAGATTGAATCTTTGTTTACTTTTTTTCATTTATTGGTACATTTTAGGTATACAGTACAGTTACATTCATTACTGGGATCCTGTACCTTCACATGACAGGTCTTGCTTCTCATTTTTTCCCCTTGTCCCTTCCCTCCCTTCATCCCCTTCTCACCTCCCCCTTTACAAACACTTCATTTCCAGTTTTTAATTTTCTCATTTTTTTCTTTTCCCTTAAATCCTTTCCCCTACCCTTCCCACTTTCCCTACAACTTTAGCCCTCTTCTTCCTATTTAACATTGTCAATTATCTCATTAGTATCTTATGTACTATTATACATTATATATTATATATAGTATATTATATATATATAT
>NW_022900951.1:99307071-99367665 GCF_012274545.1 Fukomys damarensis
TTTATAGAAAAACCACATCTTCTTTATCCAGTTTCCAACTGATGGACAAATGGGCTATTTCCAAGTTTTAGCTATTACAAAATGTGCTGCTATAAAAATGGGTGCTCATACATCACTGTGATATGATTCTTTTAATTCTTTTGGCAAGATACCCAGCAGAGGGATGGCTGAGTCAAATGAAACCTCTAGTCCCAGCTCTTTGAGGTACCTCCATATTGATTTCCATAGTGGTTGCACTAGTCTGCACTCCCACCAACAATGAAGAAGGTTTCCTTTCTCCCCACAACCCCACCAACATTTGTTATTGTTTGATTTCTTGATAGGAGCCATTCTTTGTGGGGTGAGGTGGAATCTCAGTGTTGTTTTCATCTGAATCTGGATTGAATCTTTGATCATTCTAAAATATTGTCTTTTGTTTCTATCAACAACTTATTTGTGAATGTCCATTTTGTGTATATTCATTAATGTCCATTTTATATACTTTAGCTATCTTAGCTCTCATCTGTTACTGTTTGCCTGGTATAGAATTTTTCATCCTTTTACCTTCAAGGTACTTGTACCTTTGAATCTAAAGTGTACCTACTCCAGACACCATAGAGTTATATTACATTTTTTACTCATTCTTCTAACATTTGACTTTCATTTGTATAGCTTAAGCCATATTACATAGTCTAATGACTGATTAAGTAGAATTTATGGGTGTTATTTTGCTATTTTTAATATATCTTTTGTCCTTTTGGGTTCTCTTTTCCTTCATTACGTCTTCTCTTTTGTTAAGTAGATATGTCCTAGTGCACCATTTTAATTTCCTTGTTATTTACTCAATTATATTTTAATTGCTTTCTTAGTGTTTGCCCTGGAAATTATAATTAACATTTTATTTTATTTTGTTATTATTTTTTTGGTACCAGGGATCAAACTCACGTCCTTGTGCTTTCAAGTCAGGTGGCAGAACAACTGAGCTAAATCCCCAGCCTGATAATTAACATTTTATAGTAACAACTTAGCTCAAATTAATAACAATTTACTATCTTATATAAAAATATTTGCTTCAATCCTTTGTTCTTATAAAATGCACTGTTTCTATATCAGCATATTTATAATTATTGATTTACATAGTGTGTTTTAATTTTGATGGATGCAAATCTGCAAAGCTATTGAGTAAACTAAACATGTCCAGTACACCAAGTGAAGTTATCTTGAAACGCTCATAATGTTATATCACCATCAAGTAATTCTTTAACTAAATCTCCTCATGTACTACCTACTTAGAAAGATTAGTGGTAATATTCCTGCTGATAGGGACAGAGAAAGAGGACAGTTAATGTTTATATCAGTACACAATTGAAATTTTAATCCTAAGTGTTCTCAATTAATAAGAATAGGCTAGATAAACACTAGTGTATAATTATTTTAAACATTAAATGCGTTGCTTTTTTAACCTTTAAGGGGGTAAAACAGGAAAAAATGTTGACAATTTAAGAAAATAGTATTAATTGGTTTTGATAGACAACATGGACACCCTATAAGAAAACTACCAAGAGTTGATTGCACTTGAAATAACCTTATGAAAGCCACAACTTTGAATCTCCTTGATTTTTCTCTTTTAAAAAAAATCAAGAAGGATCTCAGGGAGGCTGGAAGAAAGATGTATGTTGACAGATGAGTGAGCCTTCCAGTGCTCTGCTGCCAGGTAAATGAGTCCACTGAAGTTGCAATCTATTTCTTCCACAGCTTCAAGGCAGCTGCAGGCACGTTTTAGTACTTGTTAGTGCAGACCCAGTCAATTTGGAAACAGCAATTTGACATTTAATAATTCATTTGTTGCTAAAGTCAATAGTTTGAAATGGTATGTGAGGCATCCCATATTTAATAGCAAAAGCGTGAGCTATATAGCTGCCAAGGTCATAACATCTTACTGGTTTTTGAGGCATGGAATTTAATAGCACAAAAAAGATGACACTATAGGTACACAAGATCTTATAGAAAATTTTGCTCATTAACTCTGCAAAAAGGTAAACTTTCTTTTGAAAAATTAATAATGTATAAGAGCAAATGAACAGAGTTTATGGAATACAACTTTTCTAGTAGAACACGGTCCTGAGAAGGCTCACCTTACTCATGTGATAGAGGTACGAGGAGATGGCAAAATTAAATGTATTCCTTATGTCAAAAGCTTTACATATGTTTTTTCACTTAATGCTCAAAACAGAAGTATGGTATTGGTATTACTTCTCATTTCACAAGGAAAGAAAGTTAGGTTATAGAAACAATAGGTTTTTAAAATTTTACATTTAAAATTTTTATTATTTTTATTATATTTTATTAGTATATGTTTGCAGATCAAGCAGTTTACAATTATCTTGGGGAATGGTTATACATACATATTACAGGTTTTTTTTAAAATCCCCATCCCATTCCATCCCTTTTATCCTAACCTGCCTCCGGTTTCCCTATCACCTGTTTTGTATTTGTTGATATTATTTGTCTTAAAACAGGTTATGGCATATAATGTTTACATTAATTGGGGGTATTAGTGTCCTGTACATAGTACACATTCATTCCTCTTATTTTGTCTTCTCTCCCCCTCAACCCTCTCCTTTTTCCCTTGGATCACTACTTGAATGTATGATATCTTTCCTCTTGTCCCTTTCTTTTATCATTTTCTTTGTTTGTACTTTGCCTCACTCAAATGAGAAATACCATATAACAGAAGTAGTTAGAACAAGAAACAATAATTTAAATGTGAAGCACTAAACAAATGCATGAATTAATTGGATTTAAAGGCAAACCTGTCCAATTCCAAAACCTGTATACCTTTTATTACATCGTGGTGTTCCTCAAACTTTGTAGGCTTAAGTAATTCAAGACTAAAGGGTATTGGGAAAATTTTAGTTGTTAAAAAGAAAAGAAAAACAATCACAAACTTGTGGAGGAGTGCTAAAACCTTACCCTTATGAATATATGCTTCTCTTTCATGCTTTATTCCAGTCCAAAGTAAAAGAAAACTGAAGAATATACTCTGTGGATCTGAATTCTCCAACTGTGGTTCTATGAAACATGAATACTGACTGATTTTTAGAGTTTTATGACAAAAGGTTTAAATTACTTTACCAAGATTCTTGGTTAAACAAAGTTGAACAGATTTCTTCACTGTTGAATTTTTCAAAGCTATATGTTAATATGCTCGGCAAAGTTCCAAGAGATGCTACAAAAACACAAGTTTCATAAATGTATCTGTTCACAAGAACCTGCTTTACGAAATTTGTTTCACAGAACACCAGCTTGAAAAACCCTCTTCTATGTTAGTTCAGTGACTGACAGCCAGTGAGAAGGAAGAGAACCAGGTTTGCTGAGGAAAGAGGAATGACATGAGTCCCTGGGAGTCAGGGAAATGAATTAAATAAACCAACAGCCAACATCATACTAAATTGTCAAAAACTGAAACTCTTCATGCTAAAACAAGACAAGGATGTCCACTATCACCACTCATGTTCAATATAGCTTTGGAGTATTACTTTTTTTTAACTTTTATTTTATTTTATTTTTTTATTTTTGGTACCAGAGATCAAAACTGGGACCTTGCTCGTATGAGGCAGGTGGCAGAACTGATGAGCTAAATCCCCAACCTTTAGTTTTGGAAACATTAGCAACAGCAATAGACATGGGAAAGAAATAAAAGGAATAAAAATAGGAATGGAAAAAGTTAAACTGTCATTATTTGCTGAAAATATGATCCTCTACATGGAAGACACAAAAAACTCTGCCAAAAAGCTGCTAGACATAATTGACAGATTTAGTAGAGTAGCTGGATACAAAGTAAATACTCAAAAATTAATTACCTTCTTGTACACATATAACAGATTCATTGAGAGATAAATTAGGGAAGCTATTCCTTTTACAATAGCATCCAAAAAATGAAATATCTAGGAATCAAACATAGGAATCTAAATTGAGAACCACAACACTCAGAAAAAAGAGATTGAAGACGATATAAGAAAATGAAGACATCTCTCATTCCTGAGTAGGAAGAACAAATACAGTGAAAATGGCCATACTTCCAAAACTGCTGTACAGATTCAATGCAATCCCTATTGAAATCCCAATAGCATATTTCAAAGAACCAGAGAAAACAATCCAAAAATTCATTTGGAACCAGAAGAGACCTAGAATAGCAAAAGCCATCCTAGGCAACAGAGACACGGCAGGAGGAACCATAATTCTCAACTTGAAACTATACTACAAACTACTATGTTAAAAACACCATGGTACTGGCAAATAAACAGACCTAAGGATCAGTGGAATAGATTAGAAGATGCCAAAACAACTCCATACATACTCAGCTACCTCATCTTTGACAAAGGAGCCAACCATCCTCAGTGGAGGAAAGATCGCCTCTTTAATAAATGGTGTTGCAAAAACTGGATTTCAAACTGCCAAAGATTAAAACTAGACCCTATCTTTCTCCATGCACTAAACTAAAATCCAAGTGGATTAAAGATCTAAATGCTAAAACAGAAACACTAAACTTGCTGGAAGATAAGCAAGGTAAAAACTCTTGAAGACATTGGCATAAGAAAAAACTTCATGAACAAATCTTCAGTAGCATGGGAACTAGCACAAAGAATCAACAACTGGCATCTCATCTTTTCCAAAAGCTTCTGCACTGTAAGAGAAAGCACCAACAGAGCTAAGAGGCAACCTACGATGTGGGAAAAAATTTTACCAGCAACTCCTCAGACAAAGGTCTACTATCTAGAATATGTAAAGAACTCAAAAAAAATCAGGCCCTCCAAATATAAAGATCCAATTAAAAAATGGGCATCCGAAATGAACAGACATTTCTCAAACAAAAAAGTAAAAGCATCAAATAAATTTATGAAAAAATGTTCAACATCACTTGTCATTCAAGAGACGCAGATGAAAACAACACTGAGATTCCACCTCACCCCAGAAAAAATGGCTGATATCAAGAAAGCAACTAGTAATAAAGGCTGGCAGGGGTGTGGGGAAAAGAGGAACCCTTCTTCACTGCTGATGGTAGTGCACACTTTTGCAACCACTGTGGAAATCATTACGGAGATACCTTATAAAACTAGGATTAGAAGTCCTATTTGAGGCAAGCTATTCCCCTGCTGGGTATCTTCACAAAAGAAGTAAAAGAATCATACCACAGTGATATATGCTCACCCATTTTTATAGTGGCACAATTTGTAGTAGCTAAAGCTTAGAGACAGCCTAATTTCCCATCAAAGGCATCCTAGACAAAGAAGATTTAAAAAAATAAATAAAATGGAGTACTACTCAGTCATAAAGACTGAGAAACTAGAGACAATTGTAGCTAAGTGGATGCACATTGAGGACATACTTTTAAGGGAATTTAATAGAACACACATGTGTTAATACCATATAGTTTTTCTGGTGTCATAAACTAAAAGTGTAAATAAGGGTCAAAATGTATAATTGATATTTTTTAATAGGCAGAAAATGTCTAAAGGTATTAGGTAAATGGGAGGAGTAGGGGAAATGTAAAAAGGGAAGAGAAA
The DNA here is from genome assembly GCF_012274545.1 of Fukomys damarensis. Taxonomy (NCBI): domain Eukaryota; kingdom Metazoa; phylum Chordata; class Mammalia; order Rodentia; family Bathyergidae; genus Fukomys; species Fukomys damarensis. The sequence goes on from NW_022900951.1 coordinate 99,312,618, forward strand.
AAATAAGAGAAAAGAAAGAAAATGGAAACCAAGTTTGTGTAAATAGGGAAAGGTAGAGGGGGAAGGGAGGCTAAGGGAATGGGGAAAAAATAAGAACTGAGATATGTCATGCAAAGGTACAAGATACCAATGATGAATGTAACTGTATTGTGTATCTAAAATGTACCAATAAAAATTCAGTTTATATAAAAATAGGAGAAAGGAATCTTAACCATCTATTTTATAATTGTGTTTATAGTTAACTACACATGAAGAAATTCCAAGAAAAATAGCACTTTCAAGGCCTGCTCACCCAACACACAATTTTTCGATACTAACAAGTGATGGCTAGCTACAAAATTGGGTAATGAATTTGTTTCTATTGCAGTTTCAGTGTGACTAGTGAAATTGAAATGGCAGCTTTTCCCCATTGCCTCATTCTATGACAACACTATTCAAGCACCAAATACAGGTAGGCATGCCATAGCTAGAGCCCAGGACATTATATGATGATGGGCCAAAATAAAAGAGTACAGCTGCAGTTCTCACCAGTGTTAGCCTCCTGTATAGTTATAGTCAGTTGTTTGTGTCCTTAGATATCCTCATACTCTGCTCCCTAAGAAATCATAATGTCTAAAACTTGACCACTGAACATATATTCTTTGGGTTAAGTATTGCTCCTTCTAGACATTCATTTAGAAATGTAAAACACCACCAGAAAGAGTAATAAATGAAACAATTAGCATAATTTTTCCAAAAAATTTTCCTAAAATAAGAAAAACAAGGTCTAATAGGTGAAAATGAATAATGGGTTTCTGTAGAACATGAGAGAAAAACTTATTTCCCACTTAAACAATGGACACCAAGCCATGAAAATCCTATGGAACAAAGTAAATGGAAAAAAATACCCTGCCTGAGCTCCTTTTTATTCTTTCTATAATAGACATCAATTTCTATAGCTACAAATAGAAAATCAGTCCAAGAAACTTCACAATCCAGTGTCCTGGCCAATGTAGAAGGAGGTATGAGTCATAGTGTTGATGAAAGCTGTGCCCTGTCATTTGCAAATACTTTTCAAACATATATTTGGAGAGACAACCAAGATCCATGAAACAACTGAGGGCTAAAATATGTGTTAACAACTATAAAAAAAAGTAAGATTTCTATAGAAAGAGAAATGAATGTGGGCTGGAAAATAAAGGAAACTTTCTGCCAAAGGGACAACTTGAGTTAACTTTTGAATCTCAAAATCAGAATAAGATACAGAAGTAGTAGTTGTTTCTATAGGATCAAGCAGAGTTAGCAAATTGGTTTTATCTCTTCTCACAGTTCCAAATAATACATAGTTGCTGCTGCCTGCCTAAAGCGCCGTGTTGAGAAGGATACTGGAACTGCTTCCAGGCTCAGAATAGAAGAGTGCTAAGTTTGATTTAATGATATCTGCCATGGCCTACAAACATCTTATCTGGATATGGAAGGAAAAGCTCTCCAAAGGCAATTTTGAGGTAATACTGATAAGATCGAACATCTCAACTACACCTGGCCCAAGAGAAATCAATAGAATACAGTCTCTCTCCCTTGGAAAATCCTGTTCCCTATAGTCACAGAATTGGCAATGGAGAATCTCAAAAACCATGTCTCAGCACTATCTTCTTTAACAGATAGGCAACAGCCACCTGGTAACATGGAAAGTTTTAAATTTCAGTTTAGTTGAGTTCGAGTCATGTTTAATGGTTAAAAAATAATGGACAGACTCTGTCTTAAAAATTACGTATGCAGTGAGAAGGTTAAAACACAACCTGCTTAAATGTCTGAGAACTAAAAGGATCTATTTCTATTTGTTGCCAGTTTCTGGCTCTACACCAGATGGGCCTACTAATGGCTATGGTCCTGCGAGTTATAAGAGGAGTAAGAAGGATGGAAAAGTCCCATTACAATCCATCTCCATGCTACCCTCAGCATGGCTCTGCTCATAATTATATCTCTTCAGAAATGAGAGGGATCTACATCTTTTTCAATATACCCTTGGTTTTTATAAATCTAAGACTATATTTAAGTATATTATGTTTAGTGAGCTTTGCTTTTCTTTACCAAATTGTCATGTTTTACTTTAAGAGAACAATTTGCATTCTGCTGTCATAGCAACAAAATGTGCTAGTAGGTTGAAAAACTGACATTTCCCCTTCATGTTGTTATTCATGATGCAGACACCATTTTTCCCATCACCTCCATCAATACTAAGGGGTCTCTCTCCATTTAAATGAAAATTGACTGCAAAAAGATAAAAGGCTCTACTTTTATTGGCCATGAAAGTGTCCCTCTTTGCCATTTTTCCTCTGTGCTTGGGATTCAATACCTCCAATGACAATCTTTGGAAGTTGAAGAGACTTTTGCTGTTCCAGCCAAATCTTGTATATTTATGTGCACATATTTTGGCAAAAGAGAAGGAAAATTCTTATCAATAGAGGGAATAATTCTGACTAATATTGACAGGAAATTATCTTTCAAATAATTTACATAAATATCTCAACCAGTAGTCTTTTGGGAGCTTTAGACAGGCTAACAGTATTTTGCCTTCTTTACAGTTTTCAAAACAAAAGCATGCACAATCAGCTTGCTTCCAGTTTTAAATATAATATTCACACTTTCTACAGAAGCAGTTCACTAATGGAGGTTTTTATGCTGATAGGCCTCTGTGAGAGCACACGGAATGTTTGTTTTCCACAAATCTTATCTAACCACTTTTTCCTCAGAGTTCCAAGGAAGCAAAGAGCTTCACTCCATTCAACATGGAAGCAAATATGTTTGTGAACTTGTCTTTCTTTGTTCATTTATCTTTTAGATTTTTTAAATAAATAAAGAATAATCCTTTCACTTTTTGATTTCAGATCAAATCAATGAGGCTGAGATTTTGGCCTGAATATAAGTCAAACAATTAGATGAGTTGGAATTGAAGGTTTTAGAAAAATATTTGAAGACTGATCCAACTTTGAGCTATTGTTGGATTTTGGCATACGGGGGTCTCCTAGAAGTGTTTGCTAGATTCTTCTTACCTTTAACAAAGAATATAACACAATAAGCACAAATGGTGGAAAGATTTTTACATTTATCACAGATAGGAAACAGCACATTCTGCAGGGAGAGTGTGGTCAAATTAAATGTAGAAAAAGAAGTACAATCTATAGGAGGAGAGCTGACCCTTGCAAGAGAACAAGTTCAATGGTGGCTTTTTGTGTCTCCCGTTACTCAGCCTCAGTTCAGGTTTAGGCTGTCCTATAAAAAACCTGCTTGAGTTCTTGCAAGAATTTAAGATAGCACTTTCTGACTGATGTAACTTGCAGGGCATTGGGAACTGGTCCGTGCATACATTCTAGCACTTTGTAATTAACAAGTCATGTCCACTTCCGCAGCCAATGCCACACCTTAGCCTCCTCCATAAAAACGAATAGAATTTTGAAGAAATTTTATATGAATAGAGGAGTCTTACAATTATTCAAATGGCTATGGATAAGAAAGATAGGAAACAGAATCCCCTGCATTTCTTCTAATGTTGGTAATGACTTTCCTAAATTCTTGGTAGACTCTTCTACCTTAATAAGTGGAGTCTAAGAAAAAAAGATCCTTTTTCTTTTTCTTTCTTTCTTTCTTTCCTTTCTTTTTTATTGATATAATTTTTAAGGCTCTTGAAGGACTTCAAAGTTCATATTGGGGCAACTAATGAATACAGTGACAATATAGTTAGATATTCAAGAAATAAAATCAGAAACTTTGATTTCCACTCTTGGTATGGTATTCACTAGACATATGGTCATGGGAATGTAATTTTTATGTCTAGGGTCTTTAAATTTCTCACCAACAAAATTTATCTTAAAACAATGTTTGCATTATTTATCATTATGAACATAAAGTGAAATCATTCATGTTATATGACTAGTCTAACATCCAATACATAGTATTTACTGAATGTTAACTAGTCTTTATTAACATAAAAGCAGGAGCTAAGTACCAATGGATATCCCCCTGAAAACTTTTGAATAATGATATCTTTGATGTGAAAAAGTTAGATTTGTTTCTTTGATTTCATTAAAATAGGGGATATAGGACCTATTACAGGCTACCCAAATTAAGTTTTGCTAGTGAATGATTTTCAGCACACACAGAAAAGCTTTATATTCAAATTAGAAGAGCACTCAGCTCACACACTTAAAAAGTGTTCAATTTATATGCACTAATTTTGGTACTAAAATATTAAAAGAATTCTATATTTAAGTAATTTTTCTTGAATATAACTGGAAATTCTCTGCCTTATATTTAAACAACTTTCTGTTCTTTCTTCTTTGATGAAGAACCACTGATCTTTATGACCATATTAGTAACTCTTAACAAAGCCAGAATTTAATCACAGAATTAGATCTAGAAACTATCATTGGTGATTTGCTAGTGCAAAGAATTCATTTTTCAGATGAAAAATAAAGCTGTCACGAGAATTAACATGTCTAAACTCATGATGATAGTGAATGATAGATGGTCTAGAACCCAAGTCTCCTGCTTTGCTTCTACTATGAAATCATTCTGTGAAGCACAGGTTCTGTGATAGACATTACCAATCATCTTAGTTTAGTTTCTCCTGACAGAAGAGTCTGAGACAATAATTTGGCTATTAACTAATCTAATTGAGAGAAATGACAGCTCAATCTTGTTGGGGACCTGGGCAAAATAAAAAAGCATTTAGAAGGCACAACAGAACTTTCTTGAAAGATTAGATGATTATGGCATTTATTTACTAATCTTTTCTTTAACGGCTAGCTTCAAGCATTTCAGCATCACCTTTGCCGTGCTGCACCTTAGTGTGGGTTGAGCAGCCTTTCAATGCTTTGGAGACAGTGTTTAGATATAAGATCAGAGACATTATAGAGTACTTGAGGTGAGATGAAACATCTCCTACAGTTACACTGAAATCAGATGGGCTGAAAGGATATTTTGCAGGAGAATACAAGTGTTTGCCATATGAAATTAAGATATGAGCAACTATGTCCTGTCACATCTGGGCTGAAGCAATTAAAATCCCATATGCAATTCTCCAGTACCTCTCCTTCATTGTAATAGAAATCACGAAGAGAACCTTGAAATTACAATGCCAAAGTCCAAAGCATCCTGGATTGCAGTCATCATATGGAGGACATCTACCCTTTAAAGTCATTTTAGGACCCACAGTGGACTGTAACCAAATAAAAAATAAACTTTTGTTGTGTCAAACCACTGATACCTTACAGCTCATTTCTGTAAAATATTTAGCCTATCCTAACAGAGGCTCTGTCATCACAAGTCAGGTTATCTTAAGATATTCCTGAATTTCTATAGGTGTACGATAGTGAAATACTCCACATTCTTTATAACCATCACAATTTTTGTCCATAGACTAGTCAACATTAGGGCTACAACCTGTGAGAAAAGTAAAGAGAAAACTGAATGTAAAGACTAGATATATATTCTGAAATTTATTATTACAATACTTTAGCCACTGAGATAACAGACCACAGACAAACTATAGATTAACTGATGGAACTTCTCAGCTGTGGTTGCAATATTTGCATCTATGCCAATACTTCATTACTGTAATAAAGAACATTGTTCTAACACTGATTCATTTCTCTGTCTATCAAAAGTCTTTGCTTTTTAAGACATCATGACTTATGCCATTTTGCAGATACTTTCTCCATAAGAGCATTTAGCACATCTTTGTCAGTGAAGATTCGAGCTGTTCAAAGATAATTTTAGTCAGATTTTAGAGAAAATATAGCTTTTATTGATTTAATTTTCATTTATATCGTTCTCCTTTATTCTTCTAGTGAAAGAAAACACACATCTATGGTGTGAAAGCCATGTTCTTGAGGCTTTCCAGAGACAGACCCTCAACAGAGAGGCCCAACCCTCAAACATCTGTCTTGAATTCGTCACCTCTTGTATTTAGCCATAAAGTGCTGGCCAGGACACATGTAGTGTAACCACGGCATAGTTGACTTGGTAGTTAATCTATCATTTGACTTAGGCTTGTTAGCACAGTGGTTAATGTACAGCAATAATGAGGTCTAGAATATGTAACCAGTCTCCACATTGACTTTACTTTTCACTTTGGTCACAGACTATAGCTAGCACATGTGATATTTTCTGTCATTGTGGTGGAGGACTTTGGCCAAAACCATAAACCCATTTTTCCCCCACTGGTCAGGGTTTACCTACTTGTACTATTTCTGTTTTTGATTATTGTACTGCTACTCACCACTGACACCAAGACAGAAAACATAATCTACTAGTAACAAGGAAATGAGATACCTTATTGAACATTTTAATTCCATCAACATATCAGAAGACTTCATGGCTAGCTGGATGTTATGAAAGGCCAGTTAGTTTTGGTGAAAAAATTCTAATGTGCAGTTTCAAATGTCATGCAAAAGCATCCTGGAGTCCTACACTGCAAAGTGAATGTGCTAGGATGCATCTATTTTTCTCCCATTTCTTCTCAAGAATAAATTGGACCATTTATTGCAGTCCTTTTGCTAAGGGAATGACCATTCTCATTGGACAAGGTAAAAGAATGATGTTCAGTACCCATGCATCCTTCAAGATGATTCAGTACGTTTGAGACTAATGATGGTATTTAAGTCATGCTCTTTCTTACACTGTAATTAAATTAACTTTAATTAGTTTCTCTCCCACCTCACCCCCACCTCAATGCTTCATATAATTGAATTTTCATTTTTCCTCTGAAAATCTGAGTCATCTCATGCAGAAACTACTAACATAGTTATTTAAAAAATATAACACTGAGAGACACTGTATAATAGCATGGCACGGGTCAAAGTGAAAGAGGAGGAAGAATCATGAAATCATTTTTGTTTGATTATAATGGTTTAATTTCTTTTTTAGTCACTGAACATCTATTGTGTATGACACGCAGTTCTAGGAATATGGAGGGATATTAAGAAATATATTTATAGTTATCCAGGAAAAGATAATTTAGCATGGAATAAGACATAATCTAATTACAAATGCAGATAGATAGATGACAGATAGATAGCTAGTTAGCTAGATAGAAAGATATTTTTAAAAATTAGGATTTAGGGAAATTCCAAAGGTCTATTTGAGCTGTACCTTTGGTGTATAATAGTATTTTATCTGATCTAGATAGAGTAAAGGTGAAGTCTTTCAGGTAAAGGGAATAAACTACAACAAAAGTATAAAGGTAACAGAAGGAAAGGAGATCCTTCAGAATGACTGAGGCCTATGATCCAGGAAAGGGACTAGTGCTTGAAAAACTAGAGGGGCAGACTCAGCCAGACTACAGAGGGCCTTAAATGACAGACTGAGGAAACTTTACCCAATGCAGTTAATAACGGCATGCTACTGATGAGTTTGATACTGGAAATTCATATGATGATTCTGTGCTTGGAAGATTAATCTGGCAGCAATGTGTATAATGTATTAGAGGTGAGTAAAAATATGTGTGTGTTTGGGAAGGACCATTATGAACTAATGGCAGGTTACACACATTAATTCATACCTTTAATTTATGTATATTTAATTATTTACACTCTGTAACAAAAGGAAAATAACTTTAAAAAATTGAGAGCCAGGAGTAGTGGCACATGCCTGTGATCCCAGCACTTAGGAGACCGAGACAGGAGAATAGTGAGTCCAAGGCTGTCCGAGGTTACGTAATGAGACACTCTATCAAAAAATGTGATGTATTGTGTCTACCATTACATTCAAGAAATGCAGAGCCTGTATAAGCTTGAGATGGAAGCATGAGTACACTCTTTTATTAGCCAATCTCTCATTTACTGTGGGCCTCTCAAGACTGTCATATCTCACCATAGATGTATTTTCGTTTTGTTACAGCATTATTCCTTAACTGACTACTTTACAGCTTACAAGAGTGATCAATTCCAGCCCTCCAAAAATTACTGACTTCCTTAGATCTTTTGTGCATGACATCATTTTTCAAAATGATGTCTTCTGGAGAATTTAATACTAACTTTTAAGACCTAACCTCTCTAAAAAGTTATGATTTCAGTGTACTGTGATAAGCAAAGTGAGATGTAATAGGGCCTTAAATTATCCCTAGATTAGACACACAATTTAAATATCAAATTGTTTCTCTTGTGTGAGAAACCCACAATGTAAACAAGGAGCAAAATGAAGGACTGATATTGGGAAGTAGGAAGATCTTGTTCAAATGGGAAGCGAAACAACGGGGAAAAGAAAAGGAAGGGGGATTTAAAGAGAGAGTATCAAAGGCAAAAAGTAAAAAGAGAACTTTTGCAAATGGGGGATTAAGAAGGGTTGGATGGAGGGGAGGGGAAAAAGGCAAAAAAAACAGAATTAAGATTTGCTATGTACATGTCCAAATCCCCCATAATAAATATGATCATTATGCAAATATGTAAGTATGTATTAATAAAAACTTTAAAATACTGTTATCTGGTTCCTAACCCAATAAAATATTATTTAATTAATATTGCTCATGTCCTTGGTATTGGCAGCTTTGTAACTTTACTAAGTAATTTTAATGTGGAGTAATTCTGTAAACTATGGACATAAACATAAAATGGGTATTAAAATAAAAACTTGTGGCTAATACACAGAGAGATGATGAGAAAAGCTATGAGAAGGTTGGCAATTACTTTGTAGGTAAATAATGTAATGACAGAGGGCATAGCCATGGAGGCCTCCTGTCCAGATATTGGCTATGAGACCATGATACTTCAGACAGTGGATAACGGGGGTTGAGAATGTAGTGTCTTGTATCTGTGGCAATATCCAGCACCTCTATCATAAATAATAACTATCACTTCTTTTCCTGAGTTTTAAGAATAATTTTTCTTATTTAAAGTTAATATGTGCATTACAGGAAACAAAAATACAAGAAGCAAAGAACAAAGTCATAATAACTATCACTTATATGTGTCAACTACTCCATGCATTAATTACCATCACCACTATCATATTTGTCATATTTGTCATGAACAACAGCAACATTACCAGCAATGCCAACAATATTATCCAATATCCATTGGGTAGTTACTATATTCAGCGCACATATAATGTGCTGGGCATCTCAATCACATTATTTCACTTTAATCTTCACACCAATCCTATGAGTTCTCATTTTATAAATGATGGAAATGAGGCTTAGAAAGAGAATAAGTATCTTTTCCCCAGTAGGTATTTCCAGAACCAAATTGGAATCCAGAAATAACTGACTATGGAACCTGAAATATATACTCATGCTATGTTTCTTCTGCTCTGGGTAGTTATCCTCAGTAATAACAGAAAACAAATGCCATGAACTTTCTAAAGAACTTTCATATCCCTCTTTTATTTGATTCACTTGGAGAAGGACATTAGCGGCCTAGTTTTACAAGTGAGAAAACGAACACAGAGAGAATTTACATGAGTTCTTTAAAGGAACACAATTTTATCATTGGAACCGAAATTAGGTTAGCACAGATTCAGAGATAGTAAAATCTTTTCTTTTGAAATATATCTAAAACCTGATATCCCTCCCTGATTCAATGAAATACTTGTCTTCTGTGCTCCCATTGCCTTCTACATTTTCTCTTGTCAGAATTTACCATCTGGCTCATTATAGTATGAGCTTAGTGAGGGCAAGAATCGTGTACTTCTTATTCGCTCTTGTGTACCTCTAGCTTTTGAACTAAGCCTATCCAATAGGTGCACTATAAAAATTGGTTTAAGTGAACTGAATTTATTAAAAAATTCATAGGTGGAATGTAGGAAATAGATAGGGAGGACAACAGTCCCTGTCTTCTTTCTCAACAAACTTAAAACTGGCTGGTCATTAACTACTCTATGAATTATAATAATCATTAAAATAATTACAAGAGAATTGTAGTATTTTTATGCACCACCACAGAAATTTCTAGATTCTTTTCCACAAACATAAATTTTCCCTTTTCAGACTCATGCTAATGTAACAGGATAGCATAAATCAATAAGGTAACTACAAAACATTTGTAAAGATGATACAAATAAATATAAAGATATTTCATAAATTGGAAGACAATACTGTTAAGATGTTCATACTACCCAAATGTAAAAATTCAGGGTAATCCCTCTCAAATCCCATTTGCACTGCCTTTATAGAAGTGGAAAAATATACTTAAAAATCACATATAAAATCACAAAGGACCATGCAGAGCCAAAGTAATCTTAGAAAAGTAGCTAAAAATATCATAGTTAAAGACCCCTACTTTGTTTCAAAATATATTATGAAACTATAGTTTCAGTACAATATGGAACTTGCATGATGACAGATGAAGGCAAACATGAAACAATGGATGGAGAGAGAGAGAGAGAGAGAGAGACAGAGAGAGACAGAGAGACACAGAGAGACACAGAGATAGAGAACAGCAATAAATTGACATATATTATCGAATGATCACTGACAACGATGGCAGAAACAAAGCAGAAAAACAGTTTCTTGGGCTGGGGATTTAACTCAGTGGTTCTGCCACTTGCTTGGCAAGTGCAAGGACCTGAGTTAGATCCCCAGTACAAAAAAAAAAAAAAAGAAAAGAAAAGGTAAACAGTTTCTTCAATACATTATTTTGAGGAAATTGGATATCTACATGTAAAAGAATTAAATTAGATCCTTATAGCACTCCATACACAAAAATCAACTCAAAATGTATTAATGATTTTCACGTAAACACAAGAAACTGTGAAGTTCTAGAAGGAAAAATTTCTTGATATTACATTTAGCAATTATTTCATAAACATAACACCAAAAGTACAGGCAAGAAAAGCAAAATTTATTGAGGCAGACTACATCAAATGAAAAAGTTTATGAACCTTTAAGGAATCAATGATGAAAGAACAACCTATAGAATGGGAGGAAACATTATGTACAGACTGTATATAAAATAATAGATTAATTTCTAAAATATATAAGGAATTTTACAGCACAATAGCAAAAAACTAACAATCTAATTTGCAAACCATCATATCATCTATCAATCCAAGTTCTGAATATTTATACAGAAGGAATACATTCAGGATGTTAAAAAGATAATTGCACTACCATGTTTATGCAGCAATATTCACAAAAGCCAAAAGGTGAATGCAAACCAAATGTTCGTCCACATAAGAGTGTTAGAAAATATGCTATATCCATGCAATATAATATTCCGACACAAGCTACAACTTGGCTGGGGACATTAAACTGTTTCAAATAAGCCAGTAAGTGGACACATATTACATAATCCCATTTAACTGGGGTATCTTAAATAGTCGAAATCACAGAATCAAAGAATGAAAAAGCAACTGCAAGAGATAAGAGAAGAATGTATAAAATTTCAGTAATGTAATTTGAGTCACTTCTAGAGATTTGCTGTGCAACACAAAGTCTATACTTAAAAATATTAAAATGTACATTTAAAAACCTATTAAGTGTATAATCATACGTTGAATGTTCTTCTTATAATAATAGTAAAATGGAAAAAAATAAAAAACTAACAAAATGAAGAGCAAATATTGAGGAAAAGCCAACAATTGGTTTCCCAAGTGGGAACTTGACTTGTTTCCTTATCCCTTGATTTTGCTGAGAAACAGAGAGGAAAAAAATGTAAAACTGTTTCCTTCTGTGAAATGAACTTAAAGTAGAGCCTGGAGGTCCCATCTTTGTAGATTTGACTAAAAGCAGGATGTGAACTTATTTTCTAATTATATACTTGTTTCTCCTGAAAACACGGGGAACATTTTTAAAATAAAATAATGGAGACCTTTTTCAGTTTTCAGGTTTTATTGTATAGGGGATTAAAAATATAGCAGTTAACAAAGACCCTGACCTTAACATTGAGTGTGAGATACATGAATTGGTCTGACACAAAACGAACTAAATTAGCTATTTAAAGGATGGCATGATAGCAATTTTATGATGGTGGCAATGAAAAATGTAAATGTACTTGGAGAGAGTCAATCATCAGAAAGATCAGAGATAAGATTAGAAGAAAACTTTTGTTGTGGGCAAAATCACAATGTAAAAAATAGGTTGAGCTAGACACAAAAATTATACTTCACCCAAACTAAGACACCCAGATCCAATCATTCTGAAACGGTTGCCATATTCCTTTAAGGCTAATTTCCAAAAGAAGTGTGGACAAAGCTACATGTTTTAGGCTCAGTAGAAAATCAGTAAAATTAATGACATTGTAGGCCCAAACATCATCTCTTGTGGACTTCTCAAACAACACAATTTCAGAAAGCGTTCAAATTCTGTCACTTGCTTTACTGGCTCAAAAATTTCTCGGAATGTTTAATCCTAGTCTTTGTTGCCAAGACACCCACCAGTCTGCAGTGGGCTTGGTTTATGCTAAGCAAAGGAAGAAAATGAACTCCTGGAAATTCTGCAAGAACCATTTTTAATATTGAAATTCTACATGCTGTGATTCGTATAAAAATAGGAATTTTTGCCTCTTTTTTTTTTAGTTTTTGCAAAACAGGCCAATTCAGGAAACAAAAAAGCAAGGAAACAGCCATGGAATAAGAGAAAAATCTGGAGCATAGATTTCAAACCACCACAAGTGGGAATTTTGGTAGGTAATTTCAAGGTTTTTGTAGAAAAGATAAACTGAAGCAATTTTCTATGAGATCTGAAGTACTCTCCAGAAGTTACCTGGATCCGGCACCTAGGATCAAAGGTACTTGCTTCTACTCATTTAAAGCAAATATAAAATGAATAGCAGGCAAAATGGGATTTGCAGAGGACCTTTTGTCACCCATAAAAGGACAGTTACTAGGTTCTTACTTTCTCTTTGGAAAGATCTAAAAATGACATTTTTCATTCTATCTCAACTATGCAGTCCCAGGGACACGTGAGACTCACTTCGTTTTCGTAAAGGTTGCATGCCCCTTGAAATTGTGAATTCAGACATTCTATGCTGCAGCTCAATTTCCTGTTCTTCCGGTTTGTTCCTCACATAGCTTTGCTGCAATAGGACTTCTGTTTCATCAAGACCTCCGCTCCATTTTCTCGCTGTTCTCAGTTGCCTAAAGCTTCACTTTCTTCCCATTCAGTTTATAGCTCATGGTTCACCATCTTATGAGTCTCCTAGAAATGTTAACTTTCATTTCTTTCTCTTTTTTTGCATTGCCAATAATATCCTAACACAGATGAACCCTGCCACCACTCACATGTTCCTCATAAATTTTAAAGAAAATATAAAATATTTAATAAGACCCTGAATTACCAACGACTGATATCCCTATTTCTGGCCAGCACCTTTTTCTAGCAACCAAGACTAATTTCACTGGTTTTCAGAACTCAGTATTCATGTTTCTTATTCAGAGTAGAGTTATCTTGAATTCTAAGTTAAATTAGATCTCCTCACAATTTGTACTTGTAAATTTACTTTCACGATTGCTTATTTAACATGCATCTTACCATGAGATTGCTTGATCAGTGTGGGTGCTGAATATTATATTGTTCATCACTATATATGAGGAACCTAGCATAATGGCTAGTATATGCCATCTAATTGCAAATAATTAATGAAAGAATAAGTAAGTAAATGACTAATAACAAAGCACTACAGGATTTTTTCCCTGTTAAATTTATTGGTACATTTAAAGCAAACAATACAGTTACATTTATCACTGGGATCGTGTACCTTTACATAATATGTCTTGGTTCTTATTTTTTCCCCCTACACCTGCCCTCCCTTCACCTCCTTCACCCTTCCCTATTTACAAAGACTTTGTTTTCATTTTTTCCTTTTTTCACATTTTTTATTTTCCTTTATTTCCTTTCCCTCCCCTTCCCACTTCTGCTTTAGCCCTTTTCTTCCTATTTCACACTATTAATTATCATATCATTAGAACCTTATTTACATTTTTAGTTTCTCACACCAGAGAAACTATTCGGTATTTACTCAAGTGTGTCCATAGCAGTTGCCACAACACTTTCTCCTTGTTCTTGATTTGAATGTGGACTTGAAGCTTGATGTTATGTATCATGATGTTGCAGGAAATAATTTGAATGTCTATATGTTAAGGGCATTTAGGCATGTAGGGTACAAGGATGAAAGGAATAGGAATTCCTGGTGGCTTTTCTGAGTCATACCAACTCCAGATGACCTACCTCTAAAACTCTAACTTGATATACAATGAGAAAACTCTTTTACATTTAAGGCACCATTAGTAGGATATTTTGTTATTTGTAAACAAATGCATTCTAAACAACAGTGGAGACTGGGGATGAAATATATGAAGAAGAGATACTTTTGATTAAAGCAATTTTGTATTATTATGTTCTGACATGTCAGTATAATACATTGCTTAATATTAATCTAGAAATACTAACCAAAAGATTCGATGATAAAGAAAAATACAAAATATAAATACCTATTCCCAGATAATGCCTTAAAAAGAGGTTCATTATCTGACAAAAAAACCCTCAAATCACAATTTTATTTTTACTATGAAATGTTGATAAAAGTCACCTGGGAAAATAAATATATGAAAGTCAATACAATTTTACAAAAAAGACTAATTCGGAGGATGATACAATATTTGATACTGAAATGCACCCCAAAATTCCAATCATTAGAACATTAATATAGATATATATCTACATAAATCATAAATGTCTCAGTAAAAGATCTTAATCTTTAGAATGAAGTACATGATCAGAAAGCACTTAAAATCAATAAGGGAAAAAGCAATTCTTCAATAAAGATCGTAGAAAGGCTTGTTGGCAATTTGTGATCTTTTTAGATTTGTGTTTATATTATCCTTAAAGATAATTCCAGATGGATTAAAATATTAATTACAGACTTCCACTTCTCATAAAATGCACTCAGACTTAAACAAGAGGGTCTTTTTTTTTTTTCATATTGAGAACTCAAGGCTTTATGCTTGCCAGGCAAGTGGCGGGACCATTGAGCTAAATCCCTGGCCCAAAACAAGATTTTTTTCTAAATGCAGGGCTTCACGCTCAAGAATGAGAGGAACAGGTGTCAGAAGCAAAGGACATTAAGCAGCAGGCTTACAATCTGATGTTTAAAATATCAAATATTAATCATTTCTCTGTGATGAAATATTTCATGGTTCTTTCTTGTAGATATTTTAAATGCACAATCCATTATATATAGTCATTCTACAAGGTCTATCAGGATTCTTGCTCCTACCAAGCAGTAACTTAGTACCCTATAGGTCAACCTCTCCTCATCCTTCTCATTTCTCTACTCTCCTCAGCCCCTGAAAAACACCATTCTACACTGGACTTCTAAGAGATTAGCGTTTTTTAGATTCTGCCTAAGATCCTGAAGTGCAGGACTGACAATCCACTTAACATAATGATCTCCGTTCCATTCATGTTGTTGCAAATGACAAGTTTTCATTCTTTTTATGGATGAATATTCTACTGTGTAGTTTTATCACATTTCTTAATCCATTCATCTGTTGATGGACACTTAGGTTGCTTTCACAAATTGGCTATTATGAATAGTATGGTAAAGAACATGGGAGTACAGATTTCTTTTTGAAATATTGACTGCATTTTCTTTGATTATATATGCAAAAATGGACAGCTGGATCATAAGGTAGACATGTTTCTTTACTTTTTTTCCTCATTGACTTTATTGGTACATTTTAGGTATACAGTACAGTTACATTCATCATTGGGATCTTTTACCTTTACATGACAGGTCTAGGTTCTCATTTTTTTTCCACACCCCTGCCCTCCCATCACCCCCTCCTCCCTTCCCTATTTACAAATATTTTATTTCCAACTTTTCATTTTCTCATATTTTTTTCTTTTCCCGTATTTCCTGTCTCCTACCCTTCCCACTTCCTCTACACCTTTAGCTCTTTTCTTCCTAGTTCACATTGTCAATTATACCATTAGGATCTTATGTACTATTATAGTTTTTCACACCAGAGATACTATTCGGTTTTTACACATGTGTGACTTATTTATTTCACTTAGGAGTATATCCTCAATATGTATCCATTTTCCTATGAATGATTCTAATTTCTCATTCTTTATGGCTGAGTAGTATTCCATTTTATAGAACAACCACATCTTCTTTACCCAGTCTCCAACTGATGGGCAAATGGGCTGTTTCCAAGTTTTCTTTATTTAAAAGACTTCGTATTGTACTTTGTAACGGCTATACTAATTTACATTCCTATTAGCAGTGTACATTCCCTTTTATTGACATTGTCTTCAGATCTTCAATGTTTCTCATAATAGCCACTCTTTCAAGAGTGAGGTGATATTTTATCATTGGTTTGGTTTGTAATTCCCTTCCAATTACTTTTTGAGGCCAAAAAATTTCTTGATACAAAATGTCAACTTGGATAATATAAGAAATAACAGTACCTCAAACTTACTTATAATATAGATACATAAATTATAAATAAAATAATAGCAACAAATAACATGCACAAATAAAAAATAAAACATGCACTTCAAAACACAATGACAATATGTGGTTTAAGGTAGGATTGCAAATATGTTTTAAAACTACAAAATTTATGAATAATAATTTTAGGAATAAAGGGGAAGCGTCAAATGATAATTCTGATGCTGCAAAATCTTTATGAAATGTAAAACCCATTCATGAATGAAGCACCCACGTGTGGCAGACTTTATATACATGGACTATTCTTTCACCTGATAGAAAGTTCTTAATCCCCAAACAACAGTAGACTTGTTACCAGAAAATATTCAAAATATTCAATTTTTAAAATTTTTGATGTGGCTAAACCAAAATTTTTTATTTTAATGTAATACAATATATTAATAAAGAAAAGAAACACTTCTATGAAAAATAAAATTTCATAACAAAATAATTATTAACAATGTTAAATATGCTGCATATCATGATCTTAAAGAATGTATTTTCAATTGCTAATCTGTTTCTCAACTATCTCCTAAGAAAACTATACCTCTTTGTTCATGTTTAAAACATTTTCATTATTAACAAAGTACCTGACACTCCTCATTATTTTGAATAATTTCTTTCTATTTCACAGTTGCTATTATATATTTTGGTTCTTATTTATGCTTTCAATTTCTCACAGTAGAGAAGCAATGCAACATTTACGTATCTGTGTTTGATTTATTTCACTTAAGAATATCACAAGGGGTATCTATTTATCTAGAAATATCTCAACTATAGTCAGGTGTAGTGGAACATGCCTGTAATCCCAGCACTCAGGAGGCTGAGGAAGGAGGATTGCTGTGAGTTTGAGACCAGCCTGAGCTACACAGTGAGCTCCAGGTCAGTCTCAACTACATAGTGAGACCCTGTCTCAAAAAACAAAACAGAAAGTTTATCCTTCTTTATGGCTATTATTACTCCAATATAATTTTTTAAAACATCTTTTTTATTCACTTCTGAGTTGATGGGCATTTGGGTTATTTCCAAGATTTAGCTCTTTCAAAGTGTGCTGTTGTAAACATTTGTGTGCATATATCTCTGTGGTATCATGTTTTTCATTCTTTTGGGAAGATATCCTGAAAGGGAAGAGCTGGGTCAAATGGGCCCTCTAATCCTAGGTTTTGAGGAATCTCCACATTGATTGCACCAGTCTACGCTCCCACCAACTGTGAAGAAGAGTTCTTTATTCTCCACAGCCCTTCCAGCATTTGTTGTTGTTAATGCAAATTAAAACAACACTGAGATTTCTTCTCAGTCCAGAAAGAATGGCTATCATTAAGAAATCAACCAATAAGAAATGTTGGCGAGGATGTGGGGAAAAGGAACCTTTCTCCACTGTTGATTGGAGGGTAAATTGGTGCAACCAATATGGAAATAAATATGGATATTCATTTAAAAATGAAACTAGAGGTTCCATCTGACTCAACTATTCTTCCTCGTGTCTTTCCAAAAGAGTTAAAAGCACCATATCACAGTGATATATGCAGACCCATGTTTATAGTGGCACAATTTACAATAGCTAAATCTTGGAAATAGCCCAGATGCCCATCAACAGATGAGGGAATAAAGAAAATGTGGTTTGTATTATATAATGGAGTACTAATCTGTCATTAAGGAGGATAAATTTGAGACATTTGTAGGTAAATGAATGCCCCTTGAGAACATACTCTTAAATGAAATAAATTGGGCACACATATTTAAATATCTGATTGTTTCTCTTGTGTGAGAAAGCAAAAGTACAAGTAAGAATGGTAAATATTGAGAAGTAGTAGGAAATGTTCAAATGTGAAGGGGAATAAGAGAGGGGAGAGAGAATGGAAGGAAAGAAAAAGAAAAACAGAATAGAAAAAAAGGAAGCAAAGCTTTCACAAATAAGGAGGGGAAGAAGGGGGGAAGGGAGAAGAATGGGAAAAAATCAAGATATATTATGGAGCTGGGGATTTAGCTCAGTGGTTCTATAAAGTTGGGTAGTGGTAGTTGGGCCTGGTTGTGTACTCCTGTAATCCCAGCACTCGGGAGGCTGAGGCAGGAAGATCGCTGTGAGTTCGAGACCAGCCTGGGCTGCATAGTGAGTTCCAGGTCAGTCTCAACTACATAGTGAGACCCTGTCTCAAAACCAATAAAACAAAACAGATGCCTGTTTTTGGATTCTATCTTTAAATTTGGAGGGTCAGATTTTTTACTTCCTCATGTATTCTAGATGTTAGACTTTTGTCTGAAGAATGTCTGGAAAAATATTTTCCCACACTCTGGGTTGTCTTTTTCATTGTGGTTTCTCCTGCTGTGCAAAAGCTTTTTAATAAAATGAGACCCCAGTGGTTGATTCTTTGTGGTGGTTTTTGTATTACTGAGGTTTTCTTAATAAAGTTTTGCTTGCACCAGTGTCTTTTAGAGTCCTACCTAGTCTATTTTCCAGCAGATTAAATGTTTTTGTTTTAATATTTAGATCTTTGATCCATTTCAATTTTAGTGTCTCATGGTGAAAGATACAAGTCTAGTTTTAATCTTTGACAAGTGGAAACTCAGTTTTCCCAGCACCATTTATTAAAGAGACTATCTTTCTTCCAGTGAAAGTATTTGGCTCCTTTGTCAAAGATAAGGACCCTGAGTATGTCTGATGTTGAATCTTCCAATTTGTTCCATTGATCCTGAGGCCTGTTTTTTGGTTTGTTTGTTTGTTTTGTTTTGGGGGATTTTGCCAGTACCATGCTATTTAATCACAGCTTTGCAGTATAATTTCAAGTCAGGAATTGCGATGCTTCTTGTCTTGCCTTTGTTGCCCAGAATTGCCTTTGCTATTGTAGGTTTCTTATGGCTCCAAATGAATTATTTTTCACACAATTCAAAAACTGTTCTGCCACACAGAAGGATAAACTTGAGTCATTGGTAGTAAAATGGATGCACCTCGAGACCACAATATTAAGTAAAATAAATCAGAAACATAAGCCTACAAATGGCATTGTTTGTCTTACATAAGCAACCTAAAATAAAAATAAATAGTAAAGTGATAAATAGATAATAAGAAAAAGGGAGAAACTTTTGAAAGTCACATCTTTTGAAAGAAGGAAAGTGACCAAGAGATGGAGATAGGGGAAAACGAAAGCAGGGAAGTGGATGTAAACAGAATTAAGATGTGTTATGTAAAGGTACCAACTGCTCACAAGGAATGTAATCATTATGTACCACAAACATATACTAATAACAAATAAATGTTTTATTTTGAATAAAAGGGAAACATACACATAATTTGTATTGTTAATGTGTGAAAGCACTTTCAATGAGCTCATTGATGAAGCAGCCCAGAGTTTGAGCCTCAGTAGTGCAAAGAAAATACTCTCAAAATTGTTCATCAACTGTTGAACAATATTAATAAAATACCATATATAGATTGATGAGCTTGTAGGGATCATAGCAATTTAATCAACTGTTGGAGGAATTTTAAAGAGCTTAGTTTTATGAATCACAGCTGATAATATTTAAAAGAGCACTAAATTGTCAATACTAGAATTTAAGCTGATAAAAATGATCTCTGAGTAAGATGACACAAGTAACACAATTTTTATTTTACACACATCTCTATTTTAGTGCTTAATTTGTACTGCTTTCATAATTTAAAATTATCATTGTTTTTTAATTTAAATATTTCAATGAGAATTCTACTCTGAGAGATATCATTCTAGGAAAATTACAAACATAGGCACAAATTTTGATATATTGTATGATTTTTATAAATTTTATGAAACCTCAGTATAGACACAACATAAACATTAAAATTTAGAGGCAACTAAATATACTGTGATGCACACAAATGATGAAATAATAAATGAATATTGAAAATGTTTTTAAAGATAATCAACCAGGAAACATTAATGTATAGCAAGAAAAAAAGGTAGCTAGCTCAATGATTTCATTTAATGTCAAGTTCATAGAGAGGTTTTTCAAAGCAATCTGAGTTGAGAGGGGGAGAATGGTTTCCATTACATTAAGGTCACTGTTATTATAGTAAGAGAACAATTAACCCCCTATGAAGATCCAGTCAATGGTTTGGGGAGGAAACAAATGACCCCTGTGAGAGATTTCATTTTCTGATTTTTTTTTTTTTGCTTCCAAGAATATAAAAATGTCAAATCGCAGACTGCAACCTAGACTGGAAGATCACCCTGACATTCTTCCTCCCCCATATCCACCTCCAAATATAGGATGAAGAACTCCTCACCCTTTCTAGCAGCAAGAGCAGTTTCAACTGACAACTCATGCTAGAGACTAATTATTTACTTGAGAGTCAGAGATGGCCATTGATCTACAATTTATAAATAAGTGATGGAGGTTTAAAGATGAAATAGTGGAAGGTGACAGTGAAGAAGGAATGAAAGAAGTTAAAAAGACAAGCAGAATGAAGAGAAAAGAAAACAATATAACATGAGGAAAAGAACTTCAGGCACGTTCGTCACACAGCTAGATGAGAAAGTGCTCAAGGAACAATGTGTAAGTTTGGCCAACATAGACTCAGTAAGGAAAGAGGAAAGGAGAGAAAGATCAGAACTATTTAATCATTTTAAAAGGGGAAAAAATGAGTACCAAATCCTGTCATGTAAAGGTACAAGATACCAATAATGAATATAACTGTACTTTATGCCTAAAATGTACCAATAAACTCAATGAGGAAAAAAAAAGTACTGTATAGGGCCGGGGATTTGGCTCAGTGGTTCTCCTGCCAGCCTTGCAAGCAAAAGGGCCTGAGTTCGATCTCCAGTAACACACACACACACACACACACACACACACACACACACACACAGAGTACTGTATATTTGATCAACAGTCAGTATAGTTTGGATTCATCACCAGAGAACTTGAGAAAAGAGCTGCTTGAACTAACTCTAAGATGTTAACTTGGAAGGGTCATAAAACAATAACTTCTCTAAAAGGGAGAATAAACATGCCACTTCCCTAAAGAATTGACCAGTATGGTGGTGCACACCTGTAATCCCAGTACTCGGGAGGCTGAGGCAGGAGAATCACTGTGAGTTCGAGACCAGCCTGTGCTACATAGTGAGTTCCAGGTCAGTCTCAACTACATAGGGAGACCCTGTCTCAAAAAAAAAAATAATGCAGGGAATGGTGCATAAGAGTTAGAGGACAAATGCCAAAGAAGAAATAATTTAGGCAGAAAGTTTACTCCTCAATTTCTCCTCTCCTCAAAATATCTAATGATACATCTACCCCCCAAAAACCTAATCCTAGAGTATACATACACAATAATATATATTGCAAGAATATTAAATTTAAAATTATGCCTAGAGCAATAAAAAAATTCCATTAAATATGTTCAATGTTTCCCTGGGACTCCGAATTACAGGTGATTCTTTTTTATTGTCAATTAATTTTTGGATATATATATATTATTAATTTTGTATGATAAATATATATATATATACATATATATATTCATCATATGGAATTTGTACCTGTACATATGTCTTGATTCATATTTTTCCCATTCCCCTCCACTCAATTAACCCCTTCTTCACCTCCTTAATTACAAGAGCTTTGTCTCCATTTTATGTTTCTTTTCCCATTTCTTCTTTTTTCCTTCCTTTCCCTCTCCTCACTTACTGGTGCCCCTAACCATTTGAACATTTTATTTCTACTTCACAATATCTCTTATACACTATGGTCCTTGTTTACATTTGCAATTTCTCACATCAGAGAAAGGGTGCAATATTTACATGTGTGTCCAATTTATTTCACTTGAGTATGATGCTCAGGTGCATCCGTTTAGCTATAAATATATTGAGTTTAATCTTTATTTATGGCTGAGTAGTACTCCATTAATATACATAAAAAACTTCTTCCATTCCTCAATTGATGGGCATTTGGCTTGTTTCCAAGGTTTAGCTGTTACAAACTGTGCCAATGTAAACGTGCATATATCACGGTTGTATCGGTCTTCCAACTCTTTCAGTAAGATACTGAGAAAGAAGATAGCCAGGTGGAATGGAATTTCTAGTCCTACTTTTTTTGAGTATCTCCACACTAATTTCCACAATGGTTACACCAGTAGTCTACACTCCCTCGGTAAGAGAGAAGGGTTTCTTTTTCCCCAAACCCTCCAGCAACTTTTATTGATTAATTTCTTGATAATGAACATTCTGGAGTGAGATAGAATCTTAGTATTGCTTAATTTTTGTCTCTCAAATGACTAGAGATGTTGAACTTTTTTATATATTTATTTGCTGTTTGTATTTTTAATCTGGGAAATGTGTATTCATATCAGATGTCCATTTTTGAATTGGGTCTTTAAACGTGGGAGGGTTGACCTTTTTCAGTTCTTTACATATCCTAGATATCAGTCTTTTGTCTGAGGAACACTGGGCAAAATTTTTTTCCCACTCAGTGGGTGGTCTTTTCACTCTGTTGGTGAGTTTTTGGTTTTTTGTTTTGTTTTGTTTTGTTTTATTTTGTTTTGCTCTGGAACTGCTTTTTCATAACATAGATCCCTTTTGTTGACTCTGTAGTATTTGCTTTGTGATGGGAATTTTGTTCACAAAGTCTTTGCCTAAATCTATGTCTTCAAGAGTTCTCTATTCTCTCTTCAAGCAGATTCAGTGTTTCTGTTTTAATATTTAGATCTTTGATCAATTCTGATTTTACTTTAGTGCATTGTAAGAAACATGGATTTAGGTTTAGTCCTACAGAATATCGAAAGCCAGCTTTTCCAGCAGCACTTATTAAAGAGGCTGTCATTCTTCAAATAAATGTATTTGGCTCCTTCACCAAAGATAAGTTGGTGGCATCTGTTTGGGATTGTTTGTGCATCTCCTAGTCTGTTCCATTGATCCTCTGGCTTTTTTTGCCACTACTATACTCTTTATCACAGTAGTTCTCTAGTATAATTTCAAGTCATGGATAGTGATGTACCCTGACTTTCCCGGAATTGTTTTTGTCCAGAATTGTTTTAGCTATCTTAGATCTCTTCTGGCCCCAAATGAATTTTAGAAAAGTTTTCTCCTGTTCTATGAGGTATGCTACTGGTATTTCACTAGGATTGCATTAAATCTGTTAAACATTTTTTGGAGTACAGACATTTATACTATGTTGTTTCTTCTTACTCTTAAGCAAGGGATACATTTCCATTTTCTTCTAATTTCCTCTTTTTTAGAGTACTATAGTTTTCAATGTAAAGTTCTATTACTTCTTTTATTAGATTAATTTCTAAGTATTTCTGAAGGTTTTTTTTGAGGCTATTGTGAAAGGTGAGGTTCCCTTAATTTCTCTCTCAGTGTATTTGTTGTTAGGGTACAGGAATGCTATTGATATTTTTGAGTGCTGACTTTGCATCCAGCTATACAATTGAATTTAGTTATTAAATCTAGGAGTCTTTTGGTGGAGTTTTTGATGTCTTCCATGTAGAGTATCATGTAATCTGCAAATAATGACAATTTAACTTCTTCATTTTCTATTTTTATTCCTTTTATTCCTTTCTGTTTTGTAATTCCTCCAGCTAATGTTTCCAAAACTATATGAATAGGAGTGCTGACAGTGGATATCTGTGTTCCTGATTTTAGAGTGAACACTGTCAGTTTTTGATGATTTAGTATGATGTTAGCTTTTGGTTTGTCAGTGATGGCTTTTATCAGATTGAGATTTCTGCAGAGTTTTCATCATGAATGGGTGTTAGACTTTGTCAAAAGCTTTGAGATGATCATATGATTTTTTTATTGGCTCTGTTAATATGGTGAATTACATTTAGTGATTTACACAAGTTGAACTATCTCAGTAGCCCTGGGATGAATCCTACTTTGTCATGATATGTAATTTTCTTGATGACTTGCTGCATTCTGCTTGCCTCCTTATTGAGAATTTTTGCATCTATGTTTAAGGAGACTGGCCTGTAGTTCTCTTTTTTGTTTAGATACTTTTGTGGTATTGGTATCAGGTTAATACTTGCTTCCTGGAATGATTTTGAGAGTATTATTTTCCTTTAAAGAGTTTCAGGGATAGTAGCATTAGATCGTCTCTAAATTTCTTGTAGAATTCAGCAGTGAATCCATCAGGACCTGAGCTCTTCTTTGTTGGTATGTTTTTAATTACATCTTCAATTTCATTGACTGATATTGGGTTATTTACAATTTGTGTGTCTTCCTGATTTGTCTATGGTAATTCATATGTATCTAGGAATCTGTTCATTTGATCTGTTTTTTTTCAATCTTATCAGAACACAAAATCTTGAGGTAGGTATTAACGATCTGGATTTCTGCAGGATCTGTTGTGCTTTCATACTTTTCATTCTTAATTTCATAGAAATTAGTCTTTTCTTTCCTTTTTTTGATAGAATTAGCTAAGGGTTTGTCGATGTTCTTTAATCTTTCAAAGAACTAATTCTTCATTTCATTAGTATTTGTATCATTTTCTTAGCCTTGATTGCATTAATTTCTCCCCTAATATTTATAATTTCTTCCCTTGTATCAGCTTTGCGCTTCACTTGTTATTCTTTTCTAGAAGTTTGAGGGTCAACAACAGGTTATGTATTTTCCTGATGTGAGAGTTCATCGCTAAAAATTTCCTCCTTAGAACTGCTTTCATTGAGTCCCATAAGTTGCAGTATGTTGTATCACATCATAATTTAATTGTAGAAACTCTAATTTCTTTTTAAATTTCATCTATGACCCACTGGCTGTTCAGGAAGGTGTTATTTAATTTCCATGTATTTATGCAATATTTGTGATTTCTTTTACCACTGTTTTCCAATTTCATTGCACTATGGTCAAATGATATGCATGAAATAATTTCAATTCCTTTGCACTTATTTAAGCATGTTCTATGAGCTACTATGTTGTCTACTTTGGAGAACATCTCTTGTGCAGCTGAGAAGAATAAGAAATCTGATGTTTTGGGTGAAACATTCTGTAGATATCTACTAAGTCCATTTGTTCACAGGTTTGGTTCAGTTCTGATATTTCTTTGTTGATTTTTGTTAATTGGTCAGTCAGTATATTTGTGACAGTGGGGTATTGAGATCCACCATTGCAATTAAGTTAGTGCTTATTTGATTTTTCATGTCTGTTAATATTTATTTTATGAAGTTGGATGTTTCAGTATTTGGTGTATATATATTTATTTATGTTATCTCTTCTTGGAGTTTTCCAATAACAAGTATATAGTGATATGCTTTGTCCCTTTTGATCAGTCTTGGCTTGAATTTCACTTTATCTGGAAATAGAATAGCTATCCCTGCTTTTTTCCAGATTCCTCTTGCATGAAGTATTGTTTTCCATCCTTTGACTTTCTGTCTCTGGATTTGTTTTTTCAGTTAAATGTATTTCCTTTATGCAGCAAATTGTTGGATCTTGTTTCTTGATCCATTCTTCTAGTCTCTTTCTTTTGATAGGAGAATTGAGACCATTTCCATTGATAGTTATTATGGATATATATATATATTATATATTATGGATATATATATATATTATATATTATGGATATATATATATCAGCTTATTCTTGTCATATTGTTTTTCTGCTGTTGGTTTCCTATCTTTCCCCACTATTTCATTTTCTGCCTTGCCTGATGGCTTCTTTGTACTGGTATTCTTGGAACTGTAGTCTTTATTATTTCTTTCTAAAATGTGTTTCAGAATATTTTGTAGAGATGGTTTGGTGATCATGAATTTCTTCAGTTTTTCTTTGCAATGGAAGTATCTTATTTCTGTATTGATTCTGAAAGACGGCTTTTCAGTGTACATCAGTCTAGTTTGGAGGTTGTTTTCTTTCAGGACTTGAAATATGTCATTCCAAGCTCCCCTTGACTTACGGGTTTGTGTTGAGAAGTTTGCTGTGATCTGATGGGCTTTTCTTTATAGGCAACTTGTTTCTGTACTCTAACAGCTTTTTTGTATTCTGTTCCTGTGCTGAATTTCTGGGATCTTGATTATTGTATGCCTTGGTATAGATTTACTTTGGTCATATCTGATTGGAGTTCTATAAGCCTCAATTATCTACATGTCAAATTATTTTTCCATGCTTGGATAGTTTTCTGCCACTACTACTGTGAATAGATTTTTTTATACCTTTTGTACTATCCCCTGCTTTTTCTTTGACTCTGATAAGTCTTACATTGTTCTTTGCATCATCTTGCAGCTGTTGGATTGTTTTTTCATGGTCCCTTGCAATTTTTAAGGTATCTTTCTTTTCATGATAGCTAACCACAATCCTGTCTTCTAGGTCTGATATTCTGACTTCACTTTCATTCATTCAGCTTTGCAACCTTCCAATTCAAGTTTTAATTTCCTGAACTTCTGTTTTCATCTGTTACATGCATTCCATTTTTTCTATGTTGAACTTTCATGGTTTCCAGTATTTTGCTAAGCTCTTCTATTTTTTATCTATGTCTACACCAAATTTGCTCAGCAGGTCCTACCTTATGATCATCACCTTTGTTTTTAACTTCAGAGATTATTTCTTCTCTGCTTTTCTTTATAGTCCCATTCTTTGGTTTATTTACTTCTTTTTTCTTAAATTAAGTTTATTGGTACATTTTAGGTGTACATATGATCACATTCATCATGGGGAGGTGGGGGAAAGGAAAGAAGGGAAAGAAAAGAGTATATTTATTTATTACTGCTGCTATCATGTCAGAAAATTCCAGCTGAGGAGTGCTAATTTTCCACTCCTTGTCTCTACTGCCCATGGCTGATTGGCCCAAGCACACAGCTGCATCTGTGATCCTAGACCCTCTCTCACAAGGTCATAGGACAGGAGGACTCATGTTGATTCACTAGCTATCTTCAACACCTCTGCCAGTCCCTAACTTTGTGTTGCTAGAGGTTCTAGTTAGCCACCATTGTGCACAACAGAATCAACAAAAACAATAAATTATCTTCCCCTCAGGGAGGGAGCAGATTTCTAGTCACTTGTCCCTGTGTGTGCCAGTGAAATGTGTTGCTAGGTTTCAGTGTCCTCTGTTTGCAGAGATGCAAAAGAGGTGAGGGGCCTTATATTCCAGATCTATCCTTTTTGTTTGGTTGGTTGTGTTTTGTTTTGTTTGTTTGTTTGTTTTGGTACCTGGGATTGAACTCAGGCCCTTGTGCTTGACATGCAGGAGGCAGAACCACTGAGCCAAATTTCTGGCCCCAGATCTATCTTTTGTGGGTTGAGCTTGCCACACATTTTTGGTTACTCAGTTTTTTTTTGTTTAGCTTTGTTTTGTTTTTGGCAGGGGGGAGGGTCCCAGGAATGACAGTTGATGCTGTGCAAGGGCTGGATAATAATTTCATACATTATTATATCTAAGTTTTGCTTGATCTACAAGTACTTTATTTCAGATTGATTTTGGCATCAGGATTATATCCCTCTCTTTCTTCCAACTACTTGTGTTTTTAGTTGATTTTCTCTGAGTATCTCCAATGTGACTCCTCCTCTATTCAGTCATGCTACCCAAACTATGTCTGCAGGTGGTTCTTATTTCCTTATGTAGCATGAGAATCTTTAAAATATTTGCTATACATTTTCTCTCAATAATTTTCTTTTGTCCTATAATACATTATTATATAATAAAAATTTGATCCTGGGAATAACATATCAAAACCTCAATGAAATATCACTTCATCTTAGTTAGAAGAATGACTGTTATCAAAAACACAAAAAGTATTAAATACTTACAAAATTGTCAAGGCATAAGAGCTCTTATAAGCTCTTTTGGGGAGTGTAAATTAGAACACCCATTATGAAAAACATTATAGAGGTCCTCAACAAACCTAGAAATAAAACTACTCTATAGTTCTACTATATATCTCTACTAGATATATACCCAAAAGAATAAAATTAGTTTGTCAAAAAAATATATACACTCCTGTGTTTTTTGCAGCACTATTCATAATAGGCAAGATATGGAGTCAACTTATGTGTTCATGGACAGATGAATGAATAAAGAAAATTTAGTACAGATAAACAATGAGATAATGAATCTATAAAAAGAATGCAGTTCCGTCATTTTCAGTAACATGGATGGAACTTAAGGACACTGTGTTAGCTGAATTAAGTCAAGCACAAAACAATACCTCATGTTCCCATTCATATGTTGTATTAGTTAGCTTTTCATCACTGCAACACAAAACAACAATGTAAAGGAGGAGATATGTAAATTTGCTCATGGACTCAAGAGACTCAATCTGTGGTTGGCTGGCTTGAATGTATGAACATCATGGAGGAAGTTCTTAGCAGAACAAAAATCCAGACAGGAAGTAAAGGAGGAGTGCCCGAAAACAAGAAGCCAGGGATCATATGTAGTGCTAACGGTCACATTTTTAATACATATCCAAAAATGTGCTTTACTAATCCAGACAAGTTGACTTATTATGATTAATGATCACAATTCACCATTTATCAACTTGACACCACAACACATCTCCTTAAAATATATTTAATCTCTAAAGTAAACACAGTAATACAGTAATTCTTCCAAACATGAAGAAACTATCTTGCATACAAGTGGAAATGCATTCATTCCCTCTCCAAAGTCACAAGTCAAAGTCTCTGCTGAAGCTAAATGCAAATTCCTAGATAAAAAGCTCTGGAAAATTTTTTGAAAGTTGCATAATTACCAAAGTATAATTGATTGCAGCAAACATTCTAAAAGGGAAGAATGGAGGGATTGAAAAAAAATAGGACCATTGCAACTTCAAAACTCAGCAAGGCAGGCATTAAGTCCTATACCTCCAAATGTTCATCCAAGATACATGGTGGTGAGATGTTCACTTTAGATGTCCTGGGTGGCTCCACTGCTATGGCTTTGGGGGTTGCAGCTCACATGCCCTCTCACTTGGCCTGGCTCTGATCACACACATTCCATGTACCTAACATCTCTAACTGCCTAAAATCTCCACTCCATCTTTGACTTCATTCTCAGAGCTTCATACAGTACCTTCTTAAGAGCTCCTTGCCTGACCTACCAGGATTTTCTTTGAAATCTGGGCTTCCATGTCACTACAACTCTTACTCTGCATGCTGGTAAAACCAGTATCCCTGGGTTACCTTGACACTGCAATGAATGGTGTCTTGCTGACTGCTGAAATACCTTCAGGACAGCTTTTTTTTTTATTGCCCTTGTATATAAAGCCTGGTTTCTTTTTATTTTTAAAATCTTTTCCATTAAGTTTATTGGTACATTTAAAGCAAACAAAAAGTTACATTTTATCATTGGGAAATTGTACCTTTACCTGATATCTCTTGGTTCTTATTTTTCTCCATACCCCCTGCCCTCCCTTCACACCCTTCACCCTTCTCTATTTACTAAACTTCATTTCCATTTTTTTCTTTTTTCACATTTTTATTTTCCCTTGTTTCCTTTCTCCTCCCCTTCCCACTTCCTCTTTAGCAATTTTCTTCCTATTTCACACTCCTGATTATACCATTTGAACCTTATATACACTTTTAGTTTTTCACACCAGAGAAACTATTCAGTATCTGCTCAAGTGTGTCCTGTTTATTTTGCTTAAGAGTATAGCCTCAATGTGCATACATTTTTCTATAAATGTTTCTAGTTTATCATTCTTTATGGCTGAGTAATACTCCATTTTGCAAAAAAACCATGTCTTCTTTATACAGTCTCCAGTTGATTGGCATTTGGGGTATTTCCAATTTTTAGCTATTATGAACTGGGCCGCTATAAACATGGGTGCACATATATCACTGTGGTGTGATTCTTTTAGTTATTTTGGGAAGATGTCCATCAGAGGGATAGCTGGGTCAAATGGAGCCTCTAATTCTAGTTCTTGGAGGTATCTCCATATTGGTTTACACAGTGGTTGCACCAGTCTGCACTCCCACCAACAATGGAGAAGTGTTCCTTTCTCCCCACAGCCCCAGCAGCATTTGATATTGGTTGACGTCTTGATAAGAGCCATACTTTCTGGAATAAGGTGGAATCTCAATGTTATTCTCAACTGTATATCTCAAATGACCAGTGATGTTGAACGTTTATTCATATATTTATTTGCTGCTTTTACTCATTGTCTGAGAAATGTCTGTTCATTTCAGATCCCATTTTTGAATTGGGTCTTTGTATTTGGGGGGGTTGATTTTTTTTGAGTTCTTTGTATATTCTAGATAGTAGTCCTTTGTCTGAGGAGTAGCTGTTAGAAATTATTTCCCACATTGTAGGTTGACTCTTAGCTCTGCTGGTGGTTTCTATTGCACTGCAAAAGTTTTTAATACAATGAGATCTCAGTTGTTTACTCTTTGTGCAAGTTTTCATGCTATTAAGGATTTGTTCATAAAGTCTTCTCCCATGCCAATATCTTTGAGAGTTCTACCTAGCTTATCTCCCAACAGGTTTAGTGTTTCTGTTTTGACATTTAGATCTTTAATCCACTGGGATTTTAGTTTAGTGCATGGTGAAAGATAGGGTTCTTGCTTTA
This sequence comes from Fukomys damarensis, assembly GCF_012274545.1. Classification (NCBI taxonomy): domain Eukaryota; kingdom Metazoa; phylum Chordata; class Mammalia; order Rodentia; family Bathyergidae; genus Fukomys; species Fukomys damarensis. The sequence goes on from NW_022900951.1 coordinate 99,343,480, forward strand.
ATATTTGGCAAGTTGAAAGCCAGTTTTTCCAACATCATTTATTAAAGAGGCTATCTTTCCTCCAGTGAGGATGGTTGGCTCCTTTGTGAAGGATTAGGTAGCTGAGTATGTCTGGTGTATTTTCTGCATCTTCTAATCTATTCCATTGATCCTCGGGTCTATTTCTTTGTCAGTACCATGCTGTTTTTATCACAGTGACATTGTGGTATAGTTTCAAGTTGGGAATTGTGATACCCCCTGCCATGTCTCTGTTTCCTAGAATGGCTTTTGCCTTTCTAGGTCTCTTCTGCTTCCAAATAAATTTTTAGGGTTTTTTTTGTCACGTTCTGGGATATATACTGTTGGGATTTCAATAGGGATTGCATTGAATCTGTATAGCGGTTTTGGTAGTATGGCCATTTTCACTATGTTGATTCTTCCTACCCAGAAACAAGGGATGCCTTTCAATCTTCTTATATCCTCTTCTGTCTCTTTTTACAGAGTGCTGTAATTTTCAGTGTAAAGTGTTTTGTCTTCTTTATTAGATTTATTCCTAGCTATTTCATTTTTTGGATGCTATTGTGAAATGATCTGTTTCCATAATTTCTCTCTCAGTGAGTCTTTCATTTGTGTACAAGAAGGCTATTTATTTTTGAATGTTGACTTTGTATCTCGCTACTCTACTAAATCTATCAATTAAGTCTAGCTGTCTTTAGGCAGAGTTTTTTGGAATTTCTTTATAGAGTGTCATATCATCAACAAATGATGACAGTTTAACTTCTTCCTTTCCTATCTTTATTCCTTTTATTTCTTTCTCTTGTCTAATTGCTGTGGCTAATGTTTCTAGAACTATATTGAACAGGAGTGGTGATAGTGGACATCCCTGTCTTGTTCCTGATTTTGCATGGTTTTAATTTTTTTTTTGTACCAGGGATTGTCCTTGCCCTTGCAAGGCAGGCCACTGAACCGCTGAGCTAAATCCCAGGCTGGTTTTAAATTTTTGACCATTTAGAATCATATTGGCTGTTGGGTTTTCATAGACGCCCTTTATCAGGTTGAGATAAAGACCATCTATTCCAATTTTCTGTAGGGTTTTTATAATGAATGAGTGTTGAAGTTTGTCAAATGCTTTTTCTGCATCTATCATGATAATCACATGGTTTTGTCCTTATTCTTTTAATATAGTGTATTACATTTATTGATTTATGTATGGTGAACCATCCTTGCATCCCTAGGGTAAATTGAACTTGGTCAGGGTGTATAATTTTCATGGTGATCTTCTATATTCGGTTTGAGACTATCTTATTGAGGATTTTTACATCTAGGTTCATTAGGGAGATTGGCCTGTAGTTCTCTTTTTTGGTTGGGTCTTTCCCTGGTTTTGGAATCAAAGTATTACTTGCTTCCAGGAATTAATTTGGGAGAATTGTTTCCCTTTCAATTTCATTGAAGAGTTTAAAGAGTAGTGGGGATAGTTTTTCTCTAAATGTCTTGTAGAATTCATCAGTGAAGCCATTAGGACCTGGGTTTTTCTTTGTTGGTAATTTTTTAATTACATTTTCAATCTCACTGAATGTAATTGGGGTGCCTAGACTTTTTATATATTTTTCATTCCACTTTGGAAGTTCATATGTGTCTAGGAATCTGTCCATTTCTTCTTCATTTTCTATTTTATTAGAATATGGGTTTTCAAAGTAGATACTGATGATCCTCTGGATTTCTGGTGGATGTGTTGTGATTTCACCTTTTTCATTCATAATTGCATGAATGTGAGCCTTTTCTTTCCTTTTTTGATAAGGTTACTAAGGGTTTATCAATTTTATTTATTCTTTCAAAAACACAACTCTTCAATTCATTGATTTGTTTTATCATTCTCCTAGTCTCCATTGAATTAATTTCTGCTTTGATCTTTATAATTTCCACCCTGTACAAGCTTTCAGTTTGTCTTGCTCTTCTTTTTCTAGGAGCTTAAGGTTAAGTGTTAGGTTGTTTATTCCTGTATGTTGTATTGGCATTGGCATCACCATTTATTTTTAGAAACTGTCTAATTTCTTATTTAATTTCCTCTGTGACCCACTGGTTATTCAGCAGGGTGTTATTTAATTTCCATGTGTTTGTGAAGTTCTTGCGGCTTCTTAGGCTATTGATCTCCAGTTTAATGACACTATGCTCTGCATGTTCTATGGACTAGCATGTGGTCTATTTTGGAGAGTGATCCATGTGCAGTTGTAAAGAATACGTCACACATGTGTAAATACCGAATAGTTTCCCTGGTATGAATAATCTGCAACAATGCATAAGATTCTAATAAGATTACTGACATTTAGAAATGGGAAGAAAGGAGCTAAATGTGTAGGGAAGGTGGAATGGGTAGGGGAAGAGTAAAAAGGGAAAAGAAAAAAATGTGAGAGAATGAAAAGATGAAAATAAAGTGTTTGTAGATGGGGAGGGGAGGAGGGGTTGTAGGGAGGGCAGAGTTAAGGGGGAAAAATGAGAATCAAGACCTGTCATGTAGAGGTACAAGATCCCAACAATGAATGTAACTGTACTGTATCCCTAAATGTACCAATAAACTCAATTAAAGCTGAAAAAAAGAGAATGCATATTCTGATTTTGTGGCATGGAACATTCTGTAGACTACTAAGTCTACTAAGTCTGTTTATTCTAAAACTTGGTTCAGTTATTATTGATTTTTGTCTATATGATCTGTTTATTTGTGTCAGTGAAGTATTAATGTCCTCCAGTACAATTGTATTAGTGCCTGTTTCATTTTTCATATCCATTAACATTTGTTTTATAGAGTTGGGGGCATTAGTATTTGGTGCATATATATTTATGATTGTCATTTCTTCCTCTTGTGTTGTTCCCTTTACAAGGATGTAATGACCTTCTTTGTCTCTCTTAATTAAGTTTGGTTTAAAATCTATTCCATCTTCAAATAAGGTAGCTACCCCCACTTTTTTCTGGACTCCTGTCACATGGAGAACTATTTTCCATCCTTTTACTCTCAGTCTATGAATATTTTGTGGATTAAGTGGGCTTCTTTTGTACAGCATATTGTTAGATTTTGCTTTTTATTTCATTATGCTAGCCTGATTTTTTTGATTGGTGAACTGAGGACATTAACATTGATGTCTATAACTGTTATGTATTGACTTTTCATTGTCATGCTATTTTCCTTTTTTTGGTTCATTTATTTTTTTTTATTTTTCCATCTCTCCCTTTAATTTCTTGCTGTGCCTGGTATCTTTGCTCTGTTGGCACTTACGGAGTTGTAGTCTTCATTTTCTTCCTCCAGGATATTTTTTAAAAGTGTTTTGAGTGCCTGTTTGGTGTTCATGAAATTTATCCTATTCTGAAGCTTATTGCCTCAAGAAAGAAGGACAGATAATAACGTAGAATAACAAAGAATCAATTTTCCTACATTTGAGTTTCAGAATAATATCACAAAGTCCTTGGCTAGAAGATTCTGAAAGCCAAAGAAAGTTTGATTTGTTAGACTGAGGCAATGAGAGAAAAAGAGTGTCTCAGAATTCTAAAATCTTTCCTTTGAGTAAGAAGAGCAAAAGCTAGCAGACACAGGGATTGCTTCATGAATCATTTCATAGAAAAAAATGTAATATATGAGCAGATTTCAAGCTACAATAAGAACAGAAAAGAATCTTTTCGGTACTGAGGGAGAAATGTGTAGAAGATTGAGAGATGAGAGTAAGAGACTACAAATGCAAGTATGCAGCCATGTTTTCCCATATTCTCCTCAGGTCTAAAGCCATAGAAATGAAAAGATTGCAAAAGTTTCAGGTAGTTTTAGGATACTAAATATGCTCTAATTCCCAGCTGCATCTTTTGGAAGAGACAGACTCCAGAAGATTCTTGGGTGACCAAAGAATGGTAATGTATCATGTTTCAGCAGAAAGGAATTGATGTACCACCAATTGTCACTACACAACATGTAAGGAGGTATAAAAGTTCCAAGATATTTGAATGGAGAAAGGAAATGCCTAAGTATTGAGAAACAGTCTGTCTGCCAAGGCATCATCATAGTCTAGTGAAAGTAAACTGGGTAGAAAATAAAAATGACAGTAAAAACTGAAGATGCTAAACTTGACTGAGTTTCAGTAGCACTGCTTATATATTTAGGTTAAAAAAGAGACTCAGTTAATCTGAAATTTCTATCAGGCTTACTACCTCTGCACTTATTCCACCTCCAAACCCTTACTAGACATTGTCTATACCAAGGATGTTATACAAGGATGAACATCAGCATTGAATGCTGACAAGCTGATGCCCAAGATCAAGGTAGATAAGCTACATATAACTTAATGGAAGTCAGAAAGAATAGAAGTTTTTCATTTATATCCAAAGGAATTTAGAACACTCATCAAGGAAGAAGGAAGAGTTCAGTACAGAGAGTCATGAGATTGAGTTCAAAACCAGAAACACCTAGAGTGTTGTGTATTTTTGGCTTAAGATTACTATATAATAAATAATGAGAAATTGGAGTCACTCGTAGGAAAATGGATGCATATTGAGGATATGCTCCTAAGTGAAATAAATAAGTCACAGTTGTGTAAATATTGAATAGTTTTTATGGTATGAAAACTATAATGGTACATAAAATCCTAATGGTATAATTGGCAAGTGAAATAGGAAGAAAAGGGATAAAGGTGTAGGTGAAATAGGAAGGCTTGGTTGATATTGTGTAATAGGAAGAAAGGGCCTAAAAGAGTAGAGGAAGTGGAAGGGGTAGGCGAATGGTGAAAAGGGAAAAGAAAAATATGCAAAATGGAAAAACATTGAAACAATGTCTTTGTAAACAGGGAAGGATGGAGGGGCTGAAAGGAGGGCTGTGGAAAGGGGGAAAAATGAGAACCAAGACCTGTCATGTAAAGGTACAAGATCCAAGATCCCAATAAAGAATGTAACTGTACTGTATGCCTAAAATGTACCAATAAACTCCATGAGAAAAAAAAATTGTCAAGAGAGAAAAAAAAAGATTACTATATAAAGTGGAAATTTGGCTTAAATGCTAGGTGAATTTCACTTGTAGACCGTATAAAGAAGATTACACTCTTGTACATCTGAGTCTGTGACCATAGGATTTTGTACTTACTATATTTCATTATTTTTTTGAATTTTCTATGTATACTTCATATTTGCATGTATTTATTTGAGCCAAAACCAAATGAACATTAAAATAAAACTATATTAATTTTCAAAGATTCACATTAATGTATGTTACTTTTTAAAAATTAATTTCATTGGTACATTTTAGATATACATTCATCATTGGAGATTTGCAACTTTACATATATATCTTGATTCTTATTTTTTCCCCAATTCCCTACCCTCCCTTCAACCCTTCTACCCATTTCTATTTGCAAACTTTGTTTCCATTTTTTTCATTTTTTCATGGTAATTCCCTTCTTTTCTTTCTCCTACCCCTCCCACATAGCTCAGTGGCACTTGTGCCTGCCTCACAAGTGCAAGGTTCTAAGTTTGATCCCTGGTATCAGAAAAAAAAAATCTGTTACTTTTAAAAGTTTTAGACTAGTTAAAGTCTGAATTTATATCTATAAGTGTAAGAAGTCCTACACTGGAACATGAAGCATGCAAGTTACAAGCTGACAAGGACTTGCTAAACACATTTTAAATCAGTACACATCAAATCTGTTAAAAGCTGTTAAAATCTATAAGTAAGAGTTTGGAGAGTGAATTTTTTCCCTCAGAAATAGCGAGAATTCATTTCAAATAGATTAGTGACACTTTATATATACTTTGGTAAATATATAAACAAAGTGCTATGTGAGCAAATGCAAGGAAATCATTAATTTCTTTGAAAGGACTATAAATCTCTTACAGGTTGAATCTGTAAATCTAAACATATAAAAAATGACAGTGAACATTGCTTTTCCTTTTGTGTGACAAATCCCGATATTGGGCAAGTGACAGAAGACAAGGTAAAGAGAATGTAATGGGATATGTATTGCTGCACTAGAATATATGTGGTGTTACTAAGGACAAAGAAAAACAAAAATTTTTCTGTCACTGTTGGATTCAACCCAGTGATGGCAAAGTCTTAGGACTGGTTCATCTGGGCCACAGACATGTTTATTTTGATTTACAATTTTCTTTTAAATATATTTGAATATCCTTAAATTTATAATATATTCTCCCCTTCCTTCACTGCTGGATACAATATTCTCTTCTGGAAAATCAGTATAGTGCAGCAATAAAGAACAGAGACTCTAAAATTCAGAGTACTTAAAATGAATGGAAGATTCATCACTTCCTTGGCATGTAACCTAGAAAATGGCTTAATCTCACTAAGCCTTGGGTCTCTCATCTTTAAAATGAGAATAATAATAATAATAGTAGGGTTGTGGTGAGAATTAAATGAGGTAAAACTGGTAAAGCCCTTAGAATAACGCCTAACACTCAGAAAGCACTGTTGAAAGGTAGTTAAATAAATATTAGCTTATGCCCAACATAATTATGTTCTCTTTCTGGCTCCTATAAGCATCTGAGTTCATACATGTGGATTAATTTTGTCCCCAAGAAAGCTTGCATCTTGGTTTTTCACATAAGCTATTAGCATGGCTCTTTCTTTCTTACATTTTGTAAGTAGCATAAATTTATTGTTTACTATTAGAGAAGCCAGAAAGTTCAAAATCAAGGTGTCTAGTGAAGGCCTGATTCCTTTTTTTTTATCATTGAGTTTATTGGTACATTTTAGGTATACAGTACAGTTACATTCATCATTGGGATCTTGTGCCTTTACATGACAGGTGTTGGTTCTCATTTTTTCCCCCATATCCCTGCCTGCCCTTCACCAACTCCTCCCTTCCCTATTTACAAAGACTTTATTTCCATTTTTTCATTTTCTCACATATTTTTCTTTTCCCTTATTTCCTTTCTGCTATCCTTCCCACTTACCTACACCTTTATCCCCTTTTTACCTATTTCACATTGTCATTTATACCATTAGGATCTCATGTGCCATTATAGTTTTTCACACCAGAGAAATTATTCTGTATTTACACATGTGTGACCTATTTATTTCACTTAAGAGTACATCCTCAATATGCATCCATTTTCCTATGAATGACTATAATTTCTCATTCTTTATGGCTGAGTAGCATTCCATTTTATAGAAAAACCACAACTTCTTTATCCAGTTTCCAACTGATGGGCAAATGGACTGTTTCCAAACTGTGCTGCCATAAACATGGGTTTGCTTGCATCACTGTGGTATCATTATTTTAATTCTTTTGGAAAGATACCCAGCAGAGGGATGGCTGGGTCAAATGGAACCTCTAATCCCATTTCTTTGAGATATCTCCATATAAGCTGTTCGCATGACTCTTTCTATGTGGTGTGAAATAGGGGACTTTCAAAAGCTTTTATTCTTATACACATCTCCCTTATGTGTACTGTATGATTGACTATCATTACCATAAAAATCTTATTAAACGATTAAACTCTGGAAAGAGTAAGAAACACAAGATACAATACCTATCTTTAAAAGGATTATGCCTCAGTAGAAAGGATGGAACTGTACTAGTACATATAGAGTGAATTACATATGCTAAATGTTAGGTGACTGAATTCTGTTAGAGAATGTAGTGATCACAGAGGGTTGGTTGGACTGAGCAGGTTCTATGAAGCATTTGGGGATTGAGCTAGTTCTTGAAAGGTCCACAAGGGAAAAATCCAGAGGTACAAATATATCTAAATCTTGAGCAATTCCACAAAATTTAATTTTAGTAGGAAGTTGGTTATATACAGGAAATTATAGAACACAATTAGAGATCCATAGATAAGGACTGCATTGTGGAAAGCAGTGAATGTCAGATGAATTATGTTAGATTTAATACTGAAAGTAGTAGGGAGTCAATGAAGATTTCAGGATTGTGAGACATTGTGGGAAGTAAAGTGAATCATTTTGTAAAGAAATATTTTATGAAGTTTTTTTTCCTCATTGAGTTTTTTGGTACATTTTAGGTATATCGTACAGTTACATTCATTATTGGATCTTGTACCTTTACATGACAGGTCTTGGTTCTCATTTTTCCCCCTTGTCCCTGCCCTCCCTTCACCCTTCCTCCCCTCCCCCTTTACAAGCACTTCATTTCCATTTTTTCATTTTCTCATATTTTTTTCTTTTCCCTTATTAGCTTTCCCCTACCCTTCCCACTTCCCCGCAACTACAAAAGAGAACTAAAGGCCAATCTCCTTAATGAATACAGATGCAAAAATCTTTAATACGATACTAGCAAACAGAATACAGAGGATCATCAAGAAGATCATACATCCTTACTGAGTCGGATTTATTCCAGGGATGCAAGGACGATTCAACATACGTAAGTCAACAAATGTAATATACTACATTAACAAAGTCAAGGACTAAAACCATATGATCCTCTCAATAGATGCAGAGAAAGCATTTGATAAAATTCAGCACCAATTCATGATAAAAACCCTTCAAAAATTGGTATAGATGGTCTGTATCTAAACTTAATAAAGCCTATCTATGAAAAACCAAGAGCCAACATCATATTAAATGGCCAAAAACTGAAAACTTTCACGTTAAGATCAGGAATAAGACAAGGATGCCCACTATCACCACTCCTCTTCAATATAGTTCTGGAAACATTTGCCACAGCAATTAGACAAGAGAAAGAAATTAAAGCAATAAAGATAAGAAAGGAAGAAGTTAAACTGTAATTATTTGCTGAGATTATGGTACTCTACGTTGAAGACCCCAAAAACTCTACCAAAAGACTTCTAGACTTAATTGACACTTTTAGCAGTGTAGCTGGATACAAGGTCAACACCCAAAAATCAATAGCCTTCTTGTACACAAATAAGAGACTCACTGAGAGAGAAATTGGCGAAACAACTCCTTTCACAATCGCATCCGAAAAAATAAAAAAAAAGAAGTATCTAGGAATCAATCTAACAAAAGAAGCAAAAGATCTCTACCCTGAAAACTACAGCACTCTGAAAAAAGAGATGGAAGAGGATGTAAGAAAATGGAAAGATATCCCCTGCTCCTGGGTAGGAAGAATCAACATAGTGAAAATGGCCATACTGCCAAAATGACTATACAGATTTAATGGAATGCCAATTGAAATTATGAAGATTTATATGTTGAAAAGGGTGGAGGATAGATCGGGCCAGTGGATAGCAGCATAGTTACGACACCAGATAGGAAATACCAAATGAACTGAGAGATTGCGGCAGTAAACATTCTAAGACTAATTTACTGCAGGTCTGGATCAGGGTGAGATCATGAACCTAGAACAGAAAAAAATCAAGTTCAAAGACATTAATTAGGAAATGAAGTCTCTAAATTATTTTAATCCAATTAATTCTCTTCACACATCAAAATGAAGAGTTGCTCTTTTAGAACTCTATTCCCTCACAGCCTTTTATACATTTATTTATGCTGCAATATACCCAAATGTGCTGTTAACATCTCAGTTTCTTCTTAACCTGAAAGTTCCTCCAGATTATGTGGATTTATTTTCTTAATTTAAAAGCTTCTAGTGGTTATGGGATTTGTCCAGATTTTTCTTGTAGTTTATTTGTCTCTTTAGAGTCTACCAATATCTAATATATATTGAAGTCTTTAAAAGTGTAAAAATGAATCAAAGGTCAATAGGACAAGGTACCTTCTGATTAATAGAGAAAAAAGTAGATTTTGAGGTTGTTTTGTATTTGGAAGATTAAGAAAATAAGCCGGACGTGGTGGTGCATGCTTATAATGCCAGCACTCGGGAGGCTGAGACAGGAGGATCGCTGTGAGTTCAAGACCAGCCTGGGTTACATAGTGAGTTCCAGGTCAGTCTCAACTACATAGTGAGACTCTGTCTTAACCCCCCCCACACAAAAAAAAGATTAAGAAAATGGGACAAAATGAAAATCTCTCAACATCTCAATTTATTTCTCTCTGTGTCTGTCTGTCTGTCTGTCTTTGTCTCTCTCTCTCTTTGAGCTTACTGCTTTGGTAAGAGGATCAATCAGTTTGAGTTTAAAATATTGGATATAATAAAGCATGTGGATAATCTAGCATATAAAATAGGTGCAATAAATTAGAGTAGCATAAATGAAATTCATAAAGACCAGGGAAGGGTTTTAGAAAACCAAAGAATTCATTGGCCTATGTAATAATCAGATTAATTTCACCATGATTTGAGTTTGACCTTCCACTGTCCCTGCAAAGATGAAGTCACATACTACTAAAGGAAAATTAAAAGGAAGAATTTCAAATTTATTCATGTTACCTTTGGGCTAACATGGTATTTCTGTGGGACACAACTGTCCTTCCATGTCCACAGGCCCAAGGGCACTGCTTATCTTAAGGACTATCTTTTGAACAATTAAATAATGTAGAAAAGTGTCTCTTCTCCTCTGGAGGTGGATGGATTTCAGGATTAAACAAGTTTATGAAACTTGACAATTTTCCAGTGGCAAGGCATGGCCTTTTTACTGAAATACTGAAGAGGTATTTGCTCCTTTTCACCCTGAAATAACCATGAAATGGTTTGGCTGATGTTTAATTCTCTGGTAGTAATATAACATGCCAGTATGGTCAAACAAATCATCATCATTAGGAAGGCATGAATCTTACTCAGGCTGTTGTATGCATGTTTACTTAATAAGCGTTTCTTAAATTAAACTGAATTTCAATTGCAGTGATAGTGATGGATTTTCTTTGATTTACCATATGTAATGAAAAGCCACCCACTAGTGATATTTCCAGTCAAAGTGTAGGTATATTTTGTGGCCAGAAAATAGGGCAAGTAAATCTAACAAAACTAAGGAAGCAGAGTAGGGAACTAGAAATGTCATGGGCTTTAGAGTAAAACATACATGGATTTGAGCTTTGGCTTTGATAATTCCTACCTAAGTGAACTTGGGCAAGTTTATTAACTTCTCTGAGATTCAGTGCTGCATCTTCAAAAGAAGATCATAAAAAGATTACCCCCTAGTGTCATTATTAGCATTAAATAGCATAATCTGCAATCATCAGGAAAATATGTGTGAGAATCAATTTTAGCCTCATGAATTTAAGTGCCTTAAACAAGTGAGTAAATCACTGTATTATTACAGCTTGACTGGTGTGCTAGAATAACACCCCCTTCCAAAGATATCCATATCCTAATCCCTATAAATTTAACACCTTGAAAAGGGGATTTCACCAATGTGATTAAATTAAAGATCTTGAGAAAGGTAAATCACCTCACATTATTCAGATGGACACCATGTGATTGCAAGGTGTAATAGGGTGGCAAGAGGTTTATATGAGTCAGCTTTCCTATCATTTGGACAAGATACCTGGCACCTGTAATTTAAAGGAAGAGAGGTTTATTTTTGTTCGTGGTTTACTGAGGATTCAGTCCACAGCTCATTGGTTCCAAGGCAGAAGTGGCATGGCAGAAGATAGTTGCTCACTCCATGGCAGCTGGCAAGCAGAGAGAGGAGGAAAGAGCGGGAGACAAGAATACAGCCATCCAGGTCCTGCCCCCTAGTGACCTGTCTCTTCCAACCAGGCCCCACATCTTCACAACACATGAACTACTGAACTCATCAATGGGCAAATCCACTAATGGATATAGCCCTCCTCTCATGATCCAATCACCTTCCAATTATTTGAGACTTTGGGAGGATACTTTAAGCCATAAAAAGGGTCAATGAAGAAAAAAAAAGAGATGTATTAATGGAAACAGAAGATGGAGTAATGTATTTTAAAGATGGAGGAAGGAGGCTAAAGTAAAGGAATGCAGATGACCTCTAGAAACTGACAAGGCAAGGAAACAAATTTTCCCCTAGAGTCCTCAAAAGAGATGTATCCCAATCAACACTTAACTTAAAGACTTCCTACTTCCATAAATGTAAGATAACAAATTAGTTTTAAGCACTAAATTTGTAGTAATTTGTTATAGTGGCAATAAGAAATTATTAAATCCAGATTTGATAAGAAGTATTCTGCATGCCAACATTCTAAAAAAAAATCAGTGTTTGTGTTGAGACCATCAAATACTGCTGTAGCTGGGTACCATATCAATCATTGTCCAAACCCTCCAGAGTTCTTTTTCTAAATCATAGTGTCACTCAAGAACACAGCCCTTTGTTATTGTCAATGGTATAATTTCTCATAACATGTACTGGAATTGTTAATATGGGCTAAAATATTTGTGACCTGCCTCATGCGTAAAACTCTGGGGCTGTAAAATATAGCAGGGAAGATGGTCACTATTCCTTTTAAACTTTATGGGAAAAATGGCCTGCTTTAGCCACTTATTCCTAAGGCATGATTCTATTCAACTGAATGATTGGTACTGTTCTTATTAGTAACATAAGCTTCTGGTTTCTGCTCGACAGGATTAAGTTGCAGCTGATGTGCAGGTGACACGTGCACCATTCCAGCTTTGCAAGTGTGAGATTCATACTACTTTTGTGCGAGACAGAGAAACTGGAGATCTGAACTTCTATAGCTATATGCTTGGGCGAGTTGTTTGCCATTGCCCTAGAAAAGGAGATACATTTGAATGTTTACTTTTACTAGATTAGGAATGCACTTCTTTCGATTTTATAAAACCACTGAAGCAGACTGCTCAACACTGAACCAATGCTAAATTATTTTTGAAAGACCTTCCTTGCCATGTAATGAATTTTAACTGTAAAAGATGGTGGAGAATTCTGTTTCTTCCTTCCTTCATTGTATTTTTAGAAATAAAGTATATGCAATGTAAAAATCGTTATGGACAAAGTGTTTACTTTTTCTTGCCAGTGTCAATATAGCTTTAGTTTCAGTTCTTTTTAAATAGGGAGCGTCTACACCTTTAGCCCTTTTCCCAATAATGAATGTAACTGTACTGTATGCCTAAAATGTACCAATAAACTCAATAAAAGAAATAAAAATAAATAGGGAGATTTTATATGTTGGAAACAAAGCTTTAGCCACAAAGTTATTGAGGAAAAATAACAGACATGTCCACAAAAGACCAAACTTTATACATCCTATATATATTGCTAATGGAAATTCTAGATGTCTAATAATCAGAAGCATATAAAGTGTACCCAAATGACAGGATCCTTGTACTAATTCCTTCTTTTTAGGCAAATGACTAACATTAAAAGCCAAGCTCATATATAAGAGCTCATTACAATGCCTGGCATTTACTCATGACTTTCATTCATTCCTCAATTCAATAAGAAGTTGTTGAGCACCTATGATTTACGAGGTGTATAGTGATGAGTGATGGGAATATAGAGCTATCATTACCCTTGTGGATTTTAAATTCTAACAAATGGTACCTAGTAGACATGTATCACATGTTTGATAAGTGAATAAATGTATTATCTCATGAATAGTTTAAAATTTAACTACTCTGTTTGTGTGTGATCATATGATATTTAGAAATAGCAAAGGAGAGAAGACACCATAAGGGGATGAACACGCTATGTCTAGTCACCCATACCTGTGTCATTAACAACTCATTCTAAACCCTGCAATCTTCAATGATGGTCACTTATGTTATTATTAAGGCAAGAGAATGGACTCAGACATCTAAACAGAATTTGGGAAGAAAAGTGGTTCTAAGTAGTCTTAAATTAATTTAATTAGGTCAGAGTTTGTAAAAACTAGTGAATTAGTAAGTAATTTATAAAGAATATGGAATACAAAGTCACTTAGCCTGGATTTGAATCTCAAATATGTCTTGTGGATTTGAGTAACTCTCTAGACATTGGCCTAATGTGAAAATGAAGATAAAAATAATTGCCCTGAAGAGTTCTGAGGACTAAAGAAGATAATCTAAGTAAATCACATATTACCTGGCTCAACAGAAAATTTTCATTAAAAATAGAAATTGTAGGGCCAGGTATTTATCTCAGTGGCACTGCACCTGCCTCACAAGTGCAAGGTCCTGAGTTCAATCCCTGGTATAAATAAATAATAAATAAATAAATAGTAGTACTAACAGTATTAGTTGTGGTTTGTATTTGTCCACTTTCCATAAATGGAACAAAACACCTGAGATAATCAATTTAAAAAGGGAAAGGTTTATTTTGACTCACAGTTTCGGTTCAGTCCATGGACCCTTGGATGTGTTGCTTTGGGCCTCTGGAAGCCCAGTCCACTACAACAGGAACATGTTTTTAAAGGAGGCCTGTTCACCTCATGGTGTTTGAGGGGCAGAGAGAGAGATAAAGGAAAGGGTTATGTTCTTGATAGCTCCTTCAGGGGCATGCCTCTAATGGCCTAACTTCCTTTGAAATTGGTCCCACCCCTAAAGATTCTACCACTTTCCAGTAGTGCCACAGGTGAGGATCAAGCCTTTTAGCACATGGGACTTTGGAGACATTTAAGATCCAAACTACAAAATTGCTATTGTTATGGGTTTTAGTGTTTTTATGCTATGTTTTTATCAAATTAAGTATTTGGTGTATCCTGGGTACCTCTACCTCATGGTATTTCAAATACAAGTATATGAGAAAATACATCACAGAGAAGAAAACATAATCTTGGTTCTCTTTTCTGACCCAGGTATTCACTCCACGGTGTTTTTTCTGCCTCTTCAGTTTAAGCACCACCACACACACACGCACACACACACACACACACACACACACACACACACACACCTTGAAGAATTAATCTAGAGATGCTATGCCAGCTGTGATGGATTGATAGCTTCTGCTAGGGAAAATTTGTTGACAAAGATCCCAAGATTGCATTGGGAGTCCACACATGAAACTACTATCATAGATTAATAATGTTTGTTGAGAACTTGGATTAATAAGTGACAGCATGCATACAGTGCTTTCAAGAAAGAATAGGTCATTAACATTTCAATGTAATTTATCTTTTTCAGAATTTTTTACTAAACACACATGCCTTTTAAGGTTTAGTTCCTACTGTGGAATAAAAGTGTAGAGTTCTTATTAAATAAAATTTTGGCATTAAAAATGAAGTAAGAAAAATATTTGGTTCCACTGGCTCTTAGAACTGTATGATGACTTAATTACCTTTTTTTGGTATTGTATAAGTTGAGCTAATTGTATAATTCTAAAAATTTATCATAAATGTAAGATATCATATCTTTTTTATTTTTTATTTTTTGGTACCAGGGATCAAACTCGGGTCCTTGTGCTTGCGAGGCAGGCAATAGAACCACTGAGCTAAATCCCTGGCCCACAGCATTTCTCTTTTAATAAAAGTTCACTAAAAGCATATCATAGATAAGAATGTATATTCATATCATTTAATTCTAACTGACAATTTCAAGTGAAAGAGTTACTGATACATGCAATAATATATTTTCTGAGATACTTTGCTGAGAAAAAAATGCCAGACTCAAAAATGTACATGTTATATAATTCTATTTATATATAGACATCTGAATTTATAAAACATGCAAAGCTACTCTATGCAACAGTTCTCAAATTTTATTGTACAACAAAATCAACTGGAGAGCTTTCTAAAACAGTTTTCTAAGCCCCATCCCCAGGACTCCTGATTCAGTAGGTCTTGGGTAAGGCCTGAGAGTTTATATTTTTAACAAGTTTCCAGGATATCCACAAGGAAATGCTATTGGGTCAGGGGCTGCACTTTGAAAACATGGCAATAGAAACCAGAATAGTGGTTACCTCTATTTTGTGTGCCTGAGTGTAGAGGTAATGATAGGGAAGTAGCACACAGGAACTTTCTGGGTTGGTATATTTTGATAGAGTGATTGTTTGGTAGAGATATATACAAGTATATATTATCCAGATGTACCTTACAGATTTTTGCCTTATACTACATATTAATTTTACTTTTTAATTACTGGAAAGATCATGAGATTCGAAATTAAACAAATAGGTTTAAATTCCTAGTTCTGCCACTAACCATCTCTGTTTACACTTAGCAAGTTACTTTATGTATCATAATGATACTACTCCATAGAATTCATTGAGGATCCTTGTGAAATGCTGAGTACTATACTTGGAACAGAGTAAGTACTTGCTGTTATTTTATGACTTGAGTCTAAATTACAGGGGTCAAACAATTTCTCCTTCCAACATATGCTCTCCTACTTCTCCCCATTTTCACTGGAATTCGTCTTAGAAAAACCCTCATCACCTCATTGGCTAATACCACCTGTACTAGTGAAATTTCTACTGAAGCAAAACTTTTTATTGTTTCATAATAACATGAGTAAGTCCTTGCCTGGAACCATAAGCAACCCTGATTGTAAATAAACTGCTCTATCAATCAAGACAGGTGCAACTTGCTGCTCATTATGGCCACAAGATTGTTTCCTAAATGTCACCGAGAGTCCTTAACTAGGTAAATTACACATGAGATCCCATTCAACTTACAAAAATTAGTTATGAGGATGACTCAGGGAAGACACCTCTCTCTCTCTGAGGAAATAATCTTGGCAGTGTCTAGCGCCAAGAACATAAACTGAAGGCAAACATGTCGAAATTATAGATTCACAATTTTTGTCCCTGTTTTCCATGCTGCTGTAATTTATACTCTATATATTTGTTATTTTAAAGCTTCTAACCCACTAGGAGTTCTCAAAATGTGTTTTAATAGTATCCTTCATCTGATTAACTCTTTATTGCCCCATTTGATCTCATGATATTGGGAAAGATTGCATTTAGTTTAATTCAAAGAATGCTCTCTGAGGCTTTTCTCTGTGCTAAGCACTGTGTTACCTGGCACAGATATAGACCCTGAAAATACCTGTTGCCTGTCTTTGAACATTCTGTGAATGAAATAAGAAAGGCATGTAAGTAGACTATGACAGATATGAGTAAAGCAAGGTGTATCAAAGCAACGCTTACGTGGAGTATCTCAATCTATAGTAGAGGGCAGGGGATAAAGGAGAGTGCTAAAAGGGGTTTCCTAAAAAAATCCACGTTATGATCTTTAGAGTCAGAGGAAGTAGACTAAATCCAGGAGTTCATTCCAGGATAAAGGAAGAAGAGAAAAGTTTTGAATGCTTGGATAAGAAAAAGAAATGATATATTTAAGGACCAGATTTTACGTGCAGGTATGAATTACACCAGAGACAATGAAGAAATAATGGTTCTGGTTGGGCCTGGAAACAATCAGGGATTGAACTGTTTTGCCATGGATCAGAAATTTTCCACTGCTAAGCTGAATTAATGGTTTCTCTTCCCACACTTCTTAAAGGTGTGTCTAGCCCACATAACCCCAGAACTAACCTTCCTAGACTTGGAGATAGATGCCACAAGTGCACTGATGCTTCTATGAAACTGAACTTGAAAACAGTCCATGACACGGGTCGGAAAGCTAAGGAGACATACGAGTTCTGCTGTTATTGTCCTCACTCCATCTTCACCCAAGTTAGGGGGAAGAAACCATTTATATTGGGAAGTTGAAGAGCCAAGAATAGGTGCTATAAAATATGTTGTTTTTGAAGATTTATTTTGTGCTTATTAGAGGGGAAAAAAGTCTTACTTTTTTTATAGCAGAAGGCTTACAATTGATTAGACAGAGTGAAGACTCATCATTTTCCCCAGTGTTTTTATTAAAATGAATAAGCTATTGTATTTTTCACAAAATTATTATACAAGTGGCTGGCACATTTTTCCACCCCTCTGTTTTATAAAATTTTTCCTGTAGGCGGTCCTCCTCTGTAACCCTAACCCTGGCCTTTGTAATTGATCATTTTGCAGAGGTACTAACTTATTGTCCTCCAAGTAAGCACATGAAATGCTATCCCTGTAAACTAAGGTCTGCTCTCAGGACTCTATTAGAAGTCGCATCATTCATTCTCTGGCCATGATAATGATACCCTCTGAAAAGTGGTAGCTGAGTGGATCAAACACTTTCCCTAATCATTCATGCTGAATGAAAAAAGACCTGACCCAAGTTCCACCAATACTTTATATGGAGGGTAAGTGATATTCAAGATGGAAAAACACAAACAAAACCATCACAAACTGAAATTGTTACACACATACATGATGTGTTTGTGTTTGTTTATTTATAAAAAAGTTAGTGGATGGAAAAAGCAGATATTATATGAAAGCCCCTTAATCTTTCATTTAAATCATAAACCAAAAGGAACTTTATAGCCAAAAGTCACATTTTACTTCAAGGGAAATTAACATTTTTATCACAACAGTGAACCACAGGCATCCCTCCATGCCCCTGAATTCAATGTATCTCATTTTATTTTTTCCTCATTAGTTTATTGGCACGTTTTAAGTATACAGTACAGTTACATTTATCATTGGGACCTTGTACCTTTACATGACTTTTCTTGGTTCTTATTTTTTCCTCATACCCATGCCCCTCCCTTCACCCCCTCAACCCTCCCCAATCTACAAAGACTTTGTTTCCATTTTTTCATTTTCTCATATTTCTTCTTTTCCCTTATTTCCTTTCCCCTGCTCTTCCCACTTTGGCTACACCTTAAGCCCTTTTCTTCTTATTTCATATTGTCAGTTTTACAGTTTGGATCTTTCACTTTTAGTTGTTCATACCAGAAAAACTATTCAGTATTTACACGTGTGTCTTATTTATTTCACTTAAGAGTATGACCTCAGTATATCCTGTTTTAAATGGCACATAACATTTCATCTCATGAATATATCAATAATAAACTCATGAGCATTCCGGCAGTTACAACTAAAGCTACAGTGAACATCTCTTATACACAACTCTAAGTGGACATGGGGGTGTTTTCCTGGGATGAAGTTACAGAAGTAGAATGTTGATTAAGAGATAATGTTAATATTTCCTTGAAACTGCCAAACCATCTTCCAAAGGGTTATGTCCATTTGCACTTCTACAAGCAGCACGTATGAATGCATTTTTCCCAATTCCTCTTAAATGCTAATGAGTTGTTTTGAGGTTTTTTTTTTCTTTTTTGCTCTTTGAGTAATTACAGTGACCTTGTGGTATTTGAGTGGGAACTTTTCCTCAACTGCTAGTGGCAACCTGCACTGAAAAATCTCACCCAAATAAACAGTTCCTTAGCACACAGGGGTGGTTCTATAAGAGTTTGCTGAATGGTGATTTGCCAATTTTGGTAGTGATAAGAGTGACATCTGGGTTTGAAGCTGCCATCATATTTTTGCAGCTATTGCTTACTTCCAGGCACGGCAGAAAGTTGCTCCTTAAGACATTCTGCACAAACCATTTCTTGAGATGTCTCATCATTCCCTGCAGAATTGCAGCATGCATTCAGTGTTGCTATATCTTCATTAAGTTAGCTCTTTCAAGACTTAAAGCGCCTATCCCTATAGATTTTAGTTTTTCTTTTCTACCCCAAAGTAGCTCTTTCAACCATGGGAAAAAATGTAAGTAGCATTTTCTAGCAGTTGCTATGTGTCAGGAAATTTATTAGGCACAGTGCATATGTTATCATACTGATGCCTCACAATAACTCTGTGAAGCAGAACAAATATACAGGAAAGAACTGAAACTGAAGCACAGAAAGGTTAACTAATTTGTCCAAAGTCACCCAGGTAATAAGTGGAAGACCAAGCTTGCAACATAAGATTGTCTCTTTCCAAAGCCTATGCTCTTTCCACTGCACCCAGTTCTTTCCCTGTTCTGGAAGCATTCATATTTTTTACTGTGATTTTTTAAAATTTGAGAACACCTAGATGAATTCTTTCATAAAATACTTTCACTAACCAGTTAATACTCAATGTGAGAAAAGTGCTGTTTTGTGTCTTTGAAGTTGGAAAGACATTCAGAAAGTTTTTTTTTTTCTTTTCACTACAAATTTTAAGATTTGTTTAGTGAACTTTCTTTGGATGTCATTCAGGCTGCTGAGCATTCAATTATTGCCCTTTGTATCACTGCTTAGAATGAAGCAGAGTGAATTCAAGAGGAAAGTAATAAATGCTGTGGAAACAACACTGTCTTTTCAAAACTCTATCCCTGTCAAGATGGAGGTGTTAGTATAGTAGTCAGGCTATGGATTAAAAACAAGTAGACTTAGTTTTTGATGTTCTTGCCTACCTTTGGTGCTCACTCAGGAGTTCATAGTGCCATCTCTCTCAGTTACCTAGAGCTCAAGTTTTAACATTGCCACCCACTTCTGCTATTCCATCACTCCCTGAACATGTGTTCATTAGGATCTCTCACTCTCTTGTCTCATGTATCATATTTAACACTTAACTAAAATGAAGTGATTGAGAACTACAACTAAGGAACTGTTGACATCTAATGTCTTGCCAAAGGGTACTGGCATTGTTCCAATAAATATCTAAAATGCCATGCCTTAGCCCAAAAGGTAAGAGAGTTTCTAAGCTACTTTAGTTTCCCACACTGTGACTGAACACAAACAAGGAGACACCAACTGGAGAATGAACAAGTTTATCTTGTCTCTTTCTAAACTATGGTGCCTACGTACCCACAAAGAAATGCTCTGACCCCAAAAGACATAACACCTAGAAGTCTAGCCTCTTTATACTTACAGTAACCTTTGATTCTATAGAGAACTATTATTAATATGTTTCTATTTTGCTTTTCATTAGTATATACATGTGATACATATTAATAGCATTCAATTTGGAGTCTAGGTACATATATCATATTTTGATCATCTTAATCCTTTTCCCCCCTCTACCCTCCACTCTTCCCTTTCCTCAGATTCCCTTCCCCTCTTCCAAAAAATCCACCTACTTGTTTCCCACAATTTCTCCTTTATTTTGCTCTTTAAATTATTCACATTTTTGATTTCCCATATTAAAGAAACCATGGTGATGTAAACCTTCTGTCTGGTTTATTTCATGTGACATTATGGTCTCAAGATCCATAGCTGGGCCTGGGCTGCAAGCACTACCTGGAACCAGAAGTGGCTCTGATTTTATTCTAAACACCCCTGTTGCTGGATTTTATCTGATGGGCTTATCCTTCAGTTTTCCTCCCAATGGTTGAGTTTTTGTTGACCTTCAGTATTCGAGGACCTGTGAACCTTTTAGAGAATCTTCCCAAGCATCTCTTAAACACTGCTGCTATCCTGCCATGATGATCTCTACCTTAATATAATCCTAAAGGTGTTATTAAGATCTTCCAGTGATCATGTTTCAAAATGCTTCATGAATTTTACATTGCTGACTTATCAAGATTATCTCATTGAGCCTGGACCATCACATATAGTAGATCTTTCAGAAGAAGTGTACATTAATAAAGATATTTTGTAGGCACATCGGCCTATGTTATCTATGTCTGTGTGAAATTACATATCATTTTCAAACTATAAATGAGTCCACTTTTAATTCTATCAAAGAAAGGAATGATAACAGTTGACTTGGCTGCATATTTAAGCAACCCTCAAGTCATACCAGTAGACAATTATCTAACTCACCCATAGGTGCCATGAGACGTAGTTAATTAACCTGACCAAAGCACAGTGGTCAAGATCATAGTCTCTGAAATCAGGCATAGGTGAATTCGGATGCTGGCTCTATTAGTTACTAGCTACGTTACCGTGAGTAGGCCATATATCCTACTTGAGGCTCAGATTTCCCACTTGCAAAACAGGGATTATAATAATATTTACCTTTGGACAAAGAAGATGTGGATTTTCTAAAAAATGGAATACTACTCAGCCATAAAGAATGAGAAATTAGATTCATTCATAGGAAAATGGATACATATTGAGGATATAAACCTAAGTGAAATAAATAAGTCACACATGTGTAAATACCCAATAGTTTCTCTGGTGTGAAAAGCTATAATAGTACATAAGATCCTAATGAGATAATTGACCTCGTGAGATAGGAAGAAAATGGCTAAAGGTGTAGGGAAAATGGGAAGGGTAGGGGAAAGGTAATAAGGGAAAAGAAAAAAATATGACAAAATGAAAAAATGGAAATAAAGTGTTTGTAAATGGGGAGAGGAGGAGGGTGAAGGGAGGGCAGGGACAAGGGGAAAAAATGAGAACCAAGACCTGCCATGTAGAGGTACAAGAACCCAGTGATGAATGTGATTGTACTGTATACCTAAAATTTACCAATAAACTCAATAAATAAAAATAATGATAATATTTACTAGGCTGGAGATATAGCTCAGTGGTAGAGCATATTTGATCCACAGCACAAATAAAATAAAACAAAACGGAATAAATACTAGTATTAACCTTATAGTGTTGCTTGTGAGGATTAAACAAGTATATACATTTATAATGACTGAAATGGTTTAAGCACTCATAATCAATGGCTATTGATACCAATCCCAACTGTAACAATATGCATTTTCTTGTTTATAATTATTCTGGGCTGTGGAACCAAAGTAGTATAAACACCAGAACTGCTTTGGAACAGTTAATTATCTATCCACTTCTATTTATGCAGGCTAAAATGGTCAAACTTTCTGCTGAGAAAAACCTCATTAAATATCAGTGCCAATCTATGCATGCTTTTGTTGTATTCCACCAATTTCTACCACCATAATAAATTGGATTTGTGTTTTCAGACAATAAATAGTAAAGTTTAGCAAGCCAGACTGGAGAAAAAAGCCTCTTGCCACGAATCATCTCTGAGTTTCTGCTGCCCTTGGCCTTTACCTGGTATTTGCTAAACATAATCCCCAGAAAACAAAAAGATGTTCAAAAGCCTCTTTAGCTTTCTTAGATGAGAAAGTTGATGCTGTCATCAGACTTAAAGCTAAGACACTACTAATTATTTTTCCTTAGTTGAAATGACAGTTTTCCTTGGGCCAGGAGGTATAAGCCAGTTATTATCACCTATGAACACTAATCACTTTCTCTCAGAATAAAACTACAGAATACCAGAGATCACATGTAAATCTACAAAAGTTAATCTCATAGAACTTGAGAGTAAAATAGTGTTTATCACAGGCTGGGGAAAGTAGCAAGGAACGAAAGATGTGAAGAGGTTAGTCAATGTGTACTAAATTATAGTTACATAAGAGTGAGAAGTTCTGGTGTGCTATTGAACAATAGGGTATATATGGAAAGAATAATGTACTATGTATTTCAAAAAGGTAGAAGAAACCATTTTGAATATTTTCAATATAAATAAATGGTAAATATTAGAGGAGAGATACATTTCAACCCTATTTTAAAGTTACACAGTGTATACATATATCAAAATATAGCATGGTACCCCATTCATATGTACAAATTTATACTAGTTAAAATGAATTTAAATTTTAAAAATCAGAGGCAAACAGAAACTTGTAGGGTAAGCATTAGGTTACTGGACTGAAGCCTCTTTATTTTGACAAATTAGGGTACAAAAGTCAAAGATAGAATGTAGCTTCACTCAAAGAGTCTAGCAAAATTGGACCTACAATTCTCATGTCTTTGTTTCTAGTCTATATCTTGAAAAGTCCCTATCCAGACCTAAAGCCCATGTTGATCGTTCATCCCTAGCCATAGGCAATTACAAATCTTTGTTTGACAGCTCTCATTGGGGTGGAGGGAGCTGCTCTCCTCACACTAGATCTGGTACATTTTGTTTTCTGGAGGAGTTAGAGTTGAGGGTTTGGGCTGCCCCTTCTGAGCCACTCATGGACACACACACACTCACACACACACACACACTGTGTTCCTAGCCCAAGCATGTCCATTTGTAGGCTCCCTTATTAGTGGCTGCCACTGAGACATTTTCAGGTATCTCTGTCTATCTATCTTTATTAGGGATCTTGACTAAAACATTTTCTATGCAGTGACTCAGAGAATTTTCACTCCTACTTCTTCCTTCTCTCCTTATCTCCAGTCTACAGATCCATAAGGAGGAAAGAACTTTCAGTTCAGAGCTACCCTGCTATGAGAATTAAACCTCTCTGTCCTATATCATTCTGACCTTGACCTTAAACCATTCCGTGGGGACTAATGCAGCTCTAGGGAGTTGGCAATATCTGTGCCTCTTACCTGTACCATTGCAGTAAGTACATTAAGCACTTGATCATTACTTTTATTTTGGATTTTTGTT
Organism: Fukomys damarensis; assembly: GCF_012274545.1. Taxonomy (NCBI): domain Eukaryota; kingdom Metazoa; phylum Chordata; class Mammalia; order Rodentia; family Bathyergidae; genus Fukomys; species Fukomys damarensis. The sequence continues at coordinate 99,367,411 of NW_022900951.1, forward strand.
CTAATTGACTACCTTGACACCTGGCTCCTTGAGTCCTCTTTCTAATCTGCTATTCAGCTCTATTGCCTCAGCCTGACAGGGGTTATTTTAAAGGAAGTCTGTTTTCTTCCATTTAAAAGTAACTTCATGCAATGTAGATTCAGGGCAACCTCTAATTTAAATACCCCTCATGATTTTATTAATCTACAGATTTCATATTTTGATGGTTGCTAATCTTCAGTTGCATCAGAAATATGTGGCTATTTTAAGATATAT
>NW_022900951.1:99367744-99412541 GCF_012274545.1 Fukomys damarensis
GAAGAAGATCATGATTTTACATTTTGAATAATGAACATACTAGAATAAATACTGCATTATAGAAAATATTCTTCAAAATACAATTAAATAGAAAAAATAAAATTATTATTCTGTATATTTACATAGCCACAGGTGCATATATACACACTCAACAAAAGCAATGATAACAGACTTAATTTTTCTGTCTGAAAATAGCCAGATAGGCTGGATAGGATCGTAATCTACTTTTAAACCAGATATTTGATATCCACCAGGCACAGACTGGAATCTATTACAACTATTTTCTTTAATACAATACAAAGGATTATAAAATACAATCTGGGAATCTTAGTGATAATCTTTCTACAGAAAATCTTAGTGTGTGTGTAGCATACTGAACTTAGAATCAATTCAGACCATATTTCAGTGGCAGAAGCTGTTTCTGTATATAAGAAAAATATCTGGCAACTTCAAAAAATAGCAGGAAAATCCCAAATGGAGCCAAATCTCTTGGGATGTAGAAATGATAGGAGGCTTAAATTAAGAATCTGGAAAACTGCCTAATTAATATAATGCTGCAGTAGGAATGTTTAGATTTGAATTCATCTAAAAAGCTAAAGATATAAATGTGAAACAACACAGGCCTGAAAAGGTACACTGTGAATCTTCATTTCTAACGTTAATTTAGCTTTCTATACTGGATAAATATATTTAGGTGATATTGAAAATGGTAACCTATTTAATTTAAATGTTAAATTCTAAATTATGAAGTTTACATCAAAACCAACATTTCACATGAGCTGACCATCCCCACTGGAGTAAAGATAGCCTCTTTAATAAATGGTGTTCGAAAAAATGGATCTCAACCTGCTAAAGATTACAACTAGACCCTTATCTTTCACCATGCACTAAACTAAAATCCAAGTGTATTAAAGATCTAAATATTACAACAGAAATACTAAACTTGCTGGAAAATAAGTTAGGCAGAATTCTTGAAGACATTGGCATGGGAAAAGACTGTGAACAAATCCTCAGTAGCATGGGAACTAGCAGAAAGAATCAATAACTGGGATTTCATCTTATTAAAAAGCTTCTGCACTGCAAAAGAAACCACTAGCAGAACTAAGAGACAACATACAATGTGGGAAAAAATTTTTACCAGTTGCTCCTCAGACAAAGAACTATTATCTAGAATATATAGAACTCAAAATATGAACAAACATTTCTCAGACAAAGAAGTAAAAGCAGCAAGTAAATATATGAAAAAAATGTTCCACGTCACTGGTCATTGAAGAGATGCAAATAAAAACACTGAGATTCCCCCCTCACCCCACAAAGAATGGCTGCTATCAAGAAATCAAACAATAAAAAATGTTGGCGTTGTTGTGGAGAGAAAGGAACCCTTCTCCATTGTTGGTGGGAGTCCAGATTGGTGCAACCACTATGCAAATCAATATGGAGATACCTCAAAGAGCTGGGACTACAGGTTTTATTTGCCCCAGCCATCCCTCTACTGAGTATCTTTCCAAAAGAATTAAAAGAATCATAACACAATGATTTATGTGCACCTATGTTTATAGCAGCACAGTTTGTAATAGCTAAAACTTGGAAACAGCCCATTTGCCCATCAGTTGGAAACTGGATAAAGAAGATGGGATTTTTCTATACAATGGAATACTACTCACCCATAAAGAATGAGAAATTATGGATTTTCCTAAGAAAATGGGTACATATTGAGGATATACTCCTAAGTGAAATAAATAAGTCACACTTGTGTCAATACGAAATCATTTCTCTGGTGTAAATAAACTATAATAGTACATAAGATCCTAATGATATAATAGACAATGTGAAATAGGAAGAAAAGTGCTAAAGGTGTAGGGAAGGTGAGAAGGGTAGGGGAAAAGGTAATAAGGGAAAGGAAACAAATAGGAGAAAATGAAAAAAATGGAAATAAAATGTTTGTAAATGGGGAGAGGAGTAGGGGGTGAAGGGAGGGCATGGACAAGGGGAGAAAATGAGAACCTAGACCTGTCATGTAAAGGTACTAAGATCCCAGTAATGAATGTATCTGTAACATATACCTAAAATTTACCTATAAACTCAATGAGGAAAAAAACACATTTCACAATGCACTTTTTTAAGGCAAAATAAAGGTTATATTCTAGATAATGTAATGGTTTCTTGGCACCCATAATGCAAGTGATAGTTCAGAGATGAGAATGTTATTGCTATATGGGAATTACATCTAAATTTTAAAACATTTTTTATTAAGCCAAAATACAGACCTACTAAGTTTGGTATATTCTTTGAGCTATCTTTAGTGTTTCTTCTAAAAAGCAGGTGGTATTTGTATCAATGATAAAAATTTCCATACAGAATCTTCTTTCTCACTCTTCTGGTTCCATTAAAAATATGTTCTATTATATTACACAGTAAGTCAAAATTAATTATCACTCTGAAAACTTGTTTTACCCTAAGTCTGGCTAAAGCACTCCAGGTTTTACTATTGACTATTTCTATAATACTGCCATTGCTTCCAGTTTTTTGGTTTTTTTTTTAAGAAATAGAATATACTTTCACAAATTTCTATAATGTGTCTTGGGAAAAGTAAGGAGGTACCGCCATAATTATGAGATTGCTGAGGTAGTGTTTGGAATTCTCCATGTGAGCCAATCAACGTAAGGAGATGGACACGTATTGTTAATGTTGTAAACAGTAGTGCAGCCTGAAGCCTGAGTCTATCCAGAAAGGTTGTAACCAAATTTGTCATCATGTCACTGATAAATAAGCATCGAAACATAAATCAAAGAACCACATTATATTCTACCTTCAACTTTTTGTAAACCATGTTTTGTGGATAACTTCCGTTTTACCGTAAGGCTGATATATTTCAATATTTTGAAAACATCATTACTAGGTTTGAGTTGACAGAGGTCATCTAACCAACTACCATTATGTTGAGTACTAAGAAGTACATCTTGCAATAAAATTATCGAAAAAGAAAAGTCATTAAATTTCTCAATCTTTCCTGATACTGCAGAGAAAAAAATTAGAGGCTACTCTTCTGATCCTTTTTATTTTGTTTTGTTTTGGAATGAGGATAGATTTATTCTGCTTCATTGCACGAGTACACTGGAGTGAGTACTAAAACTAGGCCCCTCCAGTTAGTAAAAATATAAACTTTTAAAATTCTCTGACCCCATATCTTATAACTAGAAAATATACAAAAGCATGTATTATTACATGCTATGTTTCACATAATACATATTGGATGCTTACAGTGTCACTACATATGAATTGTCATAGAAGAGTAGCTACAAAATTTTAATATCCTAGCTATCTTTGCCATCACCATAAATATAGTCACCATCATTTACTTTCATAACTTGTTATCCACTATAATTTAAAAACGATAGCATTTTCAAGTTGGTTACTATATTATGTCCATTTTAAAGTCTTATTTAGTTTTTAATGAGCAAATAATTACATATATTTATAAGATGCAATGTGATGTTTTGATATATATACCTTTTGGAATGACCAAATCAGGCTAAGGAGCATATCCATAACCTCAAATACTTATCATTTCTTTGTGATGAGAGAATTTAAAATCTTCTTTTAACTGCTTTCAAATATAAAATACAGTACTGATCACTAGTTACCGGAGCTTCTTCCTATCTTTTTGTATCTTAATACTCATCAACTAACATCTCCACTTCCACATCCCACCCCTCTATACCCAGACTCTGTTAACTACCACTGTACTTTGTTTCTCTGAATATGATTGCTTCAGAATCCTTATATAAGAGGGAACATGCAGTATTTATCTTTCTTAGTATGGCTTATTTCATTTAATAATGAAACAATGTCCTCTAGGCTAATCCATGCTCTTGCAAATGAATTTATAAGTTTAATTTATAAGCTAAATTATATTCTATTTTGTGTACATACACATTTTAATACACTCATCTATTAATGGAAATGTGTTATTAGGAATAATACTGAAATATACCTGAGAGTATAGATGTCTTTGTCATTCCAATTTCAGTTTCTCTGTTTATGTATCCAGTAGTGTAATTCCAGGATCATATGATAATTCTATTATTACTTTCAGGAGGAACTGCCTCTCTATTTTCTGTAATGGGTACACAAATTTTCAATACTATCAAAAGTGTATAAAGGTTCCCTTTTCACTAAATACTTGCCAACATTTGCTATTTCTTTTAAAGTCAGTGCTTCATCAGCAGTTACATATACAGACTCACAGATGCTGCTCTGCTCTGAACATTCATCAGCTTCTCATTGCCTACTGGATAAAATGTAAAGTCCTTGGATTTGATATTGGTGGAAACTTAATTTTAGGTATTTTCTTCTACCATTTGCACCACATATACCCTCACTATTTTGAACTTCTTACATTTTCTAGGAATTATATGATCGTTCACAGCTCTCTGCTTTTGTTAATGGTATTTTCTCTGCTTAGAACTGTCTTTTTTAAATGAATTTCTCCCATGAATTATTGCAAATTCTTCCAAATCCACTCTAAAATTTACCTCTTTTATGAAGTCTTTTGTGGCACAGAAAATTCTGGACAATCTTTCTTAAATTTTCATCTAGGGCTCAGTGGAGACTTCATAACTACTCTATAGAAAGCTTTTGAAAGGTAGTATAATTCTGGCCTGTGAAACTGAAAAAAGCTTCTAGAAGTGCAGAAATTTTGTATTTTATCCATATGTTCTGTTCATTACTGAAAATAATACTGGCAGTAAAGTCACTATCTTTTTCCTAAACTCATTTCTCTTTCTAAACTCTCAATTATAAATTATAACAACTCCATCTTCTCAATCTAACATCATACATTTCTTTCTAACTCGCATCATGGTTTGCTTAGATTATTGCAACAGCTTCTTTCCTCCAGCACTGCCAGCTTCTAGTCCATACTGCAGGCTGCTACCAGAGAAATTTTTCTAAAATGCAAAATTGATGCTGTTACTTTCCAATTTAAACCCTTTAAAGGCACCCCACTCTGCATTATAGAGGCCAAAAATGTTGCCATGGTATGCAATGGACTTTCACAGTCAGATCAAACTACATTTCATACTGGTCTTTTGCTATGACTCCATGAAATGTTCATACCAGATAAATTCAACATGTTCCACAACTCTTGGGGCACATACACAATTTCACCTAACTGTAGTTCTGCGCACATGAATTTTTATGCCTTCACCATGTTTATATTATTTGTATCCCAACTATTACTGATTCTTTTTTTTTATTGTGTTTATTGGTACAATCTAGGTATACAATACAGTTACATTCATTACTGGGATCCTGTAGCTTCACATGACAGGTCTTGGTTCTCATTTTTTCCCCTTGTCCCTGCCCTCCCTTCACCCCCTCCTCCTCTCCCCGTTTACAAACACTTTATTTCTCATATTTTTTTCTTTTCCCTTATTCCTTTTCCCCTATCCTTCCCACTTTCCCTACACCTTTAGCCCTTTTCTTCCTATTATTACTGATTCTTTGATCACAAACCCCGTAATACCTTATTTCATGATATTTCAAGTCCCATTTACACTTCACAAAACTGAATTACTCTTTTTGGCCTTTGATTGTGATATAAATACTTGCATCATGCCACTTCTCTGGTTACTGGTCTGTAGTCTGCATTGGACTATGAGTTTTTCTAGGGTAGTGGCCTTCCTTAATTCATCTGTATCATAGTAAGCACCTACTGCAGAGCTTGACATACCAAGGCATCCAAAAGCCAGTTCAAAAATATCCACTCAGTGCCTTTTACCTTGTTCACGGTTCTTACTGTAGAATCAGATTCTTCATCAGATGAACGCCAAAGAAGACTCTACTTTACAACAAATTCCTCTCAGTAGTAAAAAAATTTACTTTTTAAAATATAAAACATTTTAATTTTTATTAGTAGTATGTGTTTGTGACCCATAATAATTACATCCTCCTTCGGTCAATGGGTACATATATGTATCACATATTGACTCTTTGTATAGGCTATTCCCTCTAAGATCCCCTCCCCTTCTCTCCCAGATCCCTTTCCTATCTCCATAATCTACATTCCTGTTTTCTACTATCTCTTTTATTTTGCTAATTAAATTATTGTATTTTGGGTTTCTCATATAACAGAAACCATCCGATATTTCCATATCTGACTTATTTCACTTAGCAGTATGGTCTCACAATCCATCAATTTTCCCACAAATGAGTCAAATGTATCCTTCTTTATGGCTGAGAAGTACACTATTATGTATCATCTATCTCATATTTCTTTGGCCTTTCATCTTGTCAAAAGGCATATAGGCCACTTCTATGATTTAGTGATTGTAAATTATGCTGCCATAAACATGGATAAGCAATCACCACTGTAAGGTGGTGACCTTCACTCTTTTGGAAGGATACCCAGAGATACAGCTGGGCAAATGGAATTTCTTTTTTTAAAGTTTTTGAGGAATCTCCGTAAAAATTTCCATAGTGCTTGTACTGGTTTACATCCCCACCAGTAATATATAGAAGGCCCTTTTCCCTACAACTTCACCAGAATATGTTGTTTGTGACCTCGATGATAACCATTCTTACTGGAGTAAGATGTGATCTCATGGTTGGTTTAGTTTGCACTTTTCTAATGGCCAAAGATGATGAACATTTTGTCTTGTATTCAATGGCAATTTGTTTTTCTTCTTTTGAGAAGTGTTCATCAGTTTCAAATTCCCGTTGTTTGATTGGGTATTTTATTTTTAGGGGTTTAATTTTTTGAGTTCTTTATTTATTCTAAATATTAGTCTCTTGTCTGAGTTGTATTTGACAAAAATTTTTACACATTCTGTTGGCTGTCTCTTTATTCTATTTGTTGTTTCTTTTGTTATGCCAAAGTTTTTAATTTTGTATATTCTTATTTTTGCTTGGTATTATTTCTTGCGCAACTGGGGTTCTCTTCAGAAAGTCGTTGTTCATGCCTATTTCTCTAAAATTTTTACCAGTTTTATCTCTAATGGAAGCAGTGTTTATGTTTTTATATCTAGGTCTTTGATCTATTTTTATTTGATTTTAGATACTTTTTTATTTTGGTACCGGAATGGAACTCCAGACCTTTCATTTGTGAGGCAAATGACAGAACCACTGAGCTAAATCTCTGGCCCTGATTTGATTTTAGTGCAGGGTGAGAGTATATAAATATAGATTAATTTTTCTAAATGGGGAGGGGAGGAGGGGGTGAAGAGAAGGCAGGGACAAGGGGAAAAAATGAGAACCAATACCACCTGTCATGTAAAGGTACAAGATCCCAATAATGAATGTAACTGTAGTGTATACCTAAAATGTACCAATAAACTCAATACAAGAAAAAATAAATAAATAAAATTAAAAAATTCTCCCTGTGGATAACCAGAGTTTCCAACAAGTTTACTAAAGGTAACATCTTTTCTCCACTGTATGATTTTGTCTTCGTTGTCAAGAATCAGATGACTAAAGGTGTATGAGGTTGTTTCTACATTCTCAGTCCTATTGCATTGGTTAAAATGCCTGTTTTTGTTGCAGTACTGTACTGTTTTTATTATTGTAGGTTTGTAATATAACTTGGAATCCTATATGATAATACCACCTGTTTTGCTCTTTTGTTCAGGATTGCTTTGGTTTTCCTTGGCCTTTTCTGGTTTTATATAAATTTTAGGATGTTTTTAGTCCTGTGAAGAATGATGCTGATATTTTTTTGGAATTGTATTACATTTATTTATCATTATAATATTTTAGCCATTTTGACTATATTCAGGAAAATATAATTGGAGACTGGAGGAAGGTGTAAGAAGGTTGGAATTAATTAATATACTGATAGAAAGCTTGCGTTCTAATCTTCCATACAAAATTTTTGATGTGGGTTAAACTAACATGACCATGAAAGATATCTAAAGCAGTAATTAATTCTCATTCTCCATTTCACATACATAAATACCTCACATATATGAATAGAAAAAAAGTGCACAATACGAAAAGAGAATAGTATCAGCTCTTCATCCTATTTATGCTAAAGTCAGAATTCCACCAGTGTGTTCTTCCCCTTTAGTTCAAAGACAGAGAACTTGTCTTATAGCAGTTGTGGGTAGCTGAGCCCCAGTAATTTTTGGTTGTGCCTAGGAGATTGGATGTACTCACTGTTTCTAGTTATTTGTTTTCTTACCTTCCTATGAGTGAAGGGGCTGTTGGGTCCAGATGTACTATCTAGACTGCTTCTTTTTCTCTCTGCAGACAGAGCTCCATTAGATTTCATCAGTACTCCTGCGGTCATGACTATCTTGATATTTTTTGTTTTGTTTTGTTTTTGTACTGGGGATCAAACTTGGGACCTTGAGCTTGCAAGGCAGGCAGCAGAACCACTGAGCTAAATCCTCAGCCCAATTGAGGATTTTGCCTCTTATGATTGGTCAATTTCAACTGTATTAGAGAAGGGAGGACACAGAGGGATGGATATTTCACCTAATCTCCTTATCTCTTGAAGGGCTTCCTTCAACTCTATGCCCTTCCCTTTGTGATTATCCCTTCAGCTGCTTCTATCTGCTCTCTCTCTATTTCTACACTTCGCAAAACTTTCTTGTGCTGGTGCTAAACCACACCCTTGGTTTTCTATGCACCTACACTTTCTGTTTGCACTTCACAAAATGTCTCTATCCAGCCCTTAAATTCAGTAGTGTTTGGGGCTCAGCTGAGGAAGGATCTTCTGGTTGGATTTCAGCAGCATTTGATGGAAGGGGTCCAACAAGGGCACAGATCTTGATAGCTTTTGATGAGCAGTGGGATGAATCCTGCATGGGGAACAAACTCCGTGATGCTTAACCACAGGTAGTGGGTAATATTTCACATGCGTGCAGAACTTGGTGCTATTTGGAGGGAGGCAGTGGGAAAGTTCGCACTCCAGCATTGTGCTAGTGCCTTTTCTCCACACTTATATTTTATAACCATTTCATGTCCCTATGACCTGTAATACCACAGAACTGTCTAAGATTAGTTCCAAGTCACTATCCAGGACTGTGACCTTGTTTCTTTCAGTCACCAGGGCTTGTTGGTTCTAACTCAGTCAGTCCTTAGTGCCTTTATCTCCTATGTGTATCACCTCCAGCTGGGCCTCTGTCTCCAGTAGGAAGAGAGCTAGGACAAGTGGGCACAGGGCAGTGTCTGTTAGGATCCGGCACACACAGCAGCAGCCTTGTGGCCACTATTGCACTTGGATTCTTTCCTCAAGGAGATATCCTTTCCCAAGATAGTGTGCTCACCAGATCTGAGCTATAAACTGTGGCACAATTGGGTGATGGCTCTGTTTCTTGCTCTATACACTCCTGATACTGAAATTTGTATGGTGGGCTTCACTTTCCAGTTGTCTTTCCATGACTAGGTAATTGTCATACTCCCTCCCTTACCTTGTGTGCATCTTCTGAACATCTTTTGAGCTCCACTGCCTTTAGTTTGCCACAATGTCAACATAACCCATTTTCAAAGTATATATTTTGCTAGAAATTGTTACTGAACATTAAAAGTTAGTTAACTTTTGGTTTGTGAATTGAGTCATAGATAAATCAAGCTAAGTAAACAAATGAAAATTGAAATAAACTATGATGTTTGAATTAATTTGTTCATGTCCACATGAACAAATGACATTGAAACTCTGGCCAACCTCTATCTTGTCTTTTCAGTTTAAAACATACCAATTACTAAACAGATAAATTTTCACTATAGGCAGTTTGTACCTAATGTTTCCTTATCTATTGACTAATTTGATTTTTACAACCCTGGAAAGTTGGAAAGAGGTTGTACTATGCTTCCTTATCTCTAAAATACTATAAGATGAAGTATTAAGTTAATTACCACTCTTCTTAGAAAAATAAACAGCCTGTTAAATAGATCTTAAGACTTACTGTGGCTTGAAAGATTTTTAAAATGTGAAAATAAAACTTTTGCCTTACACCTGAAGTCATGTAGTGTTCTCATTTATGAAAATGTGGAACCTGGGCCCTGGAAGACAAACACTCATATCAAATAGCTATTAAGTAGGAGGCACACAGAAGGATTTGACCTGTTTGATAGGTAGAACATGTTTTCATGCTACTGTATTTTCTTAATGGTTGTCCAACGGAACAATCTTTTATAAATTTAAATAAGGGGGAAATCCTATAATTAACTGAATTTGAGAAACATGGAGTTGAAAAATAGACTTATTTACTATATAACTTTTCAGAGCTTTTATTATGCTAATTAAGAGACACTGTGAATTTCAAAATAAGATTACACTAGAGTATAACATAAAATTATTTGACCATACAACCTTTTTGTATCTTCTGTAAAGTATCTTGTGGGACTAATGTTCTTTGGAGCACAATTGAAAAGCTGTACTATGCCAAAATAGAATTTTATCAGCTTCCAAAAGGCATGAACCACAATGCTCAATTCATTTCCTGTCACTTTCAAAGATGGTGAAGCACCAGCTTATAGATCTAGTTGCCAAACTTTTATCCAACTTGACTGACTACAGAGCACTGAAGCTAGAATCCTTATTAAAAATAAGTTAAGGAAGTATTCATCAACATATTATTAATCAAAACATTACTATTCTGGAATTTTGTAATATTACAAATAAGATCTAGAAACAATTGCGGTTCTGTAAAGACAGCCTTCTACTAGAAACACAATTCTCATGTAAAATTTGTATACATTTTGGGCAATACCCTTAAAACTTGGTAGCAGATTTTTTAGGAGCATCTACAGAAACATCCATTAGTTAATAGAAACTTTAATTCATTTATTCAAGAAATAATTCCTGAATGTCTAGCATTTGGCAGGCATTATGCTGAGCACTTGGGGGGGGTGATGGTAAATAGGACAGATCAATCTCTGCCATCATGATGCTCAGAGTCTACAGTAGAAAAAATTGATATACAAAATACGGTCTAATAAATATTTCTTCCAAGTCTGAACCTACAAAATTCTGCAGAGCATGGGGCATCTACCTGCATAATTCATTCCCCAAAGTAACAATTTGATATATCTGAATTATAGATGCCAAAGGAGAGCCAAGAGCTTAACTTAATAGAATAACTGTCTCATTTTTTTCTGCTTACATTGCCAGCAAAGTGTTGCTTTTACTGATGTCTCATGATTTTAAGGCAAACAAAAATCTCTAACATCTTCACCAGTACTACAATTTGATCTGCTCTTACAGATGAACAACATTTCAATGTATTTGTAGAAATCTATCTGCCAGGTGCTGATGAAGAACTATTTCTTTCAAAAATATTGTAAGTTTTGTGGAGTTCAGTAATCTAGTGGGCTCACCACAAGAAACTAGTTAAAAAATACCTGCTAGACTTACGAATCTGTCCTGTGCAGTGTCAAAAAGAAACATAAATAAAGTCCCTTGCATCATTATAGCATTAAACACTACTTTGCTACCTAGAGCTTTCTTTGTTTCTTCATTTTACACATATGCTACTTGAAATATTTCTCCATGTCCATAAAGAAGAATACATTATTCCAACAAATGCCTTCATTGGTTGAACATTTTATGTCATTTTTACCCCTAAGTGACATGCTATAAGTTTTAAGATATCTGTAAATCATGAGAGCTCTTTTTCACTATCATTTTTATGAATTACTGTTTTTACTCTGGACTCTTTTTTATCAGTATTTACATTATCATTTTTAACATTTTATTTATGTTTAACTTGAAAATAATAATCATATATATTTATGGGTTGCAAAGTTATATTTCAATACATGTATACATTGCAGAATGATTGAATGAGAAAAATTAGCATATATGTTATTTCAAATAGTTACCATTTCTTTGAGTAAGAACATTATTGGATTTTTTTTTTTGTACCAGGGATCAAACTCTAGACCTTGCACTTGCAAGGCAAGCAGAGGAATGACTGAGCTAAATCCCTGGCCATTGTTGATGAAATTGTAAAATATTATTAACTGTAATCATTGTGCTGTATGAGAAAACAGAACATATTCTTCCTATATATTTGTAACTTTATAGTTGTAGACCAACACTTTGCCTATCCACCCCATCCTTATCCTGTATCCATCCAATTATCTATTGTCACGGGACCTAATCTTTTGAGTTACATACATAAGTGTTATCATATAATATTTGTCTCTCCATTTCTAGCTTATTTCACTTAACATTGTGTCCCCTGGATCAATTCATATTGTCACAAGTGACAGTATTAGCAATGCTAAATAGTGTTGCAAGAAACTTGGGAGTGCAGACATCTCCATCTTAATTGCATTCTCTGTTTTACCACCAGTTTTCATTTCTTATTTTAGAATTTTAATGATGGTAATTATAAACGAGGATTTAGGACTATCGTGTATTCATCAAAAAGGCTTCAGATGGGCTGGGGATTTGGCTCTGTGGTTCTGCTGCCTGTCCTTGCTCAAAGAGTCTATTACTCATTTAAGCATCCTTCTATATTAAATTCTTATTGGCTGAGTATCTAGAGCAGTTTCTGTTTTTCTTGAAAAACCTCAAAAGATAAAGATTTAAATTCAGTCTTACCCCAGTGTCCATGCATGTAATTATTGTGCTATCCTATCCTTCCACTCTAAGTTTCTTTCCACTGGATTTTTCAAGCGATCTAAAAGATGAATAATCTAGCCTTTCTGTTACCATCTTTAAATTATGGTCCACCAAAGGTAGCTCATATCTTGACTTTAAGGTTTTTGAGAATAGTAATTGTGCATGTTTTGTTCATTACTGTGTCTTCAATGCATGGCCCAATACTAATAATTTTTTATTGCATCACCATCTGAAATACACTTTATTTTATTGTATGTAAACAAAATTGATAATAAAAATTGTTTCTTGTAATATTGATTCATCATTGAATCTCCCATTATGTACTATTTGTGCCTCTTATGTCTTAATAGTGAACATGGACTTAGGTATCAACCTATCTGGGTTCATATCTTAGCTCCACAATTCATTGGATTTGTGAATTTCAGCTTGTTACTTAAACTCTGAAATGTTAAGTGAAGATAATACTAGCATTTATACCTTAGGGTTGTTATAAGAATTAAATAAGATAATATAAAAAATGTCCAGCTGCTCTGCCACCAGCCCCAGCAAGGAAGGCCGCCCTGAGATCTCTCCCTCTGCCTGCTCGGGCCCAATCCGCAGATCCGTGTGGTCCCCTACCTGCTCTGTCACCACCCCAGAGAGGAAGGTATCCATGTGGGCAACCCTGAAACACCCTCACAACACCCCCACGACACCCACCCTGACCTCCTAATTGGGACAGTCCTTGGACCCACTCTGCAGAGGCATAGGTGGTCATAAAGGGTATTTTTCTGAGCTCCCAACTTTGAACATCTTTAAAGAAAAGTCAGGGGAAACCTGTAATAGAACTGTGTGGAATTCAACCCTTCAGGTCAGGGAACTCAATTTAGGCCTTGTGGCCTGAGGTCAGTCTGAGTCTTGGGGATCTGCCATTGGCTAGCTAAGATTAGAGGCCTTGGTTCTGCACATGGCCGTGCACATGGTATATTATGACAGCAAAGACATAGTCTGAAAGAGGCCCTTCAAATTCATTTTTTTTCTTTCTTTTCCTCATTCCACCCTGAAATTTCTTTATTTTTTCTGTCCTCTTTTTCCAACTCAGTCTCTTGCTCCACCATATTATCCCTCATCTCCCTTTCTACTCCTGCTCCTACCCTAACTCAGACTTCTTCTTTTATCATTTTTTCTTTATGTTCTTTTCTTCTGTCATTTTAGCTCAATCATTCGTCAGTAGTTTCAAGGGAAAGTGAGCCCCTGTAACTGTTAAGGGGATATATTTTTGTCCTTACTCTTGCACTCTGACTATTCCTTTTGAAGTCAATAGTTTTGTAAAGATTGTATGGTCATTCTATGTCCTCTGACTTCACTTGAAACCACTTCCAATACTTTCACTTATCTACTCCTCTTGTCTGAACTCCATCTAAGCCCCCATCCTAAATGGTAAAGATGCTATATTGAAAAGCATATCCACTGCAAACATATTTTGGGCTGCTTCTTGATTTTAATTTAATCCACAAGGTTTAAAGGTGATAGATTAATGACTATCACAAGTGGTCAAATTGCAAGTTGTGCTTGATCCTTTTATGCTGCTGAAAGTATCAACTGGGACAAAGGATTGTGATTGATTTAATGAGTTCTTTTCTCTGATATTATGAAAATAAGAATGTCTATGAGGCATTAGATACTCAAAAGCTAAAGTACAACTATAATGGAAAGATTTAAGTAATAACCCAGAAATTAAACCAAGGACAACCCAACAACAAAAATAAAAATGAGAAAACACTTAAGCAAGACACAGAGACAGACTTCCAGTTCACCAATGGCAAACAGTAGGGCACATGAGGATGAAAAGTCTTATAGTGAACCAGCAGGACACCCTGAACCCATAGCACAGGAAGTAACACAACAGATCAATCAGGCTCTGAAAAAATTCAAAACAGAAATAATTTCCCAGATAACCATAGAGATGGTGAACAAAATGGAACTTATGATTTGAGACTCTAGAACAGAAACTGAGAAAAAAATAGATGAGCTCAGCACCACAATAGAAGCTATGAAAGTCCAGAATAAGAAAAAAATAGAAACAATGAATGCCCAACATAGGAAAGAAATGGAATCCATAAAACAGATTTAAACAGATATCCAGGAGATTAAAAGCTCTCTTGAAAGTGTACAGAACAGAATAAATGAATGCGAAGATAGAATTTCATGTATAGAAGATAGGATTGCAGTCAGTGATCATGAAGAGAGAGGTCTCTTAGAAACAGTATGGGATCATGAAATGGGTCCAACAACTTCTAGATGATGCAAAGAAGAATAGCGTAAGACTGATAGGAATCCATGAAGTAGCAGGAGAAAATACAAATGACTTTAAAAAGCTGTACACAGAATTAATGAGAGAAAACTTCCCAAACAGAAGGAAAGAATTAGACACATAGATAAGTGAGGCATATAGAACTCCAACTAGCCACTATCAAAAAAACAATGTACACCTAGACATATAATAATCAAGATCCCAGAAATCCAACAGAAGAACAAACTACAAGCAGTAAGAGAAAAGAAACAAATCAAATGCAAAGGAAAGCCCATCAGAATCAGAGCAGACTTTTCAGTGCAAACCCTCAGTTCAAGGAGATCCTGGAGTGAGGTATGTCAAGTCCTAAAAGAAAACAACCTCCAACCTAGACTGATGTATCCTGCAAAATTCTCTTTCAAAATGGATGGGGAAATAAGATACTTCCATGACAAAGAGCACCTGAGAAACTTCATGAACACCAAACCAGCACTATAAGGAATTCTAAACAATATCCTAGAAAAGGACAATGAAGGTCACAACACCATGAGGCCCAACAGACCAAATCAATTAAGCAAGGCAAGAAACCAAAAGGGGGGGGGGTAAAAAGAGTCAACAAAAGGAGAATAACATGACAATAATAAGTCAGTACATATCAGTTATAACCATCAATGTCAATGGCCTCAACTCACCAATCAAGAGAAATAGACTGGCAGAATAGATTAAGAAGCAAAATCCAACAATATGTTGTATACAAGAAACACACCTATTGCAAAAAGAAGCCCATAGACAGAAAGTGAAAGGATGGAAAACAATTCTCCATGTGACAGGAGCCCAGAAAAAAGAAGGGGTAGCAATCTTATTCACAGACAAAGTAAATTTCAAATCAAAACTCATTAAAAGAGACAAAGAAGGCCACTAAAACCTTGTAAAGGGAACAATTCAAGAGGAAGACATGGCAATCATAAAAATATATGCACCAAATATAAATGCCCCCAACTATATAAAACAAATACTAAGTAACATGAAAAACCAAATAAGCACTAATACAATTGTAGTGGGGGATTTACATACTCCATTATCACAAATAGATCATCTAGGCAGAAAATCAACAATGAAATACTAGAACTGAAACAAGCTTTGGAACACATGGACTTAATAGACATATATAGAGTATTCAACTCCACAAAATCACAATATATATTCTTTTCGGCTGCACATGGGTCATTCTCTGAGATAGACCACATACTACCTCACAAAACAGGTCTGAATAAATGCAAAAGAATCAAAGATATCCCCTGTATATTATCAGATCATAGTGCAATCAAGCTGGAGATCAATAGCACAAGAAACTGTACGAACTTAAAAAACACATGGAAACTGAACAACATTCTCCTGAACAATCAATGGA
The DNA here is from genome assembly GCF_012274545.1 of Fukomys damarensis. Lineage (NCBI taxonomy): Eukaryota > Metazoa > Chordata > Mammalia > Rodentia > Bathyergidae > Fukomys > Fukomys damarensis. The sequence goes on from NW_022900951.1 coordinate 99,384,002, forward strand.
TCAGAGGAAATTAAAGAAGAAATTAAACAGTTTTTACAAAAAATGAAAATGCCAATACAAAATACAGGAATCTATGGGACAAAATGAAAGCAGTTCTACGTGGAAAATTTATAGCACTGCATTCTCACACTAGGAAAACAGAGCGAGCTCAGATAAACAACCTAATGATTAATTTTAGACTACTAGAAAAACAAGAGCAAGAAAAACCCAAAGCTCGAACAAGACATTATAAAGATTATAGCAGAAATCAATGCTATAATGATACAAAAAATAAATGAAACAAAGAGTTGGTTTTTTGAAAGAATAAATAAAATTGATAAAGCTTTAGCTAATCTTATCAAAAAAAGGAAAGAAAAGGCTTAGATCCACGCAATCAGGAAGGAAAAAGGCGAATTCATAACAGATCCAATAGAAATCCAGAGGATCATTAATACCTACTTTGAGAACCTATACTAAAAAAGAGAACCACAGGCAAATCTCCTTAATGAATATAGATGCAAAAATCCTCAATGAGATACTAGCAAACAGAATACAGAGGATCATCAAGAAGATCATACATCCTGACCAAGTCAGATTTATTCCAGGGATGCAAGGATGGTTCAACATACGTAAGTCAATAAATGTAATACACTATATTAACAGAATCAAGTACAAAAACCATAAGATCCTCTCCACAGGTGCAGAAAAATCATTTGACAAAATTCAACACCCATTCATGATAGAAACCCTGCCAAAAATAGAACTAGACTGTCTGTGTCTCAATTTAATAAAGGCTATCTATGAAAAACCAACAGCCAACATTGTACTAAATGGCCAAAAACTGAAACGTTTCATGTTAAAATCATGAAGAAGACAAGGATGCCCACTATCACCACTCCTCTTCAATATAGTTTTGGAAACATTTGCCACAGCAATGAGACAAGAGAAAGAAATTAAAGCAAAAAAGAGAGGAAAGGAAGAAGTTAAACTGTCATTATTTGCTGATGATATGATACTCTACATTGAAGACCCAAAAAACTCCACCAAAAGACTTCTAGACTTAGTTGACAGATTCAGTAGAGTAGCTGGATACAAGGTGTACACCCAAATATCAATAGTCTTCTTCTACACAAATAACAGACTCACTTAGAAATAAATTAGGGAAACAATTCCCTTTACAATAGCATCCCAAAAAATGAAGTATCGAGGAATCAATCTAACAAAAAGAAGCAAACGACCTCTACACTGAAAACTTCAGCACTGTGAAAAAAGATATCGAAGAGGACATAAAAAAATGGAAAGATATCCCCTGCTCCTTGGTAGGAAGAATCAACAGTGAAAATGGCCACACTACCAAAACTGCTATACATATTCAATTCAATGGCAAATGAAATTCCGCTATATTTCACAGAAGTAGAAAAAAGAATCCAAAAATTCATTTGGAACCATAAGAGACCTAGAATAGCAAAAGCCATCCTAGGCAATAGACACATGGCAGCAGGTATAACAACTCCCAATATGAAACTATTCTACAAAGCCACTGTGACAAAAACAGCATGGTACTGGCAAAGAAAAAGACCTGACGATCAGTGGAACAGATTGGAAGACACAAAAACAAATCCAGATGTACTCAGCTGCCTCATTTTTGATGAAGGAGCTGAGCATCCTCAGTGGGGGAAAGATAGCCTCTTCAATAAATGGTGTTGGAAAAACTGGATATCAACCTGCCACAGATTTAAACTGGACCCTTATCTTTCACCATGCACTAAATTAATATCCAAGGAGATTAAAGATCTAAATATTAAAAGAGAAACACTAAACTTGTGGTAGATAAGTTAGGCAGAACTCTGGAAGACATTGGCATAGGAAAACATTTTATGAAGAAATCCTCAGTAGCATGGGAACCAGCAGAAAGAATCAACATCTGGGATCTCATCTTATTAAAAAGCTTCTGCACTGCCAAAAAAACCATCAACAGAACTAAGAAAAAACCTACAATGTGGGAAAAACTTTTTACCAGTTGCTCCTCAGACAAAGGACTATTATCTAGAATATATAAAGAACTCAAAAAAATCAACCCCCCAAATATAAAGACCCAATTCAAAAATGGGCATCTCAAATGAACAAACACTTCTCAGACAAAGACATAAAAGCAGCAAGTAAATATATGAAAAAATGTTCCACATCACTGGTCATTCAAGAGATTCAGATGAAAACACTGAGATTCCACCTCACCCCACAAAGATTGGCTCCTATCAAGAAATCAAACAATAACAAATGTTGGCGGTGTTGTGGGGAGAAAGGAACCCTTCTCCATTGTTGGTGGGAATGCAGACTGGTGCAACCACTATGGAAATCAATATGGAGATACCTCAAAAAGCTTGGACTGGACTTTCCATTTGACCCAGTCATCCCTCTGCTGGGTATCTTTCCAAAAGAACTAAAAGAATCATATCACAGTGATGTCTGCACACCCATGTTTATAGCAACACATTTTGTAATAGTTAAAACTTGGAAACAACCCATTTCCCCATCAGTTGGAAACTGGATAAAGAAGCTGTGATTTTTCTATAAAATGGGATATTACTCAGCCATAAAAAATGAGAAATTAGATTCATTCATAGAAAAAAGGATACATATTGAGGATATATTCCTAAGTGAAATAAATGTCACACATGTGTAAATACCGAATAATATCTATGGTGTGAATAAACCATAATAGTACATAAGATCCTAATAAGATAACTGACATTGTGAAATGGAAAGAAAACGTCTAAAGGTGTAGTTAAGGTGGGAAGGGTAGGGGAAGGGTAATAAGGGGTAAGAAAAAATATGAGAAAATGAAAAGATGGAAATAAAATGCTTGTAAATGGGGAGGGGAGGAGGGGGTGGAGGAAGGGCAGGGATAAGGGGAAAAAATGAGAACCAACACCTGTCATGTAAAGGTACAAGATCCTAACAATGAATGTAACTGTACTGTATCCCTAAAATGTTCCAATAAACTCAATTAAAAAGCAAAAAAAAAAAATCCAATATTGGTCTGGTAGAAGGTACCTAACTATTCATTAAATTAAATTGTTGTGCTGCTGCTGTTATCATTATTATTGCTTTTTCATGCATACTTTCTTTTTTAAAAAGAACACATGCTTGTGTACTACTTTTACAGTGTTGGGAATTGATTTTAGCTAAATTTCGGTCCATAAGAGCCCACAGTTTGCTTTCTTCATGCCTTTCTGATGTAGAGACTGGAGGTCTTTGTAATTATAGACTGAAAATCACACCAATCCTTTAGCCTCACTTCCAGTAAAGACAGTTTGGAACTATTTTATCTGTCCCAAACCAAATACCAGTATGTCTGGGGCATTCCTGGAGTTATGAATTAGTGTGTGCACCTCGATATCCTTATCATTTCCTGTTCAACCAATGTATATAATTGGATTTCTGCCTTTGTTTACAGATAATACTCATTTCCCTGATGTATCTAAAACCTAGTCCCTTACTTCCTGATTAGCTGTTGCTGATGGTGACATAATCCTCATTTCAATTTATAGACCTCATAGAAGCACAGTGCTATCATATTTCTGCAAATGAACTAACCATTGCTTGGAAACTTCTGATAGTGGGCATCTTATCCAAATCAATCATGTGAGACTACCATCCTACCTGGGAAATTTGTGCTGCTAGTTCTAAATGTGTTACACTGTTGTGGATATTATGACATCAAAAGTTGCTTTACTTCTTTAGAAGCTATTGGTTTAGTACATCAGCACTGACCATTTTCTCTTCAGGATTATTTTCATTCCCTGAAGGCCTTATACATCCTAATAAGTTTTGTGGCCCAATTTATAAGTTTTGTAACAGTTATCATTCCAGCACTATATGAAGTTAAGTGTACCCACATATTTTGTAAATAAGAATGCTTCACCTATTGAATCCAAAATAATTCAGCTATTTTGTCATTCTTTTTCGGGCATTTCTGCATTCATTCAGAAATACCTATTGAGCATCTTCTATATGTATTCTACTAGGACCAGGAGATTCAGTGGTGAAAGAGACAAATCTATAATCTCAGGGAAATTAACTTCTTCAGGGTTAGGGCTCACCAAGAATACTTTTTGCAAGATTCCAAGGCCCGTTTGTGGGCTTATTATCCTTCTAAAATATTCTTTCTATTATCATACACCACTTTTCTATTAACCACCACAATAGTTCTCTTGCAAGAAGAAGAAAATGCATTTTGGCTACTATTAATATCAACAGTAAAAATAATGAACACTCTTATACATCCACAAAATTATCAGTTCTAAGGGGAATGATTATTCTCATTTCACCAAATACTGTGACAAAGAACCTAAGATTGGGAGATCTGGTGACCAAGTTAATTGGCCTCATCATGTCAGACCTTTAACATGGAAATTAGGAAAATGAAACAAAGAGATAAACATTATGTCAGATCAGCATCATGTCAACAGCTTCTCCCTCTAGTTGAGCTCAAAATCTGTTCACAATGTCCAATTCAATCCAGAGTTACTAGAATGACCAAATGTTTCAAATGAAAAATAATTCTTCACTTCCTCTTATTTGCATTTCATTGTCAATAGGTCATTAATCACCAGCTTCCACATCAGTGCTGTAAGAAATTTTCTAGTGATTTATTGTATGAATAACTATGGAGAAAAAGCTTCCAATGACATAGTATGCATAGCATACATTTTTATTGGAAGGCAATTTAAATATTTATTTTGGCCATGTATATGCAAAAGTTATTTCTAATGATGGAAAGCTGTTTTGGTGGAACTAATTATGATAGATTACTAACAGTGGTTTCCCACATTAGGTGTTCAGCCAAAATGATCAATAAACCAAAAGCTAAGATTAGATACAGAGTTGTGAATGTGCTACATGCACTTCTCATGGGATTTTTAAAAATTTCTCTCCTCTTATCCTATTTTTAACCAGAAAATGAGTCTTCTAGTTGCATTAATATTTTTGCCTTGAGAATGCAACCTTAAATAGAAATTTATAATCCCCTAGACATGGGATTCTGGGATTTTCCAAAAAGTAGTAAATTCACAGAACTGGGGTGTTAACCATATTGAAATATCTCAAGTAAGCTTTAATTTTCTCAGAAATCAATTTGATCTTGATACAAGAAGTGTCAAGCTTGATGGGAACCAGTTAGATGAAAATTTAATTTTGCAAATTATTCATTTAATCTCAAAGTCACTGTCAGTGAGAAAATAAAATGAGCCACTTTCCATATGGACAAAAATCAAGTGAAAAAGAAATTCACTTAGAATCATTCAAAGTCCATTGAAAAATGGGTTAGCCAATTGGAGTATTTGCTGTCCAAAATGCTCTTACTCAAAAGTGAAGCTATTTTTCTGCTTTAGATCTTACAACAAAAGACCCAGGTTCTGAGCTTTGAAAAATACTCTAGGATCAATAAAACTTTCCATTTCTGCTTCGCATTTTGAAGGTATAGAACACAATGAAAATAGATTATGCCAGAAATGCTGGTTCCTAGTCTGCCAGAAAATGCTTCACGTATGCAGTTTTTAAACTTTTTCTATGCTTAAAAACTTCAAAACATGCAGCAAATAATTCAGCCCCTTCATATCCACTACTTATTTTGTGAGAAAACATCACAGTTATACATGAAGTCACTCATGAAACTTTTCCTGTTCCTATTTTCTCCTTTCCTCAGAAAGTAAGCACTATTATAAATTTGATGTTTACTATTGCCTTGCATATTTCCCACTATTTTACACATACATATCCATAAACAATATATAGTCTTGTTTTATAATTCATGTGTGTATTGTTCCATATTTTTCCTTAATTCACTCAAGGTTGTGATTTTTGAGATTCATTCATGTTGTTGCAATCATTTGTACTTCTCCATGAATTTCACTGTACTCATATACCATAAATTTATAATATTTTCTCGAAGCTGCACATTAGTTTGTTTTCACCTTTTTTCTATTACAAACAATGTCACTGTGAGCATGTTCTTTGGTGCTTACGTGTAAGACTATGGCTATAGGATGTACCTTAGCGTGGGGTTAGTAGACTGTAAGGTATATGCGAATCTTCAGCTTTATTTATTTATTGCCAAATTGTTTTCCAGAGTCATTGTACCAATTGCCATGCCCAGCAGATTGCCTTGTTTCCTCAGCAAGGTATTCCTTTGTTGCTTCAACATTAATTGATAGTTTAGTCCTTACAATACTAAATTTCAAAACCTGACCCCAAGCCAGTCATTAACTCATGTTCACCTGGGCACCCAGATGAATGTCATCAAGCTTCTACTTATAAGTTGAGCCAATCTCAAGACAAAACTGTGTAGCACATTCATTTCATTTTTAATAAATTCTTCCCTCCTCTACACTGTTAAATTCCATCGATCTGAGCACAACTATGCTACTACCAGTCACCACTTGTGTTCCATCCAGCTACCATTCTCCTCAGAGTTTACCTGCCAATTACATACTTATTCATATATTCATCCAGACATTCAACTATTCAACAAGTATGTCCTGAGTGCCTATAATTTTCAAGATACTATGTCACAGGGCTGAAAATGGAATCTGTATGATAGGATTTGTAAAAATGAAGACAAATGTCAGAGTAGACAAGACTGGTGCCTCTTCTTTATGTTCAAACACTCTTCTCTTTGCCATCAAGTCTGATCAATTGAATCAAAGTAAAAAATATGTAAGTATTAATTGGATTTCTACTATGAGATAAGGTATGCATGGCTGAAAGTGACAACATATTCACTCTTGCACATAACACATTTACACAATAATATGATCTTCACTGATGTGAGGCAACATGAATAGAATGTAAACCATCATCTATTGAAGGCAGTACCAACATTTCCAGGCCCCAAACAATTATTTTTTAATTCCATAGTAACACTAGAAGATAAGGATTATTATTTTACCCATTTAGTGAAAAGGAAACTGAACCACAGAGAAAATCAGCAATTTGTCCAAGATCTGGTACTAAGAGACTGATCTAAGATTCAGATCCTGATCTAACCCTACCAATGCATAGCATCTTACAGCTGATAGTAGGAATTTTAAACACCCTGAGCCAGACAAGGAAAATGTAGTTTTCCATTCCAAGATGCTATACGCAGGCCAGACAGGATGTAATTTGCTGATGTAATTTTTGCCAAGAAAACATCAAAGGAGTCTTTAATCATTATGAGTGGGCTGAGGTTCCATTGCCCATTATAGATGGTGCCTTCCTCAGGACAAGGTCACAGTGTACAGTCTTGATATACTGCCCAGCCTGGTTTTTTGTCATAAGAGCTAAGGACTTTACTTCTGGATTCAGGATCCTTCCACAAAAAGTTTCCACAGAATCTGTTTATGAAGGGTAAGGGAGTAGCAAGGCAGAATTAACTGAGAGGTCATAGGCAGTGCCTGAACTCTCTGCAATGAAGGACTTCTCTGGACTCTGTAGCTATAAGGTAAACTGAGTGAAAGGAAAAAAAAGACATCAAGAAGTCAATTCTAAAGGATCAAAAACTGGAAACTGGCAGCTAATTTGCTGCCACCTAAAGAAAATTAGAAATCAGATCACAGTTTACATGTTACCTCTCTCGGGAGACCTATTTTTTACTGCCAAAGCCTGGGCTGGTGGTCTTGTGTGTTACCACAGAATGATATGCTCCCCCTATATGCCACTTACTTCATCACCTTGCAATAGTCTAGTTTCCTGCATGTTTCCTCCATCAAGACTATGAATTTAATGTAATTAAAAATTTATCAACAAAGAAAAGCCCAGATCCTGATAGTTCACTGCTGAATTCTATAAGACATTTAGAGAAGAACTATTGCCACTACTCTTTAAACTTTTCAATGAAATTGAAAGGGAAGAAGTATTTCCAAATTCATTCCTGGAAGCAAATGTTACTTTGATTCCAAAATCAGGGAAAGACCCAAAGAAGAGAACTACAGGCCAATCCTGTCCCTAATGAACATACATGCAAACATCCTCAGTAAGATACTGGAAAACAGAATACATAGGGTCATCAAAAGAATGACACAGCCTGACCAAGTCGGATTTATCCCAGGTATATAAGGATGGTTCAACATATGTAAATAAATAAATGTAATACACTATATTATCAGAGTCAAGGACTAAAACCATATGGTCATCTCAATAGATGCAGAACTAGCATTTGAAAAAATTCAACACCCATTCATGATAAAAATCTTGCAGAAAATTAGAATAGCTGGTCCTTATCTTAATTTGATAAAGGCTATCTATGAAAAACCAACAGTCAACATCATTCTAAATGGTCAAAAATTGAAAAGCTAAAATCAGGAACAAGAAAAGGATGCCCACTATCACCACTACTTCTGGAAACACTAGCCACAGCAATTAGATAAATATCAATTAGAAAGAAATAAAAAGAATAAAAATAGGAAAGGAAGAAATTAAACTGTCATTATTTGCTGATGATATGACACTCTATATAGAAGACCCAAAGTCTTCTAGACTTAATTGACAGATTCAGTAGAGTAGCTGGATACAAGGTAAACACTAAAAAATCAATAGCCTTCTTCTACATTAATACCGGAGTCACTGAGAGAGAAACTAGGGAAATAATCCTTTTCACAACAGCATCCAGAATGAAATATCTAGGAATCAATCTAATAAAGGAAGCAAAAGATCTCTACACTGAAAACTACAGCACTCTGAAAAAAGAGATTGAAGAGGATATAAAAAAATGGAAAGAGATACCTTGCTCCTGGGTGGGAAGACCAATGTAGTGAAAATAGACATATTTCCAAAACTGCTATGCAGGTTCACTGTAATCCCAATTGAAAATCCAACAGAATATTGCACAGAACTAGATAAAACAATCCAAAACTTCATTTAGAACCAGAGGAGACCTAGAATAGCAAAAGCCATTCTAGGAAACAGAAACATGACAGGAGGTATCACAATCTCCAACATGAAACTACACTACAAAACCACTGTGATAAAAACAGCATGATAGTGGTAAAGAAACAGACTTGAGAATCAGTGGAATAGATTAGAACCTACAGAAATAACTCCAGATATATTCAGCTACCTCATCTTTGACAAAAGAGCCAACCATCCTCAGTGGAGGAAGGATAGCTTCTTCAATAATTTTTTTTTTAGAAAAACTGGATTTCAAAGATTAAAAACTAGACCCTTATATTTCACCATGCACTAAACTAAAATCAAAGTGGGTTAAAGATCTAAATATTATAACAGAAACTCTAAACTTGCTGGAAGATAATTTACATAGAACTCTCGAAGACCTTGGCATAGGAAAAGACAATGAACAAATCCTCATAGCTCAGGAACTAGCACAAAGTATCAACAACTGGGACCTCATCTTACTTTTTTTCTATTAAATTGATTTGTACTTTTTAGGTATAGAGTATAGTTACATTTATCATTGGTATTTTACAAATTTACATGAAGTATCTTGGTATTTTTTCCCCATACCCCTGTCCTTCCTCAATCTCTCCACCCTTTCCTATTTACAAATACTTGGATTCCATTTTTTCCTTTTCTCTTATTTTTTTCTTTTTCCTTCTTTGCTTTCCCCTACCCCTCCCACTTCCCCTACTCTTTTAGCCCTTTTATTCCCATTTCACATTATCAATTATACAATTTGAACATTATTCACACTTTTAGTTTTTCACACCAGAGAAACCATTCAGTATTTACTCATGTGTCCTATTTATTTCATTTAAGAGTATGGCCTCAGTATGAATTCATTTACCTGTTAATGACTCTAGTTTCTCATTCTTTATGGCTAAGTAGTATTCCATTTCATAGAAAAACCACATGTTCTTTATCCAGTTTCCAACTGATGGGCAAATGGGCTGTTTCCAAGTTTTAGCTATGACAAACTGTGCCACTATAAACATGGGTGTGCATATATCACTGTGATATGATTCTTTTAATTCTTTTGGGAAGATACCCAGCAGAGGGATGGCTGGGTCAAATGGAACCTCTAATCCTAGTTCATTGAGGTATCTCCATATTGATTTCCATAGTGGTTGCACCATTCTACTTTATACTTTTTATTTATTGTTCCCAATCATCTTATAAGGTATGTGCTATCTATCATTGTCACCATTCAACAGATGAGGAAACTGAAGTGTAGAAAAGTCAATGATCCACCCAATGTCATTCATCTATGAACTACTGGAGTTGAGATTTGAAACAAAACAGTGTGAATCTAGCTCCTGTGCTCCTTAGCCTCTTAGGAAAATCATAAAATTAGAGTCTATTTTCTTTTTTTTGTTTTTTGCCCCAAGATAACCACTGATAACTCAACAGCTACCATTTTTGCTGTGTGTATGCACCTAACCTTTAGACTAGTCTGTGTACTATTTGGAGACATGATCCTATCCCATGAATTTATATCCCTTGATTCAATACCATTCATTTCTTCCAAAAAAGTGCCAGGAAATGTGGTGTTTTTAGCAATATGGAGTACTACTCAGCCCTAAAGATGAAAAATTACAGGCATTTTTAAATAAATGGGTGCTCACTGAGGCAATACTCAAGTGAAATAAATAGGACATACATGTATAAATAGTGAATAATTTCTCTGGTATGAGAAACTGAGTGTTAATAAGGACTAAAATGTATATTAAATAATGTGACAGGAAGAAAAGGAGCAAAGGGAAAGTGGGCAGCATAGGGGAGTGGAAAGGGGAATGCAATTAACATGAGAAAATGAAAAAGTGGAAAAAAAATCTTTGTAAATATGGAGGGGTGGAGGGGTTGAAGGGAGAGCAGAGGAATGGGAAAAAAACAAGAACCAAGATAGACTGTGTTAAAAGTATAAATTCCAATGATGAATGTCATTATATTGTGTGCCTAAAATGTACCAATAAAATTGATAAAAAGAAGAATGGGCAAAAAAAGTGCCAGGTTAAGCTCTGTAAAAGAAAACCTGTGGTTGATTCATACTAATGCTATAGTTTGGATAAATTATCTGGGGCCTTGGCGTCAGTGAAAACTGGATTTGAATGCCAGCTCTGACATTTACTAATTATAAAGCCTTAAATACATCACTTATATTCCGAGTCTCAGTTTTTTGCTGTTAAAATGTTTTTTGTATTGTTTTTGGACACAGGGTCTCACGGTATGGTTTAGGCTGACCTTTAACTATTATGTATCCCAGGCTGGCCTGGAATTCTCAGTAATTCTCCTGCATTAGCCTCCTGAGTGCCGGGATTAAAGGTGTATGCCACGACTCCCAGCTAAAATGTAATATTAGTAGTTATCAGAAAGAATGCTTGCAGAACCAAATACAATAAATTATGTAAAATGTTTAATATATTTCTTGGCATAGGGAGACTGGTCAACAAATATGTTACCTATAGGATTTATTTTCTTCTTCTGAAAAATGGGTATTCTACTATATATCTTCCAGGAGAGTTTTGAGAACCAAAGCAGATAGGGAAAGCATGCCTAGCAACCAGCTATATTATGCTGTTGCCTCCATCTTCAGCCCATTTTCTCTTCCTTCACTCACACTATATTTTTATTGACTACTGTACCAAATGTTTCTTCTTTAAAAGGTCAACTATAACTTCAAAATGTCAATTGTAATGCTCTTTCTCCAAGCCTCATCTTATTTTCACTGCATGTTGCTTCTTTCTTTTAATTGACCACCTCTTTTTCTTAAATTTCTCCCTTCTTGATCAGTCCAAACTTGTATTCTCTTGTTGCTTCTGCTGCTGCCACACAGATGCATTTCTTACACTCAAAACCCCTCTCTTCCAATGCCTTTAACAGATCATAGTCAAAGTTATAGATTCCTCACCCTTCACTTGCTGTGGAATTAACTCTTGCTAGGCAATCACATCTATTTCTGCAGCTACAAGACCCCACTGTGTGGATGTGACTCTGACATTATCTTCAACTGAGCTTACGTTCTCAATATAATAGTTACCTAACTAATTGCAGTCTCAACCTACTTTGCCACATCCCTTTATTGGTCCCACATTCAAAAACTGAATAAGCTACTTCTAAGTATAGAATGCATGAATAATAGGTGACAAATTTAAGACAGCAAATACCTTAATCCAGTCATCTCACCTTCAAAATTGTCTAGGAATTCCATGGCCTTCTAAATTTAACAAAGTGAACCTAACCACCATAGAATTTCATATGCTCAAGTTCTTTCTGTTTGAACTGTCATACACAAACGCCCTTTCTTTCAAAGTTATCCCTGGTTTTAAAAGCACGCTCATCATTTAAGCCTCACTAAAACCCCACCTCAACCACGTAGACATCTTCAAAAACCTCAGTGGACCCCCTCCCCCATAATAGAAACTAAATTTTACATACCTGGTGGAAATCTCCATAACTTACCTGATATTATAATGGTTTAGAGTTAATCCTTTCTCCTGGACTGGAGTATAGCTACTTAAGGACAATGAAGATGCTTTATGTTATTATCCTTGAATTACTCGCAGACTCTAAGTGTTTTACACATAGTAGAAGCTCAAGACAGGATGAGTTACGTGGTTCTGTTTATGTGTATATACGTGTGTACACATATTTTAGTGTAATTGAGCCTTATGCACTGTGAATCTCTAGGATTTCTGAAATCCTTCTCATCAGAAAATGCTATGGAGTTCCACAAACACTCCTTGCATAGGTAGATTTCAGAAGTCTAACTGAACTATACTATCTAACCTAGGGAATGGCCCGGATGTGGTATTGAAGTCATAAAACTCAACCTCATTATGTGCAGCCTATAACATGCAGGTGAGTCATCCATATAATTTGACAATATGGAGGCCATGAACTGAGATAATTTTAGGATTCCACTGTCCTTGCTCACTGCAGCCTTAGACAAATATATTAAGAATGGATGCCCATAAAGCACAGTGGGCAGCCTGTCATCATGAGCTTATCATCATCAATTCACTCTTAAAATGTAAAATGACACAATTATCGTAAGCATTAATAATTTCCAGCATAATAATAGTGATAACAGCAGGTAGTTTTTGAAAACTATTGCCATGTTTCAGTAATACATCCTGAATGTTGTACTTAAAGCAGTCTCCTAAGTAGAAAAGGAAATGAAGATATTCCAATAATAGTTTATGGTAATAAGAGTTAAGATTTCTATCTTGAAATTGGTTGTGTCCTTTATTTTTTTTAATCTATAGGTAACATAATTTACGGAGTGTCATTTTTCAAATTATTGGCATGAGCTAATTTTACTTGCTGCCACAGTTATAGAATGACTACAATTAAAGAAACCTCTAAAAACTGTAGAGTCCCAGAAAAATCAATGTCCCTACATTAAGAAAGCAAAACATGACAAACCCTTATCTGTTGAAAGAGGCTGCTCTGTAAAAAAGAACTATTTTAAAATGGACAATTTAGAAAAAGCACTAAGGAGTAGTGAATAAAAGCAATGCATTTGGAGTCCACCAGACCTGAGTTTGAAATTTTCCCTTCGTTAAGTTACTTAACTTCCCTTCTCCTAATCTTCTAAGATAGAGCTAGTAACACTCATATTTTTGTTGTTATAAGATTATGTGACATAACATGGACAAAGTTCTTGACTTCAGGCCTTAATCAAATGTATCACAGATGGCTCATAGAAAGCACTCAATACACAGTAGCTAGTATTTTCATTTCGAATTGACATATGAGCTAAGTCCAGACATCATTAAGCTCTTATCATATGGATCAATTCACATGTTCATGGCTGTATTCAGTGAAGTTGTTTTCCCTGAGCCAGGTACTTTGGAAGTCATACATGAGAGTCCCTGTCACTTGGGAGCTCACAGACTAGAGAATAACAGTAAGAGATGTATACTACAAGTCATGATGTGTACTATGATAGAGTACAGTACAGTAGGATTTAGAAAAAAGTTTTTGAAGAAAGTAGTGAGACTTCAGCTTAATTATTTTAATGAAGTAATTATTGCTGGGATAGAGAAATGGGAAAGAGTATTTTACCCAGGGATATAGCATAAGAAGTGAAGACAAGCTGATGTTTTTATTGTAGCTAATTGGACTCCCAATTTTACCTAGTCCCTTAGATAAAATCCTTTAGTCTGAGTCCTTACATAGAAAGAAAACAGCTGAGTCAGAGAAAACCCTTCCTGTCCCTGGGATAATAGCTCAGACTGTTAACCCTTCTGATGGAATAGGAAGCTGGTAATATTATCTTTGTTTAATTATAAAATACCAACCAATACAGTAATAAATGAAAAAAGACAATGCTACTGTAGTTAAACTTAATAAACTGAAGATATTTTCAAGTTATTGAAGGTTAATTCTGGCCAATTTTAAGTTGCAGGAAAATTTGGGCTGAGAAAAACTTATGTGGGTCTAAATCAAAACAGTGATCAGTCATTTTTTTATAGAACAGAGATATTTTTGAGCTTATGTGTAGAGTTACTGCTTTACTGAGGTATTGATTAAACTCAACATTCAGTGGGGTATTTAAGAGGATTCTGAAGTCCTGAACTATTTAACTATGGTATTGGGAAATATTTTCTCTTCATGCTACTATGAATATATTTTTCTATAGGGGTCATGATAAGAAAAGAAGAAACATCGCTTTGGAATTACTTCCCTAAAAGTGAAAATGAGAGCCTGCATATATGGGTGCTCGAAATAAGGACCTCATCATCATTGTTAGTGTCATTCTTATCATCATCATCGCTAGTAGTGTTTTAATTATTAAAGCAAAGACTCTCTTATTCCAAAAGAGTCATTTGGGTTCTCCCAAATATCTTTCTCTGCTTTTGGCTTCATGAAGTGACCAGTGATAATGGAATTATAATTTATAATGTAAAGAACACCACCGATCTTTATCAGAATCCATTGTGACTGAGACTAATTCTTGACACTACCAGCCACACATAAGCATGTGTTGTTAAGGATAGGTGCAAGCGAAGGGAAAAATATGAGAAAAGGAAAAAATGGAGACAAAGTCTTTGTAAACAGGGTAGGGTGGAGTGGGTGAAGGAAGGGAGGGCAGGGAATGGGAAAATATAAGAACCAATATACATCATGTAAAGGTATAAGATCCCAACAATGAATGTAACTGTGCTGTATACGTAAAATGTACCAATAAACTTAATGGAAAAAAAAAGATAGCCAAAACAATTTGACAAATTTGTGTTTGGCTCTGCTCTTGGCTACTGTGCTCACAACTTGATTACCTCGTGCCCAGCAGGGATGGGCAAGAGTGGAAAACCCACTGAGAAAACTCTTTGTAAAGAGAATTTACGGCTGTGTAATACAGTGATTAACCCTAAACAACTGCAAGCTGTTACCAGAGTACCATGACTTCTTCAGAGCCAAAGAACGCAGGGGGGAATCAAACATTTTCATCATGTAAGTGTATCTATCCTCCAAACAGATTTGCTTGTCTTTGAATATAACTTTATGTTGTCAGTTTAAATGTGGACCTGAATTCAAATCTTGCCTTCACTATTATAAAAGCTTTGTGACCTTGAGTAAGCCACTTAAGCTCTTTGAGTCTCATGCTCTTATCTGTAAAACTGGATTGTTGAGTCCTACATTATTGTGGATTATTGTGTTTATATGTGCATTAACTTTATATGTGAAAGCACTTAAATAGGATTATTGTGAACATAGGAGAATATCTAATTAAAATGTTTAAATTAGGACTTGCTACTGTTAGTGGAAAGAGACAAAACACAGAGCAGGTATTTGAAGCCTAAATTTTCTGTCAGATACAGTATGACAAAGTGGTGTCCCAAAGCTTGTGGCTTTGTCTTTGACTAGTTTTCCCAGCAGGATGAAATGTGCCAAGATACCTGGCAGTTATAGGAACTTACCTGTAAGACTCAATTCTCTATGTATTGCTTTTGTGCATTGATCTCTGAAGATGAGAAATCTGGGCAGAATTCTTTTAACACTTCCTTTGCACATGTAGCATTTACCCTTCTTAAAAGCTTTTCCTCTTTTGCCACTGACTAACTGACCCTCTGGCACACAAGTGCTGAAAAATGCCCTTGTTTTTGAAAGATCATAAACTTTCAAATCATGTTGCCTGGAGAGATGGAGTGCTCAAAAAGGAAATAGGGCATAACAGAAAATCAAACTGGGATTGTATTTTTTCCTCATTAGTATTATTATTTGTAAAACTGAAATGTCACTGAACCCTGAAACTGGGTTTAGCCTTACTTCTGTCTCCCAACACTCCTTTCAGTGATCTCATCAATGTACTTACCATACTGGATCCTTATAAATTTCTGAGATCCTCTTTTTTTCTTTTGGTTTTTTGAAACAGGGTCTCATTATGTAGTTGAGACTAACCTGGAACTCACTATGTAGCCCAGGCTGGTCTCAAACTCACAGCAATCCTCCTGTCCCAGCCTCCCAAGGGCTGAGACTACAGGTGTGCGCCACCACACACAGCTTGAGGTCCTTATTTTGTTGTAAATTGAGGGATTTAGTTAATGCCTGTAACATTGTAGGTACTTAGCTAACGCTTGTCAAGTAAGAGAATAAATGAATTAAAAAATGAATGTTGGCAAAACAATTGACAGATGCTTTTAGTAAGACTTTTAAAAGCTTCACATCTTCCTCCTTTACTCCCCTATTCTTTTCCTAAGTACACACAACCAAATAAAGGATAATAATGCTTTTCTTCCTTCTCTGAGAAAAGCAAACTAATTATTAGAAAAGTCCTAATATGCCAACTGAGCTTGTTGACCTTCTGCTAAATACACAGTCCATTAATCAACCACAGAAAAAAAAGAGAAAAGAAAGAACTGAAGCCCACACAATTTGTACTTCTTCTCTTACTGAACCCCAGTCTGAACACACATTGCAAATATGCCTTTCTTCTCTGCCTGATTTGCAATTCCAGCTCCACTGGAAATGAATCTCCACACATACCGGGCAAGCAAATCTGAGGCTGGCACAAGTTGAATGGCATTGTCTAAGATCTAACAGAAGAGGTCCAGTAGAATAATTTTCCAATAAGACTAGTGGGAATTTCAAATGAGCTAATATAAATAAGACACTCATCACAGTCTTTAGTACATGTAAGTGCTTGTTGTATATGACATAGCCCTACAATTTCCATCTTCCCTTAGCAAGAAGGTATCAACTTACGCTTCAGTGCCTGTTTTTTAAAAAAGACTGAAAAGCGTCGCACACTACATTTCTTTCTGCATGACACTTCCTTTGTTGTTGTTCCATTGTGGAAAATGATACCAGATAAACCACAACTGTATAAAGTCTTAATTTGTTTACTAGGAAGAAGCGACTACCAACAGTGCTCTTTTTAACTAATGTTTTGGTTCTGCTTGAAGAGATCATTGCCCTTCCTATCAAAGAAAAGTTTTTAATATTCTATTACATTTTGATCTTTTATAAAGGAATCAGAATTTCATTTTTCTTAAGAATGTTTAAAGTTATACTGCATTTTATCAAGGCTTTATCTAAAAACCTTTCATGATAAAAAATGATGAAAATAAATATAGAATGACCTTGTCATAATCTGATAAAAGCCATTTCTGACAAACTTATTACCAATATCATATGAAATTAGGCAAAACTGAAAGCTTTCCCTTTAAAATCAAGAAGACAAGGCTGACCACGATCACAACTCCTGTTCAACATAATACTTGAAGCATTAGCAAGAGCAATTAGACAAGCAAAAGAAGTAAAATGGAAAATCATATGAAAGGACTGCAGTTATCATTGCTTGCATATTTCGTGATCCTCTCCATAAAAAAACCCAAAAGAATCCTAAAATTAACCCAGTTCAGAAGGGTGGTTTGGTTAAAAATCAATGCTCAAAAATCTGTAGTATTCCTGTACAACAATGATGAACGCACTGAGAAAAAAAATAGTAAAAAATACCAATCAAAATAGCACTAAGAAAAAAATCAAGCACTTAGACATTAATCTAACTGAGGAAGTGAAAGACCTTTGAAACAAAAATTATAGCACTCTGAACAAGGAAATTGAAGAGGACATCAGAAAATGGAAAGATACTCTCTGTTCCTGCATGGACAGAACCAATATAGTCAAAATGG
The DNA here is from genome assembly GCF_012274545.1 of Fukomys damarensis. Lineage (NCBI taxonomy): Eukaryota > Metazoa > Chordata > Mammalia > Rodentia > Bathyergidae > Fukomys > Fukomys damarensis. The sequence goes on from NW_022900951.1 coordinate 99,402,052, forward strand.
CCATCCTTAAAAAATTTACACACAAATTTAATAAATCTCAATCAAAATACCAATAGCATTCTTCACAGAACTGGAGAAATAAATCCTAAAGTTCATACAGAGCCAAAAGATACCCAGAACAGCACAAGCAATACTGGTTAATACTGGTAAAGAGTGAAGTATCACAACCTTGGGCTTAACAAACCTGAAATTAAATTATAAATCTACAACTATAAAAACAGCCTGTTAATGACACAAAAATGGACATGAGAATCAAAAAACAGAATAAAGATTGCAGAAGCAACCTCAAGCATGTTCAATTATTTGATCTTTGACAGAGGATCTAAAAACAAAAGCGGAAAGAAAGATGGTCTCCTTAATAAACGGTGCTGGGAAAACTGCCTGTCCACATACAGAAGACTAAATCTAAACCCATATCTCTAATCATCTGTTAATCTAATATCAAAATGGACTAAAGAACTAAATGTTAAAACAGAAACACTTAAGCTGTTGGAAGATAATATAGGCAAAATTTTTGAGGTTATAGTCATAGGCAAGGACTTTCTGATCAGAACCCTTATTGCACTAGAAATAGTACCAAGAATCAACAATTGGAGTCCTATCAAATTACAAAATTCTTCACAGCAACAGAAACAAGCAGCGGAGTTAAAAGACAACCTACAAATAGGCAGAGAAGCTCACAGGATCTCTGAAATTGTTTTATAAACAAAGAGTAGAAAGAAAAAAAGCACATCAAATTTAATATATAACTTTGATATGGATACTATTATTATTCTCTATGTTAGATTTCGGTGGCAGTGACAAAATAACAGAGAAAATCAATTTAAAAGAGGAAACATTATTTTGGCTCATGTTTTCAGAGATGTTAGTCCATGGTTGCTTGTGCTCCTCTCCTTTGGCAAGGTAAAATATCGTGGCAATCAGCACATGGCACAGCAAAGCTGCATACCTCATGGTGTCCAGGAAGCAAAAAGAACGGTCAGAAGTGGCCAGGAATAAGATATAACCTTCAGGATGGGCTTCCAATGACCTACTCCCTCCAATTAGTCTCCAACTTCTAGAATTTCTATCACCCTCCAAAACTAACACCACCTGGGGACCAAGTCTTCAACACATGAGACTTTGTGGAACATTACACATCTAAAACACTGCAATTTTTTAGAGATGAACAACCAGAAATAGCAAATAAAGTATGATCAGATTTATAAGGTATTCTAATATTATTTAATTTTCCCATTGACTTTATAAATGCTGGCAACACATATTAAAGAAGGAAGATGTTATTAAAGTCACAAAGTTACCAAGTAACATATTAAGACCTGGATCCTTCTAACTCAAATTGTAGTGTTCTTTTTACTATTTTCAAATTCTTTTCCTCTCCAGCCAAAATCCAGTCATTATACCACAGATATGTTGTTTAACTTTTAGCCATCAATTTTTCTGTGTGAAATTATTTAATGTTTCTAATTTATATGTATCTATTATTCAAATAATGTTTCTTGTGTGTCAAATACTATGGAAGACATCGGGCCTTAGAGTTGAAAATAAACTAGACAGGACAAAATAGCAGTTCTGTTGGCATTTTAAGTTTTGTAAGTAGCAGAGGCATTCAGTAACTAGCAAATAGATAATTATCAACTATGACTGTAATTAAAGAGAACTGCAGAATATATGTGTATATAATAACATTAATAAATTATTTTGGATCAGGCATGTGAAGGAAAGCACTTTCAGAGGAAATTAACTTTCAAAAATAGATAAAAAGATAACTAGAAGTTAGTCAAGCAGAGTTCAGTATTACCAATTTGGAGTTTATGTGTTCAGTGGTTTTATTTGTTCAATAAAATTTAATGTTTATCTACTTAAATATTATTTATATTTCAGAGGTCATTTCCTTTTAATCATCTAGTATAGAATCATGACCAATTAAATGATTCAGAAAACTATTCTGGTAGTAATTATGAAAAAAAAGCCAAAGCCAGTCATAAAGAACAGAGTTGATTACTTCTCATTTTGATTGGACAGCATCACCTGTAAGTATTATTGCCAAAAGTTTAGAAGTTACCTGTAGAGTAGAGACACAGTTTGGACAAAGGCACTAAAAAGTCCTTACCAAAATGATCAAGCAAGTCACACTATTGGGATTATCAGCAATTTCAGTTTCCTTTCACATATATTCCTACCAATTTAAATTTGTATATGGTTAGCCGTTCAATATATGATAAGTGAAGGTCATTATAACAGCATACAGCTAAACAGAGAATTCAAGGAGAATCTGTTTACATTTTGGCAGCCAAAAATTAAGATATAAAAAATGACTTAAACTGACTTGAAACCAAGACAAGGTCAATTAAATTGTGCTGCAACCTTAAAAAGGGGGGAAAAAAGTGAAGCAAGCAGTGATAGAGGAACATAATTTTGAAAAAGAATTGCTATAGGAAACAGAAATTAATTTAAAACAGTATACACTTTGTCCAGAACAAAATTCAAAGCAATTTAAACTCTCAAAAATAAGTAGATTGATTAAAGGACAAAATAATTAGATTAAAGAGGGAAATTGGCTGAGCCAAAGAATGTATGGAAGTAAATAATGTAACAGACTTATAAATGTTATTATAAGATTTAGCTGTGATATTTAGTAATAAATATAATTTTATGTTACTTCCATAGACTCCTGCAAAGACAAGAAAAAATAAAACTAAAAAATCTTTGAAATAGTATTAAAATAAAATAATTATATGTCAACTGGGAAAATGGTAAAAATATCTTTGCAATCATTATCAGTGGAATAAATGTTACAAATTGACAAGTAATTTTCTTCTTATGATGAACATAATAAAGTGACCATTTTTTATTATTGTCCCAAAGTTGAAAGTTGTATTTCTTAGGGGATATGACTAATCGTAAAAGTAGAATATCTCATGACAATGTTATACAAACAATCTAGCCAGGAATTCAATCTTATGATGACAAGATATAGACTAAGTATTGATTATTTTAGCTAGCCCTTTAACTCACCCAGCTGAGGCTCTTTTTGTCATATGTGATTTATAAATACTATTCACCTAGACCTTATCTTTACAACAAAGAACAACTTGTGCGCCAGCTCTTTTTGAATTTTCAAGAATCCTTTTGTTAGAATACTATAAAAATGGGCAAGAGATATAACATAAGAAGAGTTCATAGAAAAAGAAATGCAAATACTCTTTAAATACTGGGAACATAAAACAAATGCAAAATTAAGCCTCTATTTGACAAATTTTATAACTATCCAATAGTAATGTTGTGCTATTTTGCCATCAAATTAGCAAAACTCCAATACTTAGTAAGATTACTCTGTTGAAAGCAGGCTATCATAAATGACTAGTGAGAATAAAGGTGATATACGTCCTATACAGAGAAACTGGACAAGATTTAACAGTGTATGAATTTATGCTTTACCCAGCAATCTCACCTTAAGTGCCTATTGCCAAAATATATTCTCAAAAATATAAAGTAACATATACTGAAATTCATTTAATATAACACCATTTGTAACAGCAGAAGACTGGAAATACCCACATGCTTATTAATCGGGACAATTTTAATAAACAGGAACATTCACTCCTGGAAGCACCTTGCTGCCATAAGAAAGAATAAAGCAGAGCTCCATACATTACATTACTGAAGAGTGATCTCAAGAACATATTGTTTTACAAAAACATGATTTTGTACACTGTTATGTTAGGCTAGCTTTACATAATAAATAAAATTATGGATATCTTCATCTATATTTTCTTATAACTTAAAAGGAACAATGGAAGAATAAATAAAATATTTTTAAAAAGTGGTTATTTATTAAAAGAAAATGGAGATAGAGTCAAAGATATAGGGAAAGAAGATAGACATTTTATAGTGTACCTTGTTTTTGTACTTTAGAAAAATGTAAATGTTTTATATAATTTTAGAACAATTAGATTAGAAAGGCAACTGTTAAAAATGACATTAATTATATAGGAGATCATTGGCATATCCAGAAAATTACTTCAAGGAACCTTAACACACAGTTGTTTGATTGTACGTCCTTGTTGCTATGCACCCAAAGAACAAAATGAAAAGTAATTGCCGAGGATTCTCAAATTGCATTCAGTAATCACTTTATTCATAATAATATTCATTGCTTTCAGTAATCACTTCGTTAGCAATAATATATTTGTTTTTTCATAAATACATAGTAAGGAAGCAATTACATTTGCGTAATAAGAACTCAACTGTTTCAGCACAGGATAAAAAAGAAGCACAATTAAAGAAATTAAGTAAAACTCAAATTCAGATTGAAAATATGAGCTTGAAATTGTAAGCTATTTTTTCTAGCTTGGTCCACTGAAAAAGTGTTGAAAATGGTGACTATCTTTTAAGTACTGGAAATGTAACAACACATAAGATAGGCTAGCCTTTGCACTGCCAAGAACAAAGCCCAGCAAGGAAAACGTTAACAGGTTATATAGGTACATCTCAGTATGCAGAATCCCATAGGGTGGGATAAATTCAGAGGTAAGCCAAGAAAAGTTTCTCATTGATTCAAAGTAAATGGAAATGAAACATAAAATTATAAATTTAACATGAACTATACAGAGGATGGAAAATATAGAGATATTTGCTGTGCCTAAAAGAAAAGGAAAAGCTAGCAGAAAAGAAGCAAGAAACACAAAGAAAAATGCTTTCCTCAGAAGATTAAAGACCTGAGTTAGCAGATGAAAAATGATCACTAGATAATCAGACTAAATTGACTTTCAACTAATTCCTAAACATAAACTTCCACAGATAAAGAATCATAAATATTCAAAATATTTTTCAAAGAAACTTCTTATCTACAAAGAAAATCAACCTTACTTCAACTTGCAAAGCCAATGACTATGAATAGACTATATGTCTATTTATTAGAAGAAACATGTAGACACTAAGTGCTTCAAATATATTAAAGTTTTTAAAAAAAGACTAGATGAAGGTGATCCAGGCAAGGACAAGCACAATGAAATCTCACTCATCAGTAAGACTCAAGATCAGAAATAGAAGCCAAGCCAAGGAGCACTAAAATAATAGAAAGAAATTGTTGTTTACTGATAATTGTGTCATTGCTCAGATGCTCATATTGAGATTTTCAATAAAATTAGCAAATTAGAAAAAGTAAATAATGGCTAAAATACTATTCACAAAGTTAACCAAAACCACAAAGTACATTTAACCAAAAAATAAATGTCTATCTTTGAAGAAAAGAACAGATGTGCAGTGGAAGATATGAACAATCATAAAAAATGGAGACAAATCATATTTTAGAGTAAAAAGACTTTGTATTAAAAATTTCATTGTTCCTAGATGTTTAAATTCAGTGAAATTCTAATTCAAAGTACATGGATAATTTGTGAACTTCAACAAATGTTTTTAAAATTTCAAAAAGAAAATAATAGCACGAATTTGCAGTAATAAACATTGAATTCCATTACAATAATATGACAATAAAAAGAACAGAAATGGACAAATCAATGAGACTAATTCTCCTGAGGGAACTCAAGAGAATAAACCAATATACTTAAAGGTAGAAATGTAACAGTGAGATCAAATGCACTTATAGTACATTATATAATTATGACAACACCACAATTGGTAAACATTGTGTAAGAATGTGAAGTTCTAATTACACACTACAAAATGAAATGAAAAGTGATTTGGTAGAGTGTGATGGTCCATCCCTGTGGCTGAGGCAGGAGGATCAGAAGTTCAACCTTTTCTGAGAAACTTAGCAACTTAAGGAGTCCCTGGCTCAAGTTTAAAAAGTAAAAATGGCTAGGAAAATAGTTTACTGTGCATATTCTGGGAAGGAAGGGAGGGCAGGTGTATGGGGAAAAATGAGAACCAAGACCTGTCATGTAAAGGTACAAGATCCCAATGATGAATGTAACTGTACTGTATACCTAAAAACTACCAATAAACCCAATGAGAAAAAAAAGTGATTTCAGGAAAATTTTATAGTTTAGAAATAATTTTATAAATCTAAACAAGAAGAAAGAAACTATATGGGGATAATGTGGCAGATTTGAGTACATGCAATTTCAAACTTCTGTATGTCAAATGATAACTCCAACAAAATTACAAGGCAGATGATAAAATATACATGACATATGCAAAAGGAGATAATTATATATATATATGACTTTGCAAATAAGTGAAGAAGAGTACTGTATACACCAACAGAAAAATGAAAATGGAAATGAACAAACATTTCATAAAGTAGAAACAGAACAAGACACAAATTAAAAGAAGACCAAGTTGACAGGTGAAAATGACTGAAACTGTAATACTCTTAATTGTGAGATATAGTGAGATAGGCAATCTGTATGTATTGATGCAAATGTAAGTTGTGCGATATTTATGAAAGGAAATTTGTTAAGTGCATCTGACCCATTCTGCCCTCAAAAAAATATTAAAAAAGTGGACATATCTTTGAGTTAGCAGTGCCACTCCTAGTAATTTATAAAAGGAAATAAGGGGATTCTTAAAATAATATGATGTAATAATAAGAATAACAATCCTCAGTCCTTATTGGCATCTTGTAATATACTAGGCATTAGGGTATACATAATCTTTCTAATGTTCCTGATGGATTTATAAAGTTATTAATATGTTCAGTTCCATTTTATAGATGGATAATATGAGGGAGAAGTGACTTGCCAAGATCAAAGTGCCACTATCATTTCCAAATTCAGTCTCATGTAATTCCAGTGCTTAAACTCTTAATGTATCCTTCTACTGTTGTAAATAATATAGTAGTTAATAAATTATGGTAAATCAACATTAAAGAGTGTGATATGGCCATTAAAACCATAGTGCATACTAGCTAGTGACAAAATATACTCCAAAATGTATTAAGTGCAAAATGATTTATATTTAAGCCATATATCCATGTACTTTTAAAAGTACATTAATCTAAGAGTAAAAAAATTTTCTACAGATATACAGATAGAAAACAAAGGAAAAAATAGATACAGGATCAAGCCTGATATATTCTTGTTTCTCACCATATCAAGTTTATGCTTTTGATACAATGCAAATAGCTGAGATCACAGCTGTTATAAACAGACAGCTGAGATTTGTGGTGGTTTCCTGGAGTCTGCTTATATCTGTGTTTCCTGAAAATTATCCTCTGACAGGCTTTACCACAGACATTCCAGTAGTTATGGAAGTTTTGAAAAATTCTCTGAATCACTCTACATACTTCTCTCTGTATGTAAATTGCCAGAGTGACTCCTGCTCTTCTGAATAGACATGGATTGATACAGAAGTGTAGTACCAGGAAATAGTGATATATGCCTACTATGAGATGCCAACAGCACCACAACTCCTGAAAGCAATTGCATATTGTTGGAGAGAATAACATTCAGTTCTTCATGAAACTCTTCATCAGAATGCCTTTGTATTCAACCATAAATCTGTAAAGAATAAATATCAGCACTAATCAACCATATTAAGTTTTAAAAAATCTCCATTGATCAGAGATATAACTAGATAATCATATCAAATTTGAGTTTCTTCAGGATCCTACTCAGAGGGAAAATTGGTCTTAGTCTATTGAGGTTGTAATAAGATATGGCTTATTTCTTATAGTAATTAATCATTGTGATTATTTACAGGCATATTTATTAAAATAGAAATAAATTGATTTGAGATTAAGCAGAACTCAATCTAAGTCAAATTGAAAGGCTAGAATAAAGGTCCAAAAGGGAATAGCAGTGGGAGATCATAATAACAATAATAATAATAATAATACAGTACCTTGGATTTATATAGCTCTCATCCTCCCACAAGCACAATGTGAATGTGAACAGCATATATAAATGGAAGAAGAAGTAAATGCAATTTTGGTTTCTCAAGCCTGTATTTAAAAAGCTCTCACAAAAAGGACTACCAGGAGGAGAATTGCAATCTTAAGACCAATTTGAGAAAGCTCTTCGTAGAATCACATATTTCAAAAATTGTTTTGACATTCTTGTTAAAAGGGCAGCATTCTCAAAATAATCATACAAGTGAAGATGCAGGTAGGTAGCATCCACTGGGGTGAATAAGACATGCCAAAGGGAAGGAGATAAAAACAAATAAGCAAATGAGAAATGATACATCATTCACAACAGAGAAACTATTCAGTATTTACACATGGAAGAAAAAAACAAGAAATGATACATTCATAACCATCCTTCAGATATGACAGTTAAAGTTGGAACTCATCAATGAGATTTCCTTAATTGCCTCATTCACAGTGACTAAACTCCTTAAAGAGTTTGCATAGTTTTATGGGAAACAAATTTAGCACATTATAACGTCCATTGGAATTATCTATATATATTTCCATCTCTTTCAACAGACCATTGCTTTCTATAGTGTTCTTTAAAATCACTATAGGAATTTAATAAAATTAGATTTGGGGCATTTATTCCCAGAAATTCTGATTAGGATAGTCTTGGGTGGATCCAGGAGCTTGCATTTAAATAAGATCTTCTGATAATATAGTATGGGTGTTTTATGCCTAGATTACGACTTCTCTGAAGGAAGGTACCCTTTTTCATGTCAGACACATCTGAATATTAATGAAATATTTTTTACAATCTTATTCACATAACAGCCCATTAAGTGTACACAAAATGGTTGAATGAACATGCAGTAACTAAATATACAGGTTGTCTTTGCAAAGGATAAAAGAAGCCCTATAGTCTGAAAGGGCTGTGGAATTCAGAAAATGGTGATCCGGACTAAAATGACAGTTTGCCCGAAGGTAAGTGCTCCTTAAGTTGAACTCCCTAGAAAAGGGGGTACTTAGGCTAGTAAGGCAGAATAAACAGTGAGCAGTCAGGGGTAGTGGTGCATGCCTGTAATTCCAACACTTGGAAGGCTGAGACAGTACTGCTGTGAGTTCAAAGATATCCTGGGCTGTGTAGTGAGTTCAACACCTGCCTGAGTTTCATAGTGAACATTGTCTCAAAAAACCAATCACAAATAAACAAAAACAGTGAGCAATTATACAGTGGTAGAAATATGTGGCTTACATTTAGAAAATATTTCTCAAAAAATCTGTGTCTGTATTTATTCTTTTTCCTTAAATTAAAGTTATAAATGTTCCTGTGTTTTATGTTGTTGGACCCCAGAAGATTCATGTGTTAAAAGCTTGGTCCCTAGTGTGGCAGGGCTGAAAGATGGAAAGTCTTAATGTGGTGATATCTAGAAGGAGGTGGTTAGGCCTTCAAGAGAGATTAAAGCTCTTCTCACAGGAGTGCATTTTCCCTGTCATGGATCCCATGAGATTGAGTTGTTATAAGTGAGCCTGACATCTCCCTATCTCTCCCTATTTCTTTCTCCTTCTTCTAAGATCTCTCCCCATAAACACATTATGGCCATTGTGAGGCCCCATCTTCCACTATAAGAGCTAAGTAGATGTTAGAACCATGCCTTTGAGCATCCATAATTGTGAGCTAAATTGACCTCTTTTCTTAATAAAATATCCACTTTAAAGTACTTCATTATTACAATAAATGCACTAAAAGAGATTTCCTTTAACTTAGCATAGGATGAAGAAAATTTTCTCTCTGCCTTATTCTTGTAAGAACTAAGTAACTTCCCTTTTTATAACATGATTCCCAAGAGTCTTCACTTTAAATACTCATGCTAGTTTGCTGTTTAGGATCTAGTCCCTCTACATGCTTATGCTCACAAATATGTGTATACAGGTATTTATACACAAACAAACTCTGCTTTGTAATTTTACTAAATGTATAAGGTTCTTAAAGATATAGTGACTCTCTGACTTTCTCCTATATCACATCTTCTAACCAGACTAATTCCTTACTTCAAAAGCAAAAACAGTTATAACAAGACCTATTCTTTGACTACCCACCAAAATCCCTCCTAGCATTGGATTAAATTTCTTCTTCATGTTACCTTAGCATGCTCCCTAACACCAATTTTATGGCATATTATACTGTATGATCATGTACTCTAGTTTTTAAAAATACATTATTCTTCACAAACAGAAAAAAAAAGATAGAATAACCATAGTTTGAGAAACCTTCTCTGTGGTAGGCAGCCTCTTCTAATTATCTCCACTCCAGAGTAGTTATGTTCATGTATGATCCCTTTTCTTTGCATGTAGGATGGCTTATGAGATCTACATAATTAGCAGAACAGCACAGAACTTATGGGATTTTACTCTCAAATTTAGGTTAGAAGATAGCTTCACTTTTGATTCCTACAACCTGATATTAAATGTAAAGTTGATTGCTGAAAGACTAAATAAAATTGAAAAATGCTTAGCAAATATTCTCAAAAAAATACAAGACTCAAATCAGTACAATTAAGAATGAAAAGTGTGAAAGAACGACAAATCCTGCAGAAATCCAGATAATCATTACCTACTTTGAGAACGTTTGTTTTAATAAGATGGAAAAAACAGAACAAATGAACACACA
>NW_022900951.1:99412635-99418149 GCF_012274545.1 Fukomys damarensis
CATTACCATAAAAGAATTAGGAAAGTACAAAATATAAATAATATAATATCAGTCAATGAAATTTAATGTGTAATTAAAAGCATACCAGCAACGAAAAGCCCAGGGCCTGCTGAATCAGCTGCCTAATTCTGCAAGAAATCTAGAAAAGATCTAATGCCACTACTCCTAAAACTCTTTAATGAAATTGAAAGGGAAATAATACTCCCAAACTCATCCCTGGAAGCAAGCCTAACCCTAATAGCAAAACCAGAGAAAGTTCCAGACAACAAAGTGAACTAGTGGCCAATCTCCCTAGTAAACATAGATGTAAAAATTTTCAATAAGATACTGGCAAAGACAATGTAGCAAAGTATCAAGAAGATTGTAATATGAAACAAGGGAGATTCATCCTAGAGAAATAGGGATGGTTCAGCATATGGAAATCGGTAAATATAATAAACAATACCAACTGAGCCAAAGACAAAAAACAGGTGATCATCTCAATATATGTAGACAAAACATTTGACAAAGTCTATGCCTCATTCATGATTAAAACGCTAAAGAAAACTGTAATTAATGATCATTATCTCAATCTTATAAAAGCCATCTATGAAAAAGCAACAGCCAACATCATACTAAACAGACAAAAACTGAAAGCTTTCACACTAAAATCAGGAACAAGACAATGATATCAGCTTTTGTAACTCTTATTAAATATAATTCTGGAAACACTAGCCAGAGCAATTAGACAAGAGAAAGAAATAAAAGCTATAAGGATAGGAAAGGAAGAAGTTAAATTATCATTATTTGTGGAATGAATATCAATATTCTACATGTAAGTCCCAAAAAACTCCAGCAGAAATTTTCTATATTCAATAACCAAATTCAGTTAGGTATCTGGGTACAACATCAACACTCAAAAATCAAGAGCATTCATGTACACAAATAACAAACTCAATGAGAGAAATTAAGGTAACCAAACCTTTCACAATAGCATAAAAAAATGAAATATTTAGAATCAGTTGAACAAAGGTAGTAAAAGAACATCACATTAAAAACTACTCTGAAAAAGGAGATCAAAGACAATATCAGAAAATGGAAAGATATGCCTTCTCTTTGGGTAGGAAGAAACAAGATAGTGAGAAAGGCTATATTCCCAAAATTGTTGTACAGATTTAATGCAATCCTATTTAAAACACAAATAGCAAACCTAACAGAATTAGAGAAAACATTCCTTGAATTTATTTGGAACCAGAAGAGATTTAGAATAGTAAAAGCAACTCTGGGCAATAAAGACAAAGCAGGAGATGTCACAAACCCTGACTTGAAATTATGCTACAAATTTACTGTGACAATAACAGGATGGCACTGGCAAAAACAACCACAGGATCCATGGAACAGATTAGAAGATATAGAAACAACTCAAAAAATACTGAGCCACCTTATCTTTGACAAAGATGACAAACATCTTCACTAAAAGAAAGATAGCCTCTTTAATAAATGGTGCTGCAGCCCCACCCCTGGACCTCCCAGCTACAAAAGGACCAGTGAGAGCTGAGCCCTGTTTAGCTGAGATGCTGCCCCACCTGCACCACGAGGCCTTCCAGTGACAAGCAGGCAGAACTGTGAGGAGCTGACCGATGAGGAGCTGAGCCACATGGAGACGAGATGTTGCCCCACCCCAAACCCTGGGACTCCCAGCAACAAGTGGAGCCACATTCCTCCTATCTCTGGCCTCCTGGCTGTTCCAGTACTGGCTTGCACACCAAAGAGGCACAGGGAGTCATAAAGGCCATTGTCCTGAGCTCCAGCAGATAGAGCAGAAGTGAAGAACAGAAAGAGGGCCTCTCTCAGGCTCCTTGATGAAAACCGAAGCCCATGGAAAAGTGAAGAGAATCTCTGCAATAAAGGGACACCAGACCATCATAGTTAGTAAGTTGGAGTAATCACCATTCATTGGAACCTGGACTACCTTCAGAAAAATTGCAGCTGGAACAGCAGTAGAACCTTGCAGAGTTCAACCCTCCAGGAGGTCAGGGAGCTCAACTTGAGCCTTGTAGCCAGAAATCAGCCTGAATCTCAGTAGACTGCTGAATCTCAATGGCTTTCTGAGATTAATTGACTTAGATCTGCACACTGCTGCCCACATTGTCTACTGTGACAGCAGAAACATACCCTGAAGGGGGTCTTTCTTTCTTTCTTTTTTTCCTTTTGTTTATTTATTTTGTGTGTGTGTGTGTGTGTGTGTGTGTGTGTGTGTGTGTGCGCAGCAGGGATCAAACTCTAACTTGTGGTTAGGAGAAAGGCAGTGGCACCACTGAGCTATGTACCCAGACCAGGGGCCCTTCATTTTCATTTTTTATTTTCAAAATTATTTTTTATCTTATCATTAATTTTTAATTTATTTTTTCTCTTTTCAAGTTTTTCTTTTTCTTCTCTCTCTCTCTCTCTCTCTCTCTCTCTCTCTCTCTCTCTCTCCTGCATTGTTTTTCTTCCCCCTTTTTGTTTCTGTTCCTGCCCTAATGCAGACTTCTTCCTTCCTTTTTTGTTCTTCTTTTTCCTTCTCTTAAATGTGATTAGTTTCAAAGGAAAGTGAATACACTTTCTAGATTCCCTAGTGCTGTTAAGTATTTGTTCTTGTCTTTGTTCTTTCATTCTGTATTTTCCGCTTGTTTTAGACATTTTCCTACAGTTTGCATGATCTTCCTGTGTCCTCTGGCCTCACTTCTAACCTTTCCCTATAGTTCTACGTATCTATCCCTCCCACACAAATTCTTTTAAAGTTCCCTTCCTGAAAAGTAAAGTTGCTATATTGAAGAGTTTATTCACTACAAACACTTAGGGCTCATCCTCGATTTTGATTTAATACACAGTTAAGGGTGACAGATTAATAACTACTACCACAAAGTGTCATTTTCTAAGCTGTGCTTGATGCTATTGTGTTGATGATTGTATCACTTTGACTAAGTTGTTATGATTGATCTAATCAGTTGTCCTTCCTAGTATAGTGAAAGTGGGATAGCCTCAGAGTCATTAGATACTCAAAACCCGAAGATAAGCTGTATTTGGAAGACACTTCTGAGAAGCAATCATTCCAAAAGGGGTCTAAATACAAGCCACAAACATACTTACAATAAGCAATATCAAAGTATCAGCCCAAGAATTAAACCAAGAACAATACTAAAGGTAAAAAAAAGAAATGGGATGTCATTTAAGCAAGGTACAAACTCAGACTTCCAGCTCACTAAAGCCAAATTCTAGGGAAAACTAGGTGGAAAAGTCTGATAATCAGCCAACCACCTGGACATTCTGAACTGATAGCACAGGAAGTAACAAAACAGATCAATCAGGCTCTAGAAATATTGAAAACAGAAAAAATTTCCCAGATAACTGCAAAGATGGTGAGCAGAATGAAAGACATGATTAGAGACTCTAAAACAGAAACAAAAAACAGTATGAGTTCAGGACCACAATGGAAACCATGAATGCCCAGCATAGGAAAGAAATGGAACCATGAATGCCTGACATAGGGAAGAAATGTAATGCATGAAACAGATTCAAACAGATATCCAGGAGATTGAAAACCGGACTGAAAGTATTCTCACCAGATTGAGATAATCTGAAGAGAGAATATCAGATATAGAAGACAGGATGGTGGTCAGTAACCACTTTTAAAAACAGTAAGTGAGGGGGACTGGGATTTAGCTTAGTGTTTCTTCCACCTGCTTCACAAGCAAAAGGTCCAAAGTTTGATCCCTGGTACAAAAGAAAAAGGTTAGGGACCATGAGAAATTAATCCAACAGCTCCTAGATGACACAAAGTATAACATAAGACAGATAGGAGTCCATGACCAAGAAGAAGAAATTACAAATGGCATAAAAAAAACTATTCACTGAATTAATGACAGAAAACTTCCCATATGGAGGGGAAGAATTTGACATACAGGTAAGTGAGGCATATAGTATTCTAACTAGCCATGATCAAAAAAATCTACACCTAGACATATAATATTCAAGATGCCAGAAACCCAAAAGAAGAACAAAATGCTATAAATGATTAGAGAAAAGAAACAAATCACAAGTCACTAGCAGACATTGCAATACAAACTCTCAAGTCAAGAAGAGCCTGTAGTGAGGTAATTCAAGCACTGATAGAAAACAACCTCCAACGTAGAATAATGTATCCTGCAAAACTCTCTTTCAAAATGGATAGGGAAATAAGATACTTCCATAACAAAGAACACCTGAGAAACTTCATGAATACCAAACCAGCACTACAAGGAATTCTAAACAGTATCCTGGAAAAAAGACAATGAAGTTCACAACTCCATGAGGCCCAACAGAGCAAATCCATCAGGCAAGGCAAGATATTAAAGGTAGAGGGAAAAAATAAAAAGAGAGAAAACAACAGGAAAATAATATGACAATGATAAGTCAATACATATCAGTTAAAACCATCAATTTTTATGTCCTCGATTTACCAATCAAAAGAAACAGACTGGCAGAATGGATTAAGAAGCAAAATCCAACAATATGCTGTATACAAGAAATACACCTAGTTCACAAAGAAACTCATAGACAGAAAGTAAAAGGATGGAAAACATTCCTCCAAGTGACAGGAACCCAGAAAAAAGCAGGGGTAGCTATGTTATTTGCATACAAAGTAAATTTCAACCCAAAACTACTTAAGAGAGATAAAGAAGGTCACTACATCCTTTTAAAGGGAACAATCCAAGAAAAAGAGATGACACAAAAAAAAGAAAAAGAGATGACAATCATAAAAATATATACACCAAAAACTAATGCCCCCAAATATACAAAACAAATATTAAGGGACATGAAAAACTAATTAAGCACTAATACAATTCTAGTGGGGGGCCTCAGTACCCCTCTGCCACAAATAGATCATCTGGAAAAAAATCAACAATGAAATACTAGAACTGAACCAAGCTTTTGAACAAATGGGCTTCATAGACATCTGTAGAGTGTTCCACCACACAAAATCAAAATATAAATTCTTTTCAGCAGCACTTCGGTAATTCTTCAAAATAAACCACATACTAGCTCATAGAACACACTTAAATAAATGCAAAGGAATTGAAGTCATCCCATGTACACTATCAGAACATAGTACAATAAACCAGGAGAACAATAGCATAAGAAACTGCAAGAACTTCACAAAAACTTGGAAATTGAGCAACACTCTCTTGAACACCCAATGGGACACAGAGGAAATTAAAGAAGACATTAAACAGTTTTTACAAATAATTGCTAATTCTAATACAATATACAGGAATCTATGTGACACAATGAAAGCAGTTCTATGAGTGAAACTCATAGCAGTGAATTCCCACACTAGAAAAAGTGATTGAGCTAGAAAAAAAAAGAGCAAGACAAACCCAAAGCTCATACAACGGAGGAAATTATAAAGACTGGAGCAGAAATCAATGCGATGGGCGATCACCCGGCGGCGTGCGCGTGAGCTCCCGGCCTGCGCGGGAGCTCCCGGCCTGCGCGACAACAGACCCAGGAAGG
>NW_022900951.1:99423469-99431078 GCF_012274545.1 Fukomys damarensis
AAAAAAAAAAAAAAAAAAAAAAAAAAAAAAAAAGAAATCAATGCGATGGAGACTAAGAGAATAATACAAAAAATCAACAAATTGAAGAGTTAGTTTTTCAAAAGAATAAATAAAAGTCAATAAACCCTTAGCCAACCTTATCAAAAAATGAAAGAAAAGGCTCAAATCCATGCAATTAGGAAGGAAAAAATCAAGTCACAACTGATCCAGTAGAAATCTAGAGGATCAACAATACCTATTCAAGAACCTGGACTCTAATAAAATGTAAAACATCAAAGAAATGGGTAGTTTTTCAGATACATATGAATCAGCAAAGTTGAAATAAAAAGATATATACATTCAAAAATCTCCAATTACAAGCAGTGAAATTGAAAACGTAATTAAAAATATAACATCAAAGAAAAGGCCATGTGCTGATGGCTTCACTGCTGAATTCTACAAGACATTTAGAAAAGAGCTATCACCACTACTCTTTAAACTCTTCAATGAAATTGAAAGGAAAGCAATACTTCCAAATTAACTCCTAGAAGCAATTGTTACTTTGATTCCCAAACCAGGGAAAGACCCAACCATAAAAGAGAAGTACAGGCCAATATCCCTAATGAACATAGTTGCAAAAATCATCAGTAAGATATTGGCAAACAGAACACAGAGGGTCATCAAAAATGTCATACACCCTGACCAAGTCAAATTTATCCCAGGGATGCAAGGATTGTTCAACATATGTAAATCAATAAATTTAATACATTATGTTAGCAGAGTCAAGGACAAAATCCGTAAGTAATCTCAATGGATGCAGAAAATGCATTTGACAAAATTCAACACCCATTCATGATAATAAAAAAACCTGAACAAATTTGGAATAGAGGGTCTTT
Organism: Fukomys damarensis; assembly: GCF_012274545.1. NCBI lineage: Eukaryota > Metazoa > Chordata > Mammalia > Rodentia > Bathyergidae > Fukomys > Fukomys damarensis. The sequence goes on from NW_022900951.1 coordinate 99,424,345, forward strand.
ATCATCACTTGATAAAGGCTATCTATGAAAATCTAAGAGCTAACATTATACTAAATGGTTAAAAATTGAAAAGCTTCATGCTAAAATCTGGAAGAAGACAGGGATGTCCACTATCATCACTCCTGTTCCATATAGTTTTGGAAACATTAACCTCAGAAATTAGACAAGAGACAGAAATAAATCAATAAAGATAGCAAAGGAATAATTTAAACTGTCAGTGTTTGCTGTCAGTATTTAAATTTTCAGTATGACAGTACCACACTCTACATAGAAGACCCAAAAACACTGCCAAAAGACTTCTAGACTTAATTGACAGATTCAGTATAGTAGTTGGATTCAAGGTCAACCCTCAAAATTCAATAGCTTTCCTGTATAAAAATAGCAAACTCACTGAGAGAGAAATCATGGAAACAATCCCTTTCACATAACATCTAAAAATGAAATGTCTAGGGATTGATCTAATGAAGGAAGAAAGAGATCTCTACATTGAGAACTATAGCACTCTGAAAAAAGAGGTCAAAGAAGATATAAGAAAATACAAAGACATGCCCTGTTTCTGGGTAGTGGGAACCAATATACTGATAATGGCCATAGTTCCAAAACTGCTATAAAGATTCAAAGCAATTCCAATTGAAATCCCAACAGTATATTTCACAGAACTAGAGAAAAAAATCCAAAAAAATTCATCTGGAACCAGAAGAGACCTAGAATTAGCAAAAGCAATTCTAGGAAACAAAGACATGACAGAGGGTTTCACAATTCCCAACTTGAAACTATACTACAAGCCACTGTCATAAAAACAGCATGATACTGGCAAAGAAACAAATCCAAAGATTGATAGAATAGATTAGAAGAGGCAGAAACAACTCCAGACATACTCAAGTTGACAAAGGAGCCAACATCCTCAATAGAGTAAAGGTAGCCTCTTTTTCAACTTGCACATATATTGGTGTGGTATGATGCTTCTAATTCTTTGGGGAAGCTATCCAGAAGGGAAATAGTTGGGTCAAATGAGACCCGTAATCTTAGTTTTTTGATGAATCTACACACTAATTTCCACCCTTGTTGTACCAGGATACAGTCCCACCAACAGTGGAGGATTCCTCTCACTCCACAGCCCCACCAGTGCTCCTGGTTGATTTCTTGATAATAGCCATTCTTTCTAGAATGAGATGGAACCTCAGTGTTGTTTTAATTTGCATCTCTCAAATGACCAGTGATGTTGAGCATTTTTTCATGTATTTATTTGCTCTTTCATCTGAGAAGTGTGTATAAATCTGAGATGCCCAATTTTTTATTTGGTCTTTAAATTTGGATGGACTAATTTTTTTCAACTTATCATATATCCTAGACATTAGTCCTTTGTCTGAGGAACTGCTGGCTAAATTTATTCCCACTCTATGGGTTGTCTTTTCACTCTTTTTGTGATTTCTTTTGTTATACAAAAGCTTTTCAAAAAGATGAGGTGCAGTTGTTGATTCTTTGTAGTACTTACCGTGTGGTCTGGGTTTTGGTGATGAAGTCTTTGCCTACTCCTATGTCCTCAAGCACTCAATCTATTCTCTCTTTCAGCAGATTTAGTGTTTCTGTTTTAGCATTTAGATCTTTGATCCACTTTGATTTTAGCCTTGTGTGGTTAGAGACATAGATCTAGTTTTAGTGTTCAGCATGTAGAAATCCACTTTTTGCCATACCATTTATTAAAGAGGCTAACTTTCTTCCAGTGAACATGTTTGAATCTTTGTCAAAGATAAATTGGCTGAGTGTGTTTGAGCTTTTTTCTGCATCTTCTGGTATACTCCCTTAATCTTCCAGTCTACTTTTTGCCAGTGCCATGCTGTTTTTTGTTTTCTGTTCTGTTTTGTTTTATCACTAAATCTCTGCAGTATACTTTCAAGTCAGGGATTGTCATGCTGCCTGCCTTGCCTTTGTTGCCCAGGTTTGTTTTTCCATTCTAAGTCTCTTCTAATTTAAAACAAATTTTAAGAATGATTTCTGTAATTGTGTGAGTTATGTTAATGATATTTTTACTGGGATTGCATTAAATCTATGTAACCATTTTGGTAGTGTGGTCATCTTCACTATGTTGGTTCTTCCTACCCAAGAGCAAGGAATATCTTCTCATTTTCTGATATCCTCTTCAATCTCCTTTTTCAGAGTACAGCAATTTTCAATGTGAAGTTTTCCTTTTTTGTGAGATTTATTCCTATTTCATTTTTTATGCTCTTGTGAAAGGTATTGTTTCAATAATTTTTCTCTGTGAGTTTGGTATTTGTGTGCAGGAATGCTGTTGAATTTTTGAGTATTGACTTTGTATTCAGCTATGCTACTGAATTTGAGTATTAAATCCAGAAGTCTTTTGGTGGAATTTTTGTATGTAAAGTATTGTGTCATCTGTAAATTATGCTACTTTTACTTCTTCCTTTCCTATCCTTATTTCTTTTATTTCTTTCTATTGTCTGATTGTTCTGACTAATGTTTTTTTGTTTTTTGTGGGCTTTTTTTTTTTTTTTTGTTTTTTTTTTTTTTTTGGTTTTTTTTGTTGTTTTGTTTTGGTACTGGTGATTGAACTTGGATCCTTGCGCTTGCAAGGCGGGCAGCAGAACCACTGAGCTAAATCCCCAGCCTTGACTAATGTTTCAGAACTATATTGAATAAGAGTAGTGATAGTGGACATCCTTGTCATGTTCCTGATTTTAGAGTGAAAGCTTTCATTTCTTGATGGTATACTATGATGTTGATTTGTCAAAGATGGCTTTTATCAGATTGAGATAATAACCATCTATTCCAATTTTCTTTAGGGTTTTTATCATGAATTTGCATTGGACATTGTGAAATGCTTTGTCTTCATCTATTGAGATGATAGTGTGATTTTTGTCTTTGGCTCTGTTGATACGGTGTATTACACTTATTTACTTGGGTCTGTTGATTCATCCCTGCATCCCTGGGATGAATCCTACTTGGCCATGTGTATGATGTTCTTGATGATTTTCTACATTGTATTTGCCAGTTTTTATTGAAGATTTATGCATCTATGTTCATTAGGGAGATTGTAGTTCTCTTTTTTGATGATGTCCAATTGTTCTATGTTCTATGTTGGTCATGCTTTTTGCATTATTTCCAATAATCCTTTGCCATTCAATATAATGAAGTTTGCTTCCTTGTTTTTCCTCTAAAAGCTTTATAGTTTTTGCTCTTATACAGAGATCTTTGATCCTATGTGTAACAATAAATCTTTGAATAATTTTTGTATTTTGTGTGAAAGAGAGCTCCAGATCCATCATTTCACTTGTAGATGTCTAGTTAGCCAATGACAATTAGTAAAAAAAAAAAAATACACCAGAAGAAACCACACTATTCTTTAGCTAGGAATAGTGGCTCTCACCTGTAATCCCAACTACTCAGTAAATCAAGTGAAGAGGATTACAAGTTTGAGTCTAGCCTGGGCAATTTAGAGAGAAATAAAATAAAATAATAAAATAAATAATAAAATGGGCAGGATATGTAGCTCAATGGCAGAGTGTTTGCCTAGACTATGTAATACCACTGATTCAAAACCACATAACACATACACACACACACACACACACACACACACACACACACACACACATACCATAGTGGAAAGACAATAATGGCTATTTAGAACCAAGCGAGCAAATAAACACAGGTAACAGTAGTGAGACGAGACCAGGGAGGACTCTCAAGTAGACCATGCATGCGGGGATATCTAGGTCATATTAAGAATTTAGATTTTCTTAGCATGTACAAGGCCATGGATTTCATCCTTAGAGCCACAAAATACATAGATACACAAAAAAATCATTTAATCCTACATATGAAGTTTTACATGTTCTTTTTCAATCTAATTGCCTTTTATTTCTTAAGCTTTCATCATTGCCCTGGAAAAAAAACTAATATAATCTTGAATCTAAGTGGCAAATGCAGAATCTTTATTTTATTCCTGATTTTGAGAATAAAGTATTCAGTATCTCACCACTAACTCTGAATTTTTCTGCAAATTTTTCATAAATAGCCTTTATTCCATTGAGAAAATTCATCTGTCTGCCTTAGATGAGATTGTTTTAATCATGAAAAGTTGTATTTTGTCAAATATTTTCATTCATTTGCTGAGATGATCATTTTTTATTTGATATAGTGAATAGCAGAAATTTGATTTTTTGATGTTAAACAAGTCTTTTATTCCTGGAATACATTTCATGTGGTCATCTTATACAAAACTTTTTATATATAGCTGAAGTCAATGTGCTAATATTGGGTTCAGTCTTTTGTATCAATATTCATAACAGATATTGGTCTACAATTTTCTTGCCATGTCTACATTCTTAAGAAATTTTGAAAGAATTGGTAATAATTTATTGTGTAGTAGAATTTAATAAGGTTGAGCTTTATTTTGTGAGTACTTTTTGATTATTAATTCAGTATCTGGCTTGCCCATCTCTTTAAAAGTTTTCATAGTTTGTATCTTTGTAGAAATTTGTTCATTTCCTATAAGTTATTAGTTTACTGACACATAATTATTAGTAATATTCCTTTATAATAATTTTATTTATCAAAGAGTATTAAAAGTCTGTCTTTTATTCCTGGTCCTAGTAATTTGAGTCTTCTATTTTTCTTACATTCTAGCTAGATTTCTCTGTTTTGCTAATCTTAAAGAAAAACAAGCTTTTGGGCTTATTGATTTTTTATGCATTTTCTACCTAAATTTCATTAGCCTTTGCTCTATTATTTTTTTATTCCTTGCACTTGATTTACATTTAATACTTATTTTTCCAATGTTTCAAGGTATTTTTGTGAAGCTTTTTGTTATTTGTAGGCATTTACAGATTTAAAATTCTCTCTAAGTATATATTTTGCTGCATCCCACAAACTTTAGTACATTATATTTATTAAATTTCATAAAAATATTTTCTAATCATCATTATGTATATTTTGACTCATCAATTTGGCAGTATGTAGCTTACTATTACAGTTTTGAGTTTTTCAAATTGTTTTATTGTTGATTTCTAATTTCTTTCTCTTCTGGTCAGAGAATATACTTTATACTATTTTTATCATTCAAAATTAATTGAGGTATTTTTATAGCCTAACATGTGGTCTACATTGCAGTATGTTACATATGCAGTTGAGAATAATGTATATTTTGCTGTGTGCAGTGTTCTAAATATTTATTAGGTATTTAGTTTATTTTATCATTCAGATCTACTACTTTCTTGCTGATTTTTTTCTAGTTGTTTTATTTATTATTAAATGTAAGTATATAAGTCTCCCACTACAATTATTGAACTGTCAATTTTTCTCTTTAAATCCATCTGTTTTTGCTGTATGAATTTTGGCAATTTGTTATTAAATTCACATGTGTTTACAAATGTTATATATTTCCTATGGATCAACTACTTTAGCATTCTAAAATATCTCTCAATCTCTAGTTATAGTTCTAAAATCTTTTGTCAGTTATTAATAAAGACACTATCTTGATTATCTACATATGTCTTTTTCCATTAAGTTTTAATCTATTCATATGTTTAGATCTAAAGTATTTCTTCTCTATACAACATTAGTTAATATTTTAAAACATTCTGATAACATCTATTTTTATTATATTGCAATCCACTTAATGTCATAACTGATATAGCTGGATTTATATCTATCGCTTTACTTTTGTATTGCATACATTTCATGCATTTTTCTCATATACTTCTTTCTCTTTCTTTAACACTTTTTCCAATGTATCATATTAAAATCTCTAATGACTATTCATGATATTTCTGAGTTATTATTTTACTGTTTGACCTATGGCTTCCTATATGTATTTTCACTTGTCACAATAAATTTCAGGTATGTATTAACTTAGTTACAAGGACATATATTAATTTTGCTCTTATATGCTTCTATTCTGTTTTTTCTTTTACTGTTATTATGATGCATAGTACATCTGCAGATGTTTCAAACATTATTTTAATTTTTTTGTATATATTTTAGGTCCTTTAAATATCTGAGAGAAGAAAGGAGAGCAAGTATATAAGGTTTTGTTATACTAAATTTATTCACTGTTTGTGCCTCTGTTCATTTATTCCACTGGATTGGAGTTCGTATTTTTGTAATTTTCTTAGTCCAGTATAACTTTGCTCCCACCCGACTCTTTTGTAAGGTAATTAGCAAATTATTATATTATACATAATTTGAATAGTATATTATAATCATTTATATATACATAAATTTATACAATTTCTTTTTGTTGGTTAATACAGAATAAGCATATATACCATTTTCTATAATTACCTAATTACCCAGTCATAATATTTATTCAGTCTTCTAAATTCAAATTCCTGTCTGGTCATTTATTTTCAGCTGGAAGAAGTTCCAGTAGTATATCCAGTAAGGTCTGTGTGCTAGCAATAAACTTTCTGTGTTTTTTCTTGGAGAATTTATTTTCTCTTTATTTTGAAAAGTAACTTCACTAAATATAGGATTCTTGGATGATTTTCTTTTTGTTGCTGAATTTTCAGTATGTTATCATAATACCTTCCACATTCTGATGTTTCTGCTGAGAAGTCATCTCTTAAATTTACTGAGGTTTTCTTGTTCATAACCAGTCGTGTTTTGGATAGATTTTTATCTTTTCTTCACTTTTCAGCATTAATGCCATGATGTGTCTATTTGTGGATCCCTTTGCATTTGTCCTACTTAGAATTTATTCAGTCCTTAATGTA
>NW_022900951.1:99431163-99461339 GCF_012274545.1 Fukomys damarensis
CATCCCCTCCCTCTCTCTCTCTCTCTCTCTCTCTCTCTCCCTCCTTCCATTCCCTCCCTCCCTCCCTCTCCCTCTCCCTCTTCTTCCCTCCTTCAGGTAATATATTACATTTATATGACTGCATTTCATAGTGTTTCATATTTTTCTAAGTGTAGATTTTTCTGTTCTTTAGGTTACATACTATCTATGGATCTATCTTCAGATTCATTATTGTCAGCAAAAATATATTGAGGAGAGAATTGAAGATGAGCCACTTCCATGATCTGTAATTTCACCTATTGTTCACTTATTATTCACTTTCCAAAGCCAGGATTTCCATTTGGGTTGTTTTTTCTGAATATTTATCTTCATATTGGTATTTTATATTTAATTTGATACTGTCATCATACCTTACATTACTGATGTGGTTGTGGTTTCTTTTAGTTCTTTGAACATATTTATAATGACTCTCTTGAAGTCATTATTTGTTAAATGTAGCATCTAATCACTTTAAGAATTATTTTCTGTTTCCAGCTTTTTGTCAGTTGTATTACTCTGGTTTGTTGCACATCTCATAATTTTTGTTGAAAAGTGCACATTTTGAAACTTTGAATAGTGTATCACTTAGGGCTTGGTGTTTTTATTAGTTTAGTGAATGACCTAATTATTTTGGTGAAAACTGTAACTCCTACCTCTCCAAGGAGTAGTAAGCCTCTGATGTTGATCTAAGGGTCAGGACACTTTCATGTTTCTCTCTAAGTGACATCACTTATGCATTAGGAGCTGAGAGACTTCTGGGAGAATGATGGAGTGGTGAGCAGCAGAGAAACAATCTCTCTGAGATTTGGAGTACAGATGTTGGAATGTTAAGAAGAGAAGAAGGAGCGAAGTGTGTCCCTCAGACCCAGAAAGGATCTGAATTGAGAAATGAGCCCACAGGGAAGTTAAAGAGAGGAATTTTGACACAAAAGGAGATATTAAGGGGTGCTTTCTCCCTGAGCACTGGCTCTCAGCTTGGGAGGGGCAGTGTGAGACTTCAGATGTACAGTGACTACTGGCAACCTCAGAGGCCTCCATGGAGAAATGCAGCAGTGATATGGATCAGGGAATGCTGCAGACTGAAGTGCGTGGCAAGTTATTCTGGTTCAGATGTTCTCCAGGAGAAGAAGATTGGCTGCTCACCCTTTTGGAAAAGGGTCAGCTGAACTCAGAATTTGGAGCATCTTTGGGTTGACTCCATCTAGTGGCTCCCTATGTCAGGGTGAGGTACAGCTTATTTCAAGCCAGCAGGAGGTCAAAGATTTTAGTTCAAGGCAGCAAGGAGATGAGCTAAACCCAAGAGGAGGAACCCAGAATGTGGCAGACTGAACACTTTTGGAACCCAGCCTCACAGTCAGAAACCAGAAGCAACCTGAACTTCAGTGGAACTAAAGATACAGCTTGCTGAGATTATCTAAAATCCCACTATAAATCGACCATTGTCATCTGGACTCTGTCTGCCCCTCTGTCATCAGTGACATCAGAGACGTGCCTTGAAGTGGATTTTTTTTTCTTCTTCTTTCTTTGTTTTTTCTATTTTCTACTTACCTTGTTTAATTTTTATAGGAGTCTGAACATTGTTTCTAGGTTTTTGTTGTCATTTTATTCTGTTCTTATTTGTTTCTTCTCTCTTGTCATCTTAACCAGTTTTGCAAAGCTTGTATAATCTTTCATTGTCCTCTAGCCTTACTTCTGATATATTTCTTTTCTATTTGTCTATTTCCCCCCTAACCTTTTAAAACTTTTCTTCCCGAGGGTAAAATCACCATATTAATGGCACATTTACCATATACAATTTTCTTGTGTGTGTGGCTTTTTTTTTTTTTTTTAGATTTTGTTATATGGCTACAAATCTTGTCAGTATAGCTTAAGGTGGCAATTAATAAGTAACAAAGTTTGTCATTTTCTAGGCTTTGTTTGATACTATTATTACCATTGATTGTACTACTTTAGGCAAGGTGACATAATTGTTTAATCAGTTGTTCTTCCTTGCATGCCAAGATTGAGATTGCCTGAGGGTCATAAACAATATTACATGGCAGTGTCAAAGAACTAGGGGCTGGACTCAGTAGGCAGAAAGATCTCATCTCTAATAAATTGTGAAGGCAGAATCTTTGGACAGACACGAAAGCCAAGAGCAAACTACACTTAGAAGTCATCTCTGAGGAACACATGTCTCCTAAGAAAGCATTGATACTATCAATAAAGCTACCTATCATAAGCAATTTACAAACATCAATGCATAAAAACAATCTTTAAAAAATAGAATATGACAGGACACAGATACAAACTCAAACTTCCAGACCACAAAGGGCAAGTTCAATGGGCAATGAGGTGGAGGAAATCAGAAGCCAAACACCTGAATTTTCTGAAAGGGTAGCTGTGGAGAAAATAAAACAGGTGAATGAGGCTATAGAGAAAATCAGACCAAGAATAATTTCTCAGATGTTACAGAGATGGGGATCAAAATGAAAGAGATGATTGGTGAGTCTACAAATGATATAGATGAATAACATAGAGGATCTTAGTAAAATGATGGAAACCATGAACATCCAACATAGGAAAGACATGGGATCCATGAAACATATTCAGTAGCTAAGCATGGCAATTTAGTGAGAAAAGTCTTGTAATAGGAGAAATGGTCTCATACAGGTAATTAAAGAGGTGACATAGATTAACATTTATATATTTCAATATTTTAAATAACAGTTATATATTTGGTAGACAATAAATCTAATCATATTTATTTCTCTCTGTTCATATTTGTCTTCAGAGAATAAAATACATGGTTTGATTACTGGATTAATAGTAACATAGATACAATAAAGAATTGGACTTAATAGATGTCTACAGAGTATTCCACCCCACATGATCAGAATATACATTCTTTTCCACTGAACATGTGTCATTCTCCAAGATAGACCACATATTGGCTCACAGAACAGTTCTGAATAAATGCAAAAGAATTGAAGTCATCCCCTGTATATTATCAGATCATAGTGAAATCAAGTTGGAGATCAATAGCACAAGAAATTGTAGGAACTTCACAAGCACGTGGAAACTGAACAACACTCTCCTGAACAATCAATGGATTGCAGAGGAAATTAAAAAAGAAATTAAACAGTTTTTACAAATAAATGAAAATGCCAATACAAAATACATGAATCTATGGGATACAGTGAAAGCAGTTCTACGTGGAAAATTCATTACATTGAATGACCACACTAGGAAAACAGAGCAGGCTCAAATAAACAACCTAATGATGAATCTTAGACTCCTAGAAAAACAACAGCAAGAAAAATCCAAAGCTCGAACAAGAGAGGAAATTATAAAGATTTGAGCAGAAATCAATGCAATGGAAACTAAGAAAATGATACAAAAACTAAATGAAACAAAGAGTTGGTTTTTTGAAAGAATAAATAAAATCGACAAATCCTTAGCTAATCTTATCAAAAAAGGAAAGAAAAGGCTCAGATCCATGCAATCAGGAATGAAAAAGGCTAAGTCACAATAGATCCAATAGAAATCTAGAGGATCATTAATACCTACTTTGAAAAGCTGTACTCGAATAAAATGGAAAACACAGAAGAAATGGACATATTTTTAGATGCTTATAAATTACCAAAGTTGAACAAAGAAGATAAAAAAATTTAATCACCCCAATTACAGTCAGCGAAATTGAAAATGTAATTAAAAATTTACCAACAAAGAAAAGCCCAGGCCCTGATGGATTCACTGAAGACATTTAGAGAAGAACTACTGCCATTACTCTTCAAACGTTTCAATGAAATTGAAAGGGAAGCTAAACTTCCAAATTTATTCCTGGAAGCAAGGATCACTTTGATTCCCAAACCAGGGAAAGATGCAACTAAAAAAGAGAACTGCAGACCAATCTCCTTAATGAATATAGATGCAAAAATCTTTAATAGGATACTAGCAAACAGAATCCAGAGGATCATCAAGAAGATTATACATCCTGACCAAGTCGGATTTATTCCAGGGATGCAAGCATGGTTCAACATACGTAAGTCAATAAATGTTATACATTATATTAACAAACTCAAGGACAAAAACCTCATGATCCTCTCAATAGATGCAGAAAAAGCATTTGACAAAATTCAACACCCATTCATGATAAAAACCCTGCAAAAAATTGGAATACATGGTCTATATCTCAACTTAATAAAGGCTATTTATGAAAAACCAACAGTCAACATCATATAAAATGGCCCAAAACTGAAAACCTTCACGTTAAAATCAGGAATAAGACAAGGATTGCCACTATCACCAGTCCTCTTTGATATAGTTCTGGAAACATTAGCCACAGCAATTAGACAAGACAAAGAAATTTAAGTAATAAAGATAGGAAAGGAAGAAGTTAACCTGTCATTATTTGCTGATGATATTATACTCTACATTGAAGACCCAAAAACCTCCACCAAAAGACTTCTAGACTTGACAGATTCAGTACAGTAGCTGCATATAAGGTGAACACCAAAAAATCAATAGCCTTCTTGTTCACAAATAACAGACTCACTGAGAAAGAAGTAAGAGAAAAAATTCCTTTTACAATAGCATCCAAAAAAATGAAGTATGTAGGAATTAATCTAACAAAAGAAGCAAAAGATCTCTACACTGAAAACTATAGCACTCTGAAAAAGGAAATTAAAGAGGATATAAAAAATGGAAAGATAGCCCCTGCTCCTGGGTAGGAAGAATCAACATAGTGAAAATGGCCATACTACCAAAAGTGCTTTACAGATTCAATGCAATGCCAATTGAAATTCCAGCACTATATTTCACAGAACTAGAAAAAAGAATCCAAAAATTCATTTGGAACGATAAGAGACCTAGAATACCAAAAGCCATCTTAGGCAACAGACACACTGCAGTGGGTATAACAATTCCCACTTTGAAACTATACTACAAAGACACTGTGATAAAAACAGCATGGTACTAGCAAAGAAACAGGCCTGAGGATCAGTGGAACAGACTGGAAGACACAAAAAAAAACCCAGATGTACTCAGCTACCTCATCTTTGACAAAGGAGCTGACCATCCTCAGTGGAGGAAAGATAGCCTCCTCAATAAATGGTGTTGGAAAAACTGGATTGCAACCTGCCACAGATTAAAACTGGACCCTTATTTTTCACCATGCACTAAATTAAAATTCAAATCAATTAATGGTCTAAATATTAAAACAGAAATACTAAACTTGTTGGAAGGTAAGTTAGGCAGAACTCTGGAAGACATTGGCATAGGAAAAGACTTCATGAACAACTCCTCATTAGCATGGGAAATAGCAGAAAGAATCAACAACTGGAATGTCATCTTATGAAAAAGCTTCCACACTGCAAAAGGAACCATCAAGAGAACTAAGAGACAACCAACAATGTGGGAAAAACTTTTTACCAGCTGCTCCTCAGACAAAGAACTATTATCTAGAATATATAAAGAACTCAAAACAATCAGCCCCCCCCAAATATAAAGACCAGATTCAAAATGAACATCCAAAATGAACAGACATTTCTCAGACAAAGAAGTAAAAGCAGCAAGTAAATATATGAACAAATGCTCCACATCACTGGTCATTCGAGAGATGCAGATGAAAACAACACTGAGATTCCACCTCACCCCTCAAAGAATGCCTGCTATCAAGAAATCACACAATAACAAATGTTGGCAGTGTTGTGGGGAGAAAGGAACCCTTCTCCATTGTTGATGGGAGTGAAGACTGGTGCACCCACTATGGAAATCAATATGGAGATACCTCAAAGAGCTTGGACTGGACTTTCCATTTGACCCAGTCATCCCTCTGCTGGGTATCTTTCCAAAAGCACTAAAAGTATCATATCACAGTGATGTATGCACACCATGTTTATAGGGTCATATTTTGTGATAGCTAAAACTTGGAAACAACCCATTTTCCCCTCAGTTGGAAACTGGATAAAGAGGATGTGGTTTTTCTATAAAATGGGATATTGCTCAGCCATAAAGAATGAGAATATAGATCCATTCACAGTAAAATGGATACATATTGAAGATATACTCCTAAGTGCAATAAATAAGTCACACCTGTGTAAATACCGAATAGTTTCTCTGGTGTGAATAAACTGCAATAACACATAAGATCCTAATAAGATTGCTGACATTGTGAAATGGGAAGAATGGGGCTAATGGTGTAGGGAAGGTGGGATGGGTAGGCGAAGGGTAATAAGGGAAAAGAAAAAAATGTGAGATAATGAAAAGATGGAAATAAAGTGGTTGTAGATGGGGAGGGGAGGAGGGGGTGAAGTGAGGGCAGGGACAAGGGGAAATAATGAGAACCAACACCTGTCATGTAGAGGTACAAGATCCCAATGATGAATGTAACTGTACTGTATCCCTAAAATGTACCAATAAGCTCAATTAAAGCTGCTGGAAAAAAAAAGAATTTTGAAAAGAGAGTAAATTAAATGATGAATTTTTAAGTTGCCAGCAGTTGTTCAAGTAAGCACAGTTGCATATACATTCATACATTCTTTGTACTCTGATTAAATACAAATGAACAATTTTGGTGTGGAAATTTTGTTTAACTGACAATTGTCAGACATGAAACTATTGGATGTTATAAGTATGTGTAGACATTTTTTATTTTAAAAATCTTAATGTCCTGTTATCTTTTCTACAGCCACATTTAAAATAAGCCCTACTTTTAAAATCAGAAACTATGGACTCATCACAACTTAATTCATCATTAAGAAGTTTTCACAAGTAACAAACAAACAATAATACATACTTCTTGTTTTGATCCCATCCAAATAATGTTATGAGATTCCAAGAAGCCTAATTTACTGCACTATGAAACTGTGTAAATCATAAAATATACTGTTTTTAAGAAACTTTGATTTTAGAGACTATAATATCATTTAGCAAGTAAATGATCTTTATAAAAAGATTTTATAAGAGGTAAACACACACACACACACACACACACACACACACAGAATATGATTTGGGCTCTTCTTGCAGCCAAAAGAATTGTCTGAAATGTGAGAAATTCAGTTACCTGGTCTGGATGACACCAAAATTCATGTCAATTTTATTTCTCTCCAATCCCCTTTCATTTACCACTTAGTTCAAGATAACTTCCATTATAGAATTGAAGAACATTAATTATGTAGTGATATAGACCTCAATTTAAATTCTGTATTTGCTTCTTAGTAGGTACTTGAAATAGGTCTCCCCACTATAATTTCTCTGTCTGTAAAACAGGAACAATAAAATGTTTTAATGAGTTTGTCAAGTGGAGTGAGTTAACAAAATATAAAGAATATAATGTTTATGCACAATGCCAACCACACAACACAGATTTCCACAATATGATAGTTACAGGTGTTTTTGAATTATGATTTTTATGGCACAGGATAATTTGTAATTTGATACTTAAAGGTCTCCTTCTTGTTACCTCAACATATCTGGCAAAACTGTCATCATCTCCTCTTCACCCGCTGCTCAGGGAATTTCTCCCAGCTCCAGGATAAACCTGTTTCTGGGGTAATGAGTTAGGAAGCATTCTGAATTAAAGGAGTTCTTTAAAATTATTTTATTAAGATAAAATTTACCTGTGCTAGTTAACTGATTGTGCCAACTTGAGTAAGAAACACCCAACTAAATTGGATCAGATTAGTTCTGGATGTGGCTGAGATTATTTACTGAAGATTTGCTGTGATTTACTGAGTATAGTAACAGCAGCCAATGGGCTTGTCTGCTCAATGATATAAAGGGAAATCCAAGAAGGAAGACCTGCTTCTGTTTCCTTGGAGAATCTCCAGGCTTCCCTTCCCCTTGTTCATTATCTCCTGGCTTCACACAAAGACTCTTTGGGATTCCATTGCTGACCCTTCATGCTCCTTATACATACTCATATAGGACTCAACAGTGAATTCCAGGCTTTTAATGGGATCATTCAAATCTCCAGTGCACAGACAGACCTTTTGCACTTTTCCACACTTGATTCCATGAGTGGCTATTGTAAGCCAAATGTACAAATTCATATATATTTTATATATATGCATGTAGGTATGTATATCTTGTATTAAATCTGTTTCTCTAGTGAGAACTGACTGATACATAGCATAACATTAAACTCAAATTTTAACTCTCAAAACATACAATTCAAATTTTTTTAGTATATTCAAAATATCATGCAATCAGCATCAGAGCATCTTTATCACTCCAAAAAGATACTCTATGCCTGTTAAGCATGCATTCTCAATTCCCCCACTCCTGCAAAGCCTGGAAAGCACTAATATTATTTCTACCTTCCTATAGTACCACACTGGAGATCAATTATTTATCACACAAGT
This sequence comes from Fukomys damarensis, assembly GCF_012274545.1. Lineage (NCBI taxonomy): Eukaryota > Metazoa > Chordata > Mammalia > Rodentia > Bathyergidae > Fukomys > Fukomys damarensis. Next base: position 99,439,530 of record NW_022900951.1, read on the forward strand.
GACTGAGAGACACAAAATCTAAACTACAGCACATGCAAAATGTGACTTCTTGTGTCTAGTTACTTCCACTTAGTGTGTTTTCCAAGGTTATTCCATGTTGTAGCATGTGCAGCAATTCTTTGTTTTATGACTGAATGTTATGGCTTGTATTTATATGTACCCCAAAGCCTCATGAGGTTTATTGGATTTGGCTGAATCTATTATGAGATCCTGAGATCAAGGATGTGATGCTGGGACTGATTCAGTATGAGGCTAGGATTAAAGGTATGAGGGTCTCACACCCTAAAGGCAGGTAGGACGGAAAAAATATAGAAGACAGAAAGAAGGCTTCTCTGGTCATTGCTTGTTGCTTGTCACTTGTTGCTTGTTGCCTTCTCCCTGCCATGAATTGTTGCTCTTCTGTGATTCCCCTCTGCCATGTCACCCTGTTTTGGAGCCAGCCAACTATGAACAGAAACCTCTACAATCTGTTTAGCCAAATAAACTTTTTCTTCTTTAACATCAGGTATCAAATATTCCATCTTGGTAATGTGAAAATCACATATGCCACTGAATAATATTGCAGTAAATGTGTTATCCATTGCATTTATGGACAATTGGATCATTTCACTTAAGACTTTTAGCATTTATATATAAATGTTTTGTTTGACCATGTTTTCTCTTCTGCGGGTAAATTTCTAGGAGGAGAATATTGGGTCACAAGGCAATGCTAGCTATAACTTTTTAAGACATTGTAAAACTTTTTCATATTAGCCTTATTATTTTACATCCCATCACTCATGTATGAGGGTTCCAATCCCTACATCTTCACCTATTCTTGTTATTTCGTATTTTAAAAAATTCTAACCATTCTAGTGTATGAGAAGTGGTTGGCAAATTACATGTCACTGTGATTTTGATTTGTATTTTGCTGATTATGATTTATATTGAGCTTCTTTGCATAGACTTGTTAGATATTTATATATTTTATAGATATGTTTATTGAAGCTCTTTCCTCATTTTTTTTGGTGCCACCATAAACCCAATTAATTGGTGTACTGCTGAGCAGCAGAGAAAAGGCCACTGAGGGAGTTGCTGAGAATGGAAGACCACTGGGTGAACACAAAGTTGCCTTAATAAAGGCAGAGCAGTCTGTGTCTGTTGAAATGAGAAGACACAGAAACAAGTCCCAAAACCAGTCCCTTCACCTAAGGCAACCCCAAAGGGAAACAAGATGGAATAATCTGATACTCAACAACCTGGACTCCCTGAACTGGCAACAAAAGAGGATTAGGAAAAAATGAAATTTCTTAGATAACAGCAGAGATTGTGCCCATAGTGCCAGGCATGATTAATATATTTAGAGCAGACACGGTAAAAAAAAAATAGAGAAGCTGAGGAACATGATGGAATCACAATATAGGAAACAAATGTAATCCATAAAATAAATTCAAACAGATTTCCATGAGATTAAAATCTCCACTGAAAGTTTATACAGCATGATGAGCCAATGCAAGGACAGAATTTTATATATAGAAGATAGGATTGCAAGTAGTCACCAGAAAAATAAAAATCTCTTAAAAATAGTAAGTGACTGTGACAAATCAATCCAACAGCTGCTAGATGATGCAGTGAAGACTGTAAGACTGATTGGAGTCAATGAAGAAACAGGAGAGAGAGTACAGATGGCATTAAAATACTGTTCACTTGTCTATGGCCATACCACCATGAACATGCCCAATCTCATCTGATCTTGGGAAAAAATTGTTCACAGAAGTCATCCAGAAAACATCCCAAGTAAGGGAAAACAACTTGACAGACAGATAAATGAGGCATATAAGACTTCAACTAGCCACAATTTAAAAAAAAAATCTACACATAAGCCTATAATAGTTAAGAGTCCAGAAGCCCAACAGAAAAACAAAATTCTACAAGCAGTAAAAGAAAAAAAAAATCACATGCAAAGGAAAGTCCATCAGCTAAAGGTGTAGGGAAAGTGGAAAGGGTAGGGGAAGAGGAATAAGGGAAAAGAAAAAAATGTGAGAAAATGACAAAATGGAAATAAAGTGTTTGTAAATGGGGATGGGGGGGAAGGGAGGGTAGGGATAAGGGGAAAAAGTGAAAACCAAGACCTGTCATGTAAAGGTACAGGATCCCAGTAATGAATGTAACTGTACTGTATACCTAGAATGTGGCAATAAACTCAATTAAAAAAAAGAATCACAGCAGACATCTCATCACGAACCCCCAAAGCAAGAAGAGCTTGGCGTGATGTATTTCAAGCCCTGAAAGAAAAATAGTGCCAACCCAGACTGATGTACCCTGGAAAATTATCTTTCAAAATTGTTGGAAAAATAAGATACTTTCATGACAAAGTGCACCTTAGGAAATTCATGAATACCAAAGCAGCACTACGAAAAACTTTAAAAACTATCCTAGGAAAAGACAATGAGGATCACAACCCCAGGAATTCCAGGAGAATGGATCCATCAGGCATGGCAAGAAATCAAATGCAAAGGGGGAGTATCCAAGAAAAAGTCATGACAAGGTTAAGTCAATGCATATCAGTTATAAACATGACTGTTAATGGTCTCAATTCACTGCTTAAAAGAAATGGACTGGAAGAATGGGTCAAGAAACAAAATCCAACAATATGCTGCATGCAAGAAACAATTCAAAAAGAAACTCATATACTGAAAGTTAAAGGTGGAAAAACTACTCCATGCAACAGGAACCCCCCAAAAAGCAGGAGTGGCTATCATTTTTGCAGATCAAGTAGATTTAAAACCAACAACAGTCAAAAGAGACAAAGAAGGACACTACATCCTTGTAAAGGGAACAAAATAAGAGACACAGATGAAAATCAGGAATATATATGTACCAGATACTATTCTGCCCAACTATATAAAACAAATACTAATTAAAAATCAAATAAGCACTAACACAATAATAGTGGGGGAACTCAATACCCCACTGTCACAAATAGATCAACTAGACAGAAAATAAACAATGAAATACTAGAACTCAATCAAATTCTTGAACAAATGAACTTAACATGTTTCCAGTGTCTCACCCCACAAAATCAGAATAAACTTTCTTTTCAGCTGCACATGTATTATTCTCCACAATAGAACACATACTCACTCAAAGAACATGTCTAAGTAACTTCAAAGGATTTCAAGTTGTATACTATAGATTATCAGACCATAGTACAATGAAATTGGAGGTCAATAGCAAAAGAAACCACAAAAGTGTCATCAACACATAGAAATTCAACAACCAATTCCATTGGTTATGCAGAAGAAATTAAAGAAGAAATCAGACAGTTCCTACAATCAAAAGACAATGACAATACAACATATCAGAATCTATGGGACACAGTGAAAGCAGTCTTATGAGCGAAATTCTTTGCAGTGAATACTCATATTAGAAAAAAGGAGAGTGGTCAATTAACCTGAAGCTGAATCTCAAGCTTGTAGAAAAAGGAGAGCAAGACAAACCCAAAGCTCATACAAGGGAGGAAATTATAAAGATCAGGGCAGAAATCAATGCAATGGAGAATAAGAGAACAATACAAAAAATACTGAAGCTAAGAGTTGGTTCTTCAAAAGAATAAACAAAATTGGCAAACCCTTAGCCAGCCTTATAAAAACTAAAATAAAGACCCAAATCCAAGCAATTAAGAATGAAAAGGTTGAAATTAAAACAGACCCAGCAGAAATATAGAGGATCATCAATACTTACTTCAAGAACCTTTACATGAATAGGATATAAAATTCAGAAGAAATGGACAGAAACTATATTTGTATGAATTACCAAAGTTGAATGAAGATGACATAAAAATTCCAAACATCCCAATTTCAATCAATTGAATGAATGAAATTGAAAATGTAATTAAAAACTTACCAACTAAGAAAAGCCCAGGCCCTGGTGTCTTCACTGATAAATTGTACAAGACATTTAGAGAGGAGCTACTGCCATTACTGTTTAAACTCTTTAGTGAAATTGAAAGGGAAGCAATAGTCCTCAATTCACTCCTGGAAGCAAGCATCACCTTGATCTCCAAAGCAGAGAAATATCAACTGAAACAGAGAACTATAGGCCAATCTAAATAAAGAACATATAAATGTTTATAAATGGGGAGGGGAGGAGGGGGTGAAGGGAGGGCAGGGACAAGGGGAAAAAATGAGAACCAAGACCTGTCATGTAAAGGCACAAGAGTCCAATGATGAATGTAACTGTACTGTATATGTAAAATGTACCAATAAGCTCAATGAGGAAAGAAAGAAAGAAAGAAAGAAAGAAAGAAAGAAAGAAAGAAAGAAAGAAAGAAAGAAAGAAAGAAAGAAAGAAAGAAAGAAAGAAAGTAGACACAAAAATCCTTAATACAATACTGGCAAAAAAAATGCAGAAAATTATCAAGAAGATCATACACCCTGGCCAAGTGGGATTCATCCCAGGGATGCAGGGATGGTTCAACATAGGCAAATCAATAAATGTACAAGGACAAAAACCATATGATTATCTCAAAAGATGCAGAAAAAGTATTCAACAAAATCCAACATGCATTCATTATAAAATCTCTATAGCAAATTGAAGTAGACAGTCTCTACCTCAATCTGATAAAAGCCATTTGTGAAAAACGAACAGCCAATAATCATACTACATTGTAAAGAAATGAAAACCTTTACACTAAAATTGGGAGCAAGACAATGATGTCCACTATGACCACTCCTGTTCAATATAGTCTTGGAAACATTAGCCACACCAGTTAGATATGAGAAAGAAATAAAAGGAATAAAGATAGGAAAGGAAGAAGTCAAATTGTCATTATTTGCAGATGACATGATACTGTATATAGAAAACCCCAAGAACTCCAGCAAAAGTCTTCTAGACTTAATATGTAAATGCAGTAGAGTAGCTGTATATAAGGTTCACAAAAACTGAAGAGCTTTCTGTACACAAAAAACAGACTGAGACAAAAGTGAAAAAATAATTCATTTCACAATAGCATCCAAAATATTGATATACCTAGGAATCAACCTAACAAGAGAAATCAAAGACCTCTACTCTGAAAAATACAGCACTCTGAAAAAAGAGATTGAAGAGAATAAAAGAAAATTAAAAGACATCCCTTACTCCTGGGTAGGAAGAATCAATATAGTGAAAATTATCATACTTGCAAAACTGCTATATAGATTGAATGCAACCCCAACTCAAATCCTGGCAGCATACTTCACAAACCTTGAGAAAAAATCCAAAACTTCATTTGGAACAAGAAGAAACCTAGAGTAGCAAAAGAAATTTTAGGTAATGAAGACAAGGTAGGGGGTATCACAAACCCCAACTTGAAAATACACTACAAAGCCACTGTGATTAAAAAAAAGCATGGTACTGGCAAAGAAACTGACCTGAGGACCAGTGGAACAGATTAGAAGATACAAAAACTACTCAAGACATACTCAGCCACCTCATCTTCAACAAAGGAGCCAAACACCCTCACTGGAGGAAAGAGAGACTCTTTAATAAATGGTGCTGGAAAAACTGTGTTTCAACTTGCCAAAGATTAAAACTAGATCTATATATCTCACCATGCACTAAACTAAAATTGAAATAGATTAAAGATCTAAATATTAAAGCAGAAACACTAAACCGGCTGGAAGAGAGGTTAGATGGAACTCTTGACAACATTGGTGAGGGAAAAGATTTTATAAACAGAACCTCAGTTACCCATGAAATAGCACAAAATATCAACAAGTGGGATCTTTTCTTATTCAAAAGCTTCTGCACAGCAAGAGAAACCTCCAACAATGTGAAGATACAACCCATAATGTGAGAAAAATTTTGCACTAGCTGTTCCTCAGACAATGGTCTACTATCTAGAATATATAAAGCACTTAAAAAATCAGACCTCCCAAATTTATAGACCCAATAAAAAACTTGACATCTGAAATGAACAGACATTTCTCAGACAAAGAAGTAGAAATGACAAATAAACATGAAAAAAATGTTCAATATCACTGGTCATTCAAGAGATGCAAATGAAAACACAGGGATTCAAACTCACCCCAGAAAGAATGGCTGCTATCATGAAACCAACAAATAAAAATGCTGGCCAGGCTGTGGGGAAAGAGGAACACTGCTCCTTTGCTGGTGGGAGTGTAGACTGGTGCGACCACTGTGGAAAGTGGTATGGAGTACCTCAAAGAGTTAGCACTCGAAGTCCCATTTGACCCAGCTATTCATCTGCTGGGTGTCTTTCCCAAATAATTAAAAGAATCATACCACAGTGATATATGTGCACCCATGTTCATAGCAGCACAATTTGTAATAACTAAAACTTAGAAGTAGCCCAATTGCCCATCAACAGGAGACTGGATAAAGAAACTGTGAGGTTTTTTTAATAAAATGGATTACAATCAGCTGTAAAAAATGAGAAATTAGAGACATTTATAGCTAAATGGATGCACACTGAGGCAATAATTTAGGGTTTTATGAGGTATGAGTATATTACAGAAGAAGATGACATGATTGCATTTGAATAAATGTAGATTTTTGTACATGACTAAATAAATAAATGTAAATTGCTGTACATGCAAAATAAGACATCTGATACTCATGTGAAATAAATGAGACACGCATGTGTAAATACTGAATAGTTTCTCTAGTGTGAGAAACTGAAAGTGTAAATAAAGACTAAATGGTACAATAGATAATGTGAAATAGGCAGAAAAGGGACAAAGGGGAAGTAGAAATGGAGGAGTAGGGGAAAGGAAAGAAGGGAATGGAATTAACATGAAAATGGAAAAAATGGAAACAAAGTCTTTTAGATAGGGAGGCAGGAGGGGTTTGCAGGGAGGGCAGGGGGATGAGGAAAAAAATAAGAACCAAGATTGATTATGTAAAGGTACAAATTTACAACAATGAATGTCATTATATTGTATACCTTAAATGTTCCAAAACAATTATTTTTTAAAAAAGATATATTATGTAAAGGTACAAATTCCAATGATGAATGTCATTACATTGTATACCTCAATTGTACCAATAAAATTAATTTTAAAAATAAATATTACAGATATTTTGTCACATCTGTCTGTTGTTTTTTCACTGTGTTGATAATATCCTTGAAAACACACAGTTTTAATTCTGATAAAATCATATTCATCTGATACTTATTGTTTGTGTATTTGGTGTTATATTTGTGAAATTTTTGACTAATAAAAGGATATAGAGGTTTGCACCTAGTTTTCTTCTGAGAGGTTTGCAATTTTATTTCTCATCTTTAGCTCTTTGATTATTTTGAATAAATTTTTATATGATATGATTTATATCAAAATTTTTTATTTTGACTATGGATAGCTAGTTGTCCCAAGACCAATTATTGAAGTCTGTTTTTTCCCTATTGAATGGATCAGACTCTTTATAAGAGATCAGTTGACCTAATTTGTTTCTGGATATTTAAATTATGTTCCAGTAATCTTCATTACTAACTATGCCAGAGGCACACTATTTGATTACTCTAGCTTTGGTTTTATTATTGACATTGAAAATGTGAATTCCAACATTGGTCGTTATTTGTCAAGATTTTTTTTTAGTATCCTTTCACCCTACAAAATTCCATATTAATTATAGGATGAGGTTGTAAATTTCTACAAAAATAGCAATAGAATGTTTGACAGATATTGCTTTGACTCTGGAAATAAATATGGTGTGGATTCACATTTTCAAACCCATGAACACTGAATAAAATATATCTATTTCTTTATGTCTTCTTCAATTGCTGTTAATGATGTTTCATAGTTTTTAATATTTATGTCTTATACACTGTTGGTAAAAATTATGGCTGGCTATTTTTTTCAGATGTTTATAATTGTTAACTGATTGTCTCAACTTGAGTAGGATACACTCACCTCAATTGGGTCAGCACAGTTCTGGGTGTGGAAGACCCATCATAGGGGAGATTGTCACCAGATGGTACAAAACGAAAATAAAGAAGGAAGGCTCACTTCTGTTACTTCAGAGGAGCCCCAGTCTTCATTTTCACCTTGGGGATCATCTCCTGGCTTCCAGCACAGACTCTTCAGCCTTCCAGTGCAGACTTCTCAGCCTTACATTGGATTAAAGAATCCTGCCATTGCTCATCTCTGTATGTCAGACCTTACAGTGAGGACAATGGTCACTCAATTGTGAAACAAGAGCAATGGGAGTAGTTGGATATTGAAGTGGCAGTGATTAAGTACCAGCACTTACTTGCCAAAGGCAAGGTGTATTTACCATAATAGTGAAAGCAGAACAATGTTTATTTTCTAACACATCTAGACTTAAGGCATTGGCTGATTAGCTCTGGTGTTCCCAAACATGAGATAGATGGAAAGCCTATAAAAATTTTTGCTAGATTTATATAATCAAAAAAGTTAAGTGCAAATGAACATAAATCTACTTCAAATCCCAGGAACAGGAATCATAGTGCCTCAACCAGTGTCTAGATTTGACCCAGTTCACAAACCCAAAAACCCCTTGAATGAAAGGGGGGTGTAGGACTTCTTTGGGGAGATACTTGATGAACCCAAAATTTGTATGGTCAATCTTTCTCCTATTTTTTTCCAAAGGGACCTGAGGCTTATTTCCTGAGTGACTGTACACTGCTGAAAAGGAAATGATGAGATATTTCAAGGAATACTGAACACTGGCTCTAAACTAAGGGATCCAAAACAACACGGGGACCTCCAGTAAGAGTAGGGCCTATGGAGGAAAGGTAATCAACAGTTTTAGCAGAAGTCTGATTCATAACAGGTTCATTAAATTCTTGAATCCATTCTGTAGTCATTTCCGCTGTCCTGGAATGCATAAAATCTTTGACTTGGTTCCTTAACCTATATTATAAGAGCTATGATGTTTGGAATGGTAAAATGGAAGCCATTAGAGTTGCTTTTGCCTTGAAAATTGTATCTCATCCCTGGAGGGATTGCAGAGTTTGGTACCACTATCAAGAATTTGAAGGATGCAAGGGTGATGGTCCCCAGATATCTATTTAATTCTCCCATTTGGACTGTGCAGACAATGGATGGGTATGGGTTGGTATTGGAAAATGATAATAGATTATTGTAAGCTGAATCAGTGTTGACCCCAATTGCAGTTGCTGTGCCAGATGTTGTTTCCTGCTTGAGTAGATTAACACATTTCCAGGTACTCAGTATGAAGCTATTGATTTGGCAAATGCCTTCTTCTCCATGCTTATCAATAAGGCTCATCAGAAACAGTCTGCTGTTTCCATTACTGTCCTACCTCAGGGTTATATCAATTCTCCAGACCTATGTCACAACTTAGTTTGCTAGGATCTTGATTGTCTTTCTCTCCTACAAGGTATCACACTCATCTATTACATTGATGATATTATGCTGATTGGGCCAAGTGAGCAGGAGGTATCTGGATTTGTTAGTAAAGCATTTCAGAGCTAGAGGATAGGAAATAAATTCAACTAAAATTCAAGGTCCTTCTACTTCAGTGAAATTTCTAGGAGTCCAGTAGTGTGTGGCATGTAGAGATATCCCTTCTAAGGTAAAGATAAGTTGTTGCATCTGGCTTCCCCTACAACCAAAAAAGAGATGCAATGCCTAATTGGCTTATTTGTCCACACATTCCTCATTTAGGTGTTTTACCCTGGCCTATTTACCAAGTGACTTGGAAAGCTGATAATTTTGAATGGGGCCCAGAACAATAATAGGATCTGCAGAAGATCCAGGCCATTGTGAAGGCAGCTCTGCCACTGGAGCCATATGATCCAGCAGATCCAATGGTAATTGAGATGTCAGTGGCAGGTAGAAATGCTGTTTGGAGTCTCTGGCAGCCCCCATAAATGAATTGTAGCAGAGGCCTCCAGGATTTTGGAGTAAGGCTCTGCCATCATCTGCCAACAACTACTCTCCCTTTGAAAAACAGCTCTTGTCCTGCTACTGGGCCTTAGGGGAACTGAATGCTCGACCACCAGACACCAGGTTATCTTGTGACCTGAGTTGCCTATCATGAGCTGGATACTTTTTAATTCACTGAGTCATAAGTTTGAACATGCATAGCAACAGTCTATCACCATTAAATAGAAATGGTAAATATGTGATTGAGCCAAAACATCTCCAAAGGGCACAAGCAAGTTACATGTAGAAGTTACCCAGAAGCCCATGGCTGCTTCACCTGCTGTATTTCCTTCTGTTTCCCAGCATGCACCTATGGCCTTGTTGCATGTTCCATATGATCATCAGTTAGAGAAAGAGAAGTCTAGAGCCTGGTTTACATATTGTTTTGCATGTCATGCAGGCACTACCCACAAGTGTATAGCTGCAGCATTGCAGCCCCTTTCCAGGACATTCCTGAAGGACAAAGGTGAAGGGAAGTCTCCATAGTGGGTGGAATGTGAGGCAGTTCACCTGGTAGCATGTTTTTCCTGGAAAATGAAGTGGCCAGATGTGCAACTGTGTACTAATTCGTGGTCTACAGTCTGTGGTCTGGAGGGATGGTCAGGAACTTGGAAGGAACATGACTGGAAAATTGATGACAAAGATATTTGGGGAAAAGGTATGTGGGTAGGCCTCTGCACATCAGTAAAGGATGTACATACATTTGTATCCTGTGTAAATACTCATCAAAAAACTCTTCTCAGCAAAAGAAGACTTTATAGATAGAGTAGATAAGATGCCTCATTCTTTAGACCCTCTTTCTTTGTCCACTCCTGTCATTGCCCAATGGGCTCATGAACAGAGTGATTATGTTGGCAAGGATGGAGGTTAGCAACATGGCTCAGCAACGTGAACTCCCACTCACCAAGGATGATCTGGCTATGGCTACTGCTAAATGCCCAATATGACAGCTGCAGGGATCAAAACTGAATCCCTGATATGGTACCATTGCTTGGAGTGATCAGCCTGCAAGCTGGTGGCAGGAAGATTATATTGGACAGCTTCCATCATTGAAAGGAGAGTGCTTTGTCCTTACTAGCACAGACATTTTTTTTAACCAGGGATCAAACTCAGGACATTGCACTTGTGAGGCAGGCAGCAGCACCACTGAGCTAAATCCCTGGCCCAGGCATAAGACATTTATTATGGATATGAATTTACCTTCCATATAAATAATACTTCTGAAAAAACTACCATTAGTGGACTCATGGAATGACTTACCACCAGTATGGAATTTCACACAGCATTGCCTCTGACTAAGGAGCTCATTTTAGAGCCAAAGAAAGTAAGGCAATGGAATTATGCTTATGGAATTTACTGGTCCACGTTCCTCACTATCCAGAAGCAGCTGGATTAATAGAAAGGTGGGATGGTCTTTTAAAGACACAGTTACACTGCCAGACTGGTAGCAATAGCTTGCAGGGTTGGGGAAAATTTCTTCAAAAGCCTATATATTCTTTGAATCACTCTATGGTACTGTGCCCACTCTATGGTACTGTGTCTTTCATAGCCAGGATACATAGGCCGAGAAATTAAGGGTTGGAAGTGGGGATGATACCACTCACCATTACCTGTAGTGATCCATTAGAAAAATTTTGCTTCTTGTTCCCATGATCTTATGCTCTGCTGGCTTAGAAGTTTTAGTTCCAGAGGAAGGAAGGCTTTTAACAGGCAGCATAAAAATAATTACATTGAACTGGATGCTATGACTTCCCTCTGGTCATTTTGATCTTCTAATGCATCTGAGAAAATTAGCTAAAAAGGGTATTACAGTGTTGGCAGGGGTGATTGACCCAGACTATCAACTGAAAACTGGACTATTATTCCAGAATAGAAGGAAGGAAGAATATACCTGGATTGGGGCTGGGGATTTAGCTCAGTGGTTCCACCACCTGCCTCGCAAGTGCAAGGATCTAAGTTCGATCCTTGGTACAATTAAAAAAAAAAAAAAGAATATACCTGGAAAGCAGCATATACCTGGATTGCAGCACATCCCTTACAGTACCCCTAGAGTTACCATGTCCTTTTATTAAAGTCAATGGGAAACTACAACAACTCAATCCAGGCAGAAGGACAAATGGCCCAGAACCTTCGGGAATAAAGGTATGTTTGACCTCACCAGGGAAAAAACTAAAACCTGCTGAAGTGTTTGCTGCAGGCTAAGGGAATACAGAATGAGTAGTAGAATGAGTAGTTCTAAATACCAGCTATGACACTGTGATCAGCTACAAAAATGAGGATTGAAATTCGAATAGTTCATTCTTAATATGCTTCAGTGTGATATGATATTGATAGACTTAATATTAGTCCTTAAATATTGTTAAGCCTATGTTATAATTTTCAAGTTATGAAATTTGAGGAGGAAGCATCACCAAAGGGAAATGCTTATATTCTAGGGAAAGAATTAGTGTGTTTCCATTTGTATGCAGGATAGTTATAATGTTATTTATTTATTTATTTATTTATCTTGGTACCAGGGATCGAACTTGGGTCCTTGAGCTTGTGAGGCAGGTGGCAGAACCACTGAGCTAAATTCCCTGTGAGGATAGATATAATGTATTAGATGTAATTATGAATTTGTCTTTGTATCTAGAGACTATGGTTTAAAGAAATATGTCTTTTGTCAAGTTGAAATGGCGTGGATTGTGATAGTTAACTGTGTCAGCTTGAGTAAGAAATACCCAACTAAATTGGTTCAGCATAGTTCTGTGAGTGGAAGATCCATGCTAGGGAGGATTGGCACCAGAATCATATAGAAAGGAAATGAAGAAGGAAAGCTTGCATCTGTTACTTTGGAAGAACTCCAGTCTTTGCCTTCACCTTGGACATTGTCTCCTGGCTTTCAGCTCAGACTCTTCAGCCTTCCAGTGCAGACCCTTCAGCCTTTTATTTTAGACCCTTTGATTTCCTAATATAAATATGTTCATTTAGTAGGCACTGATTGATGCAACATTAGTTTTCATAAACTAATCTTTAGATTGTTTGTGCTAGTGTATTGAAATGGAGATGATGTGGGTAAAATCACATTGTTTCAACTATATTGAAATCATTTATTAGTTTTAAGAAATTTTTGTTTTGTTTTGTTGTTGCATTGTTTTTCTATATATAAAGACAAATAAACATCAAATAGAATATGTACATATCTTGTTTTCTAATGTGCGCAATTTTAATTTCATTTTTTGTATCTGTGCTAGATAGAATTACTGATACAATATTTAATAGAAGTGATAAGTGCACATATCATTGACTTGTTACTTAAGGAGGTTTTCAAAGATGTTAACTGGTGTCTCATATGTTCTTTTATCATATTGAGGAAGACATCGTCTACTGCTATGTTGCTGAGTATTTTATCATGAAAAGGCATTTGGCTTTGTCAAATGATTTTATTGCATCTAATGAAATAATCATATAATTATTCTTTTCTGTTTATATTCTTTATTTCTAAAAACAAAATACCTCACACTGAATAACTTTAAATAAAAAGATTTTTCTGAGGCTCACAGTTCTGGTCGAAAGTACATGGGCCACATTTGATGATGAGCTTGCCAACAATTCTTGAGGCAGCAAGGAATTGGAAGCATATGAGCAACCTTGTGAAACTAGCATTTATATCAGAAACACTCTCAAACTGAACTATTAATCCACTACTCTATTAAATTTTCAAATGGATTATGAAAGGGGATCCCTCATCACCTCTTAAGGTTCCACCCAATTCTATCTCTTTAATAGCACATACTAGGGATTAAATTTCAATATGAGTTTCAGGGTAGAGCAATTATATTCAAACAACAGAATGGTGCATTACATTAATCGAACTTATGTTTAACCAGCTTTGGACTCTTTAGACAAAGCCCGCATGATCATAGTATATAAGTTTTTATAATGCAGCTGAACTTGCTTTGCTAGTATTTTATTGAGAAAACAATTTATAGAACAGGCAAAAATATTTAAAGAATATATACCTGACAAGGATTCATTTCAAAAATAGATAAGGAACTCCTACAATTCAAGTATAAAAATAATAAACATTAAAAATGGGCAAAGAACTTGATTAGACATTTTTCAAAGTAGCAATACAAATGGTCAATAGGTATATAAGGATTTGCTCAACATTACTAATTGGTAAGGAAAGGCTAATCAAAATGATAATAATATATCATCACATACATGATAGGATGTTCATTATCCAAGATAAGAGATAACAAAAGTTTCATAGCATGTGAAGAGAAGGAAACCATTGTATACTTTTAGAAATATATATGGTACAGCTATTATGTAAAACAGTATGGTGGTTCCTTGTGAAATTAATGAGAACTTCCATATGGTCCAGAAATGAAATTTTTGTGTGTTAACACAAAAAAATTGAAATCATGATCTTGAAGAGAGAGACAATCACACTCGCATTCAATTCCACATTATTCTCAATAGCCAAAATGTGTATATTAATTTATTTTCTTATCATTGGGACAAAAAAAACCTACCATCTACATTTCAGATGAAGAGAGGCTTAATTTGGCTCATAGTTTCAAAAGATTTAGTTTGTAATCACTGGGCTCCAAAGTAGAAACAGCATGGTGAAAAGGCTGGGTAGAAGAAATATGCTCAACATAGAGCAGTCAAGAAATAGCAAATGGTAACAGCACCAGAAAGAAAAGGGTGAAGAAACTTACATGGTACCCAAGGCTATGCCTCCATGACACACTCAACATACCTAAGAGTGTGCTTTACTAATTTCCTAGACTGCTCCCCAGTCAATCAAGCTGACAACTAATCTTAACCATCATAATGTGGAAACAACTTACATATTCATTCTGTTATCTGGCTTTCTCATTGCTGGGACACAAGACTTGGCACCTACAACTTAAAGGAGAGGTTTAATTTGGCTCATAGCTTCAAAATGTTCAGTCTTGGTCAGCTGGCTAGACACAAAAACATGTTAATTTTCCAAGTTTTTCTGCTCAATTTCTTGTTCTTGATTTCCATTATACATCCAGTGAAGAAACCAACAGTACACATGCCATACCATGAACACTGATCTGTGTTGATGTTTCCTCCAGCAGAACATTTAGTTCACTATCCTTCAATTTTGCCTCCTGCAAAATCTCAGTATGTGGGCAAAGTGTAGATAATTCTTTCTCTGGAGTGTAACATGGCCTTTCTTCCTAATAGAGTCTTCCTTCCCAAGTGAAACTACCTGAGCCTGGCCTTTACTCTCTGCATTCCTATTAGCACTATTTTCTTCTGAGCTCCAACAAGAGTCATCTATCTTTTTACAATATTCTAGGCTTTCTCTAGCCAAATTTTCCAAACTCCACAAACCAGTTCCAAAGGTTTCTGAACCATATGTTCAGATATTGTCACAGCAATTACCCCAATTATCTGGTAAAAATTTATTGTATTAGTCAGCCTTCCTGTTTCTGGGACGCAATATCCAACACCTACAACTTACAGTAGAAGTTTATCTTAGAAATTAAGTCAATTATCAGCAGGCTTGTTTCACCATGGTGGAAGGGCATGGTGGAACACAATTGCTCAGCTTATGGAAGCTAGGAAGCAGAGAAGGTAAGCAATGCCATAGAAGAAGCCAGGCAACTGATACAGTGCCCAAAATGACCTTTCTGTGACCACCCTGACACACCTATAAAAGTGTTTTACTAACACCTAGGTAGATCCAAAACAACCAAGTTACAATCCAGCTTAACTGTCACATCCATCAACGGATGAGTGGGCAAATAAAGTGGTATACACATACTAGGGAATATTACTAAGCCTTTCAAAAAAGAACCCTTTTATTTGTAACAATGTGGATGAACCTGCAAGACATTATGCCAAGTAAAATAAACCCATCACAGAACAAATACTGTATGATCTTACTTATATAAGATAGCTTAAAATAGTCAAACACTAGAAGCTGAGAGTAAAATGGTTGCTACTGAGGACTGAAATGATGGAAAATGAGGACTTGTTCCTCAAGCATCCTCAAACATGGTACTTTACACTTAATAACAATAAAAGCTTGGGAAATACTTAATATTCTATAGGCACTGTGTTTAAAGTTTGTGCCTGTAATATATCATGTAGTTTTCATAATGACTTTATGAAGAAAGGAATATTATTATTCATTTTTACATGTGTTGTAACTAAAACTCAGAGCAGCTACATATTTTGCCAAAGAGTTCAGCAAAGAAAGGGTAGGGTTAATATTTAAATCTAGATCAACTTGACTCTAAAGTACATATAATTATAGTACTGTATTATGCTCACAGATTTTGGGGGTCATAAATTTGTAAGGGTCAAAGGGAGGTCGTTTTTTGTTTTGGTTTTTGTTTGTTTTTGCTGCTTGATATTTGGAACTTCACCTGAAAAACTCAAATAATTAGGGTAGGAAGAACATGGATTTGAGAATACATTTCAAGATGGTGTTTTTACGGATACATCTGGTAGGTGATGTTGGCTGACAATTGGCTTCTCATTTGTGGCTTTAAACCAAGAATCCTATATGTTGATCTACATGTAACCAAAGTTCCTTTTTCAAGTTGGTCAAGAGTAGCTTGATTTGCTATATGATAGGTCAAGAATCCAAAAAAAAAAATGTTCCACTTGACAAGGCATAAAATACCTTGCCTCTTATGACCTATACTTATATGTCACAGAATATCGTTTCCATTGGTCCTTAATGTTTGAAACTATCATAAACCTTTTCTTAGTTACTTTTCTTATTTTTGAGGCAAAACACCACATACCCAAAGTTAAAGAGAAAGGTTTACTTCAGCTCACAGTTTGTAGAGGTTTCAGTCCATAGTCAGCTGGCTCCAAGGCAGGGTGTTATGGCAGAGGAGAAATAGCCATGGGAAATCAGGAATGAGATAACAAAGTAGCAGGCAACAGCAGCAAGCCTGCCTTCCCTCTCTCCCTTTATATTCCATCAAGGCTCTAAGACTATTGGTTGGTGCCCCTCACAGCCAGGTTGGGGCTTCCATTATCCACACTCAAAACTATGTTAATTCCAATCAGTGGACTAATTTAGGGCCATACACCCTTAATCCCAGTATCATATGCCCTAAATCCAGCCATCTCTGTATAGCCCCACCTATGAGCACATGAGGCTTTGAGGTGATATCTAGATACAAGTCATAACAAGTCTAGCAGCATTTAATGTAAGGGTAATTAGAAACCACCTATTGAAAGGGCAATGGCAGGATCACATTGTAAAAGAATATGTGAGTGGGAGATATTGCAGGTATTTGAAAAATATAATTTGTCATGCTACCTCAACTACATCTCCATCTAGGTAGCATGGAAGAAGTGGAGATAACTTTCCTAATGTCTTGTCTACTTCTCCAATCCATTCTCCAAAAGAAATATATGTTATGTGAAAAAATTTTGCAGCATATCAATACTGGCTACAAGTAAGTCTTAGAAAAAAAAATCATGCTCTAAGTACCTCTTCTCTGTTTTGGACTATGCCAGGAGCTAAGCAGATTAGCAGAACTAAATTGTGTGATCTCTTTTCCTAGAACTTGGTAAGATTATCATAGTACTGGGATAAAAATCAGAAAACTTCTTTCCTATTTCCCCATGATTCTGAGCAAGTACATCTCTTTGTTCATTTGAAAAATGAAGAATCTGTCCTACATAAAACAGGTGCTTTAAAAGATGACATGATGGCTCACTTTGAAATAAAGCAGCTAAGACTGGTCCGCTGCCATCGCTCCAGTGGCAGGAGGGCCTACTTGGGCCCAGATCTCGGGCCAGGTAGCCCCTCCCGCCCCTGCTGGGCCACCGCCATTGCTCCAGCACCAGAAAGGTAGCAGCAAGGGTCCCCCTGAACCGCTCCACCCGCATTTTCAGACCTCGTGATTGTGCCAGTATTTGGACCCACTCTGCAGAGGCAGAGGTGATCATAAAAGGTATTTTTCTGAGTTTCCAACTTTGAATATCTTTAAAGAAAGGGTGCGGGAAACCTGTAGTAGAACTGTGTGGAGTTCCACCATTCAGGAGGTCAAGGAACTCAATCAATCTGGGCCTTGCAGGCTGAGGTCAGTCTGAGTCATGGGGTTCTGCCATCAGCTAGCTGAGATCAGGGGTCTTGGTTCTGCACAGGGCTGCGCATGTTGTATATTATGACAGCAGAGATATAGCCTGAAAGAGGCCCTTAAAATCTATTTTTTTTCTTTCTTTTCCTCATTCCACTCTGCCAATTCTTTCATTTTTCTGTCCTCTTTCTCCAACTAAGACTCTTGCTCCACTATATTATCCCTCATCTCCCTTTCTGTTTCTGTTCCTGCCCTAACTCAGATTTCCTTTATCATTTTTTCTCTTTTCTTTATGTTCTTTTCTTCTGTCATTCTACCTCACACAGGGTTCAGTGGTTTCAAGGGAAAGTGAGCCCCTATTACTGTTAAGGGGAAATATTCTTGTCCTTATACTTCTACTCTGCCTATCCCTTTTGAATTTAACAGTTTCCTAAAGATTGTGTGGTCATTCTATGTCCTCTGCCTTCACTTCAAACCTTCTCCAATTCTTTTACTTATCTACTCCTCTCATACTAGCTCTGTCTGAGACCCCATCCTAAATGGTAAATATACTATATTGAAAAGTTAGTTCATTGCAGACATGTTTTGGACTGCTTCTTGATTTTAATTTAATTTACATGGTTTAAGGGTGATAGACTAGTGACTACCACAGGTGGTCAGTGTCCAAGTTGTGCTTGATCATATTATGTTGCTGATTGTGTCAGTTGGGATAAAGGATTGTGGTTGATTTGATGTGCTGTTTTCTCTGATGTTATGAAGATGAGAATGTCTCTGGGTTGTTAGAGACCCAGAAGCTCAGGTGCAACTATATCAGGAAGATTTGGGTGATAGCCCAGAGATTAAACCAAGGACATCCCAACAACAAAAATAAAAATAACAAAACACTTAAGCAAGACACAGAGACAGACTTCCAGTTCACCAATGGCAGACAGTAGGGCAAATGAGGATGAAAAGGCTGATAGTGAACCACCAGGACACCCTGAACTCAAAGCATAGGAAGTAACAAAACAGATCAATCAGGCTCTAGAAAAATTCAAAACAGAAATAATTTCCCAGATAACCATAGAGATGGTGAGCAAAATAAAAGTCGTGATTCGAGACTCTAGAACAGAAACTGACAAAAAAAATAGATGAGCTCAGGACCACGATAGAAGCCATGAAGGCCCAGCATAAGAAAGAAATAGAAACAATAAACACCCAACATAGGAAAGAAATAGATTCAAACAGATATGCAGGAGATTAAACACTCCATTGAACATGTACGCAACAGAATAAAAGAATGAGAAGATAGAACCTCAGATACAGAAGATAAGATTGCAGTCAGTGACCCTGAAAAGAGAGATCTCTTAAAAATAGTAGGGGATCATGAGAAATTGATCCAACAACTCCTAGATGATACAAAGAAGAATAACATAAGACTGATAGGAAAAGGGCTAAAGGTGTAGGGAAAATGGGAAGGGTAGGGGAAAGGTAATAAGGGAAAAGAAAAAAATGTGACAAAATGAAAAAATGGAAATACAGTGTTTGGGGAGGGGAGGAGGGGGTGAAGGGTGGACACAGACAAGGGGAAAAAAATGAGAACCAAGACCTGTCATGTAAAGGTACAAGATCCCAATAATGAATGTAATTGTACTGTATACCTAAAATGTACCAATAAACTCAATAAAAGAAAAAATAAAATAATGCAGCTAAAATACATATAAAGTATGATGATCATTGGAAAGAATTGTGCTTCAAACCAAAACACTATACAAAGCAGGTACCAAACTTACAGAAAATAACCCATGACTAATTCGCAAAATACCTGAGAGAATGCCGTATGAATTCTGAGGATTTATTCGAGTGAGGGTCACATGAGTGCAAGATGCAGGTATGATTCTCCTGTATATAACATATATAATATGCACTATCGTTGCATAGCCAGTCTTCCTAAAACTCAAGTGAATACAAGAACAATCATTTATTCTAATAATAATGGATCTTATGATCACTTGGATTTGTTTTATCTAGGTAGACTAGATTTGTATCTATGCTACGAATCTAAAATTTAAATCCAGATCTGCTGCATGTGTTTCCTGCTCCTTGGACCATTGAGGTTATTGAGAGTAAATTCATCTCATGGGGATGACAGAAGTACAAGAGTAGCTAATCTCAACCAGATAAGCACATTGTCAAGTAGCTTCTAGCAACATGTCTGCCAACATTAGATTGGCCAAGATAAGTTACATGGCCAACCCCAACATAAAGAAGAGATGTATTTTCTGAATTATGCATCCATTGCAAGAATGTGAATATATAATACCACAATAAAGTAAATGAAATACACCAAAGTTACATAAGAAGTAGACTGGAAACTGGTACCTACATTGATTGCATACCTGTAGCTTGGGAGTGGAGAAACACAAGAATTGTGAGGAGTTAAGGCATGTCACTTCTATATACCCAAATAAATGTTAAAAATCTAGGTCTGGGGATTGAGCTTAATGGTGCTACACCTGCTTTGCAAGCGCAAGGTCCTGAGTTTGATCCCCATTACTGGTGGAAAAACGTCTATGTAAATTGGCAAGAAAAAGTTGAGTATTTAGTGGTTTTAGTGTAATTCCTGGGGCCTCTTTAGAACCATCTGTAAGGTGAGTCTTGGCAAAGGAGCCAATTAAATAATGGTGTCATTAAGCAACATGCATATTCATGCAGATGCATTTGTTTACACATTATTTTCTGTCATGGCTAAATAAAACACAGTACCACCTAATGATTCTTCCACATTTCTAAATGACTGAAAGGGTTGTTACTGGGTGCAAGTTTCCAAGTTCCTAGTAATTTTGTTTAGTCACCCAAATTGGTTGGTATGATCAATTAGATTAAAAAATAAGGAATAGAAAGACTATGAGCCTAGGGAAGAAGGTCATCTGTAAAAAATAATGGCCTGGGCCAAAATGAATCAAATGTCATCCAAGCCACAAAAATCAAGCAGTTCATTAAAAAAAACAACTGGCATTACTGAGTGTCTAAAATATATCAGATACCATGATAAAGTTTTATACATATTAAACACATTAATCCTCTTATTCTTCTGACATGTGTGGAATTGTGTTATCATTTTACAGATAAAAAAACCAAAACTCGTCAAGGAAAAATGACTTGCTATAGTTTGCACTAGCTAATATTCTCTCTAAATACATCATTTGTATCATCTCTGACGTCAACATACTTCCACCAGAGTTTTTTTTATTTTTCTCCACATAAAGAGCTCCAAGATATTTGGGGAAATGGCAAGCTAAACAGTATACATGTGGATCACGAGGAATAAGTAAAGGATACAATTCCATGAAGTGGGGGTAAGAAGTAGCAAATAAAAAGGACTAGAATTTAAAAAGTACAAAGAACAAAGGAAAAATGTTAAGTTGTCTTTTTTGTCGTCAGGCAGTCCTGAATGAAACTTTTCTGGAGCCTAGAAAAAGACAAATAGAGACATAAGCCTCTGTCTCAAAACTATTGGCTAGCACCAGGCCCTACATTCAAAACATTTCTGCCAGAGACTCTTCCCTGACACGACTTTTACGTAGATATTAGAACAACTGGCTGCTTTGGCCTTTCAAACTAGTGTGTAGCTTGTGTAAATATTAAACTGGAGAGAAATGGGGTTGTGTGAACTCTCTATTTGTTCCTCTTCTGGCCCACTGAACATTAATATTTGCAGAAAAAGCTGTTTACAACTGCTTACTCTGATCCTCTCAGAAAAGAGCACTGGAAGACACATATTTGTGTTAGGAAGCCACCATATTGAGGCCCTAGGGAAAAGAGAATCAAATAGTGCTCCTCTTTTTTTTTTTTTTTTTTTT
>NW_022900951.1:99463555-99467828 GCF_012274545.1 Fukomys damarensis
AGATTCCACCTCACCCCACAAAGAATGGCTGCTATCAAGAAATCACACAATAACAAATGTTGGCGGGGTTGTGGGGAGAAAGGAACCCTCCTCCATTGTTGGTGGGAGTGCAGACTAGTGCAACCACTATGGAAATCAATATGGAGATACCTCAAAGAGCTTGGACTGGAGGTTCCATTTGCCCCAGCCATCCCTCTGTTGGGTATCTTTCCAAGAGAACTGAAAGAATCATATCACAGAGAAGTATGTGCACCCATGTTTATAGTGCTCCTCTTTTCCTGGAAAGTTGAGATGACTTTTGAGAGCCCTGGCTGGAGGGTGTGGAAAAAGGCCAGTTTAATAGCAAAAGATGAACTTTATACTTAAGGCAATATGGTACTGAATGGGAATTCTTAAATTATAGGAATTGTCCATATAGTTTTTATTGCTTATTTAAAAAGCTGACCACATATGTAAATGACCTGAGTCAGGTGTTTATCAATTGATTTTGGACCCTTGTTAATTGAAACATAAAATTTCATACCTAGGATTCAATCCTTCATATTGAAAAGTGTTTTTATCCCTGTGAAAATCTATGTTCAGGCCAGGTAAGTTTTTTTTTCTGCTGTGCTCCTCTGCCCTCTAGTCTCTTTTATCTGAGGGATGGCTCAGAAAACTTATTCTATAAAGGGCTAGATAGTAAATTTTTGTTTGTTTTTGTGATGTCTTGTCTCTTTAAATCTGCTCTTTTAGCACAAAAATAAATAATGTGGAAAACAATGGGTGTGGCAGGATTACAATAATATTTATTTACCAAAAAATCATGCATAAAATTTCACTGATCCCTGATCCATGAAGTTTTCTGAATAAGGTGGATGACTCCCTTGTACAGTGGAGGAAAGAGCAAAGGCAGAGGGGCTTCACTACTATGTGTCTGCAAGGCCTAAGGCCATTACGTTTGATATAAGAGTCTATGAATTCCCCACATAACCAAAACCAAATCAGAAAATGCTAAATACTATCTATGTTGCAGGAATTCATATTTTTTGTGAAGAAGGTCCTTTTCTTTCACCACATTTTCAAAAGGAATGATGACTGCACAAAGGATCAAACCCCAAATCATCTTGTCCTGAATGTTTTTCTATGTATGGGCAGCCCCTCTTACAGTCTTCTAGGCAAGCTAGGTGACCACTATATGTATACTAACATATATTTCTACAGTATCCCTAGAAAAACATATCTGTCTCACATGACATTTTCTATAAACTCCTTCTGCTGGCTATTTACTTAAATTGCAGAAAAATATATATTCTTCAATAATAGGTTGAGTTTGATTCTATTCATTCTAAAGTGATCATGGCTAATGAAAATAAAATTATGTGCTTACAGCTAATGAGCCAATTAGTGTTCAACCAGAAACTTTCACCCTTTTTTAAAGGGATAAAGTGATTATAGATATACAGAGATATTATAATCAGAACCACTCTATTAAAAAATAAAAAAATAGTAGAGGGAGAGGGTGAATTGAAGACATGATTTGGAGCATAAAAGGGGAAACTATGGGTTCCAGTTCAGCATACACAAAGAACCTGTCTTTGAAATTAGAAAAGGCTCAGCAAATGTACATATAAATAAAAAACAATGTCATGGAATCATAGGAAAATGAACTCACAGAGCAAATCTCCACTCCACTCAACTCTAATCTGAACAACCAGTCATATTCAGAGAAACATAGCCCTCCAGATTTCAATATCTGGAAAAAAACCCATAGAAATGTTTAAGGTAATATGGACATTAAAATGATTATACCAACAAATTTCTCATAATGATCAGGGATTGTACTTACTAAAATTAATTTACATTATTTAACACTGTTTTAATATATTAATAGTGTGCAAAAAAGGAAATAAAATAGAATTACATAAAATACTCAAAATCAGAAAAGGCAGAGAAGGGAAAAAGAAAATATGAAACTAATAAAAAAATTTTCAAAGGTGATACATAATAACCCAACTATAACAAAAATCTATTAATTTGAATGGTATAAATATACCAGTTAAAAAATGGAGAATAACAAAGCAAACTTTTTACAGATCCAAATATTTCTTTATATGGCTTAATATGTCTGAGGGGTTAATTAGTCCAGAAGATATAATAATTCTAAATGTGTACAAGTGTCACAACAGCATCATAACCTATGTTGCATAAACAGAACTGAAAAGAGGAATAAATCCATTATTATACTTGAAGCTTTCAAAATCCCTCTGTCAGTAACTGACATATTAGTAGAAAGAAAATCAGTAAAGATATAGACAAGCAGCATATTACTATCAATGAAGTTGATATAATTGCTACTTACAGAATATTCATCTAATAACAGAACAACACACATTCTGCTTAAGCTTACCATAAAAATCTTTCTGGGCCATAAAATCAATACTTAAAATTATTGAAAACAGTATAATTCACATAAATATCCTGTAAGAACACAATGGCATTAAACTAGAAATCTATAATAGAAATATTGCTGGGAAATACCCACATATTTGGAAATTAGATCACAGACTTCCAAATAGCTCTCATGTCACGGAAGAAATCTCAAGGTAAATTGTAAGATATTTTTATTTTAATAAAAATGAAAATAGATTGTGTTAAAATGTGTGAGAAGCAGCTACACCAGTTGTGAAGAGGTAAATTTTCAGCATCAAATGTAGACATTATTTTGTAACAATATAAAATTAATACTCTGTTTTTACCTTAGGAAATAGGACCAAGAGCTAGCTAAATCTAAAGTGAGTAGAAGATTGGAAATAATAAACAATACAGTAAAAATAAATAAAATAATTAATAAGAAAACACTACAGAGAATATAAAAAGCACACCTAAATTCTTTGAGAAAGACATTAATTTAATAAACCTTTAGCCAAGCTAACTCAGAAAAAAAGAGAAGACAGAAATTATCAACATCATGAATGATGGACAGGTCAGTACTAATAATTTCCTGTGCATTAAAATGATAATAAGGGAATACAATGAGCACCTAAATGACTATACATTTGATAACAAAAGAAATAGATCAAATCCTTGGAAATATCAAAACTCAATTGGAAAAACATAACCTGAATAATCCTCTACTACTAAAGGAAATTAATTTACAGTAAGAAAACTTCCAAAACATAAAAAGATATACCAGACACAGATGGTTTCATTGTTGAATATTTAAGAAAGCTACAATTTTAAAATTTATATAATATTTACTAGAAAATATAAGAGAAAATACCCTTCATTTAATATGAACACTATTACTCTATTTTACAAAGCAGATTAAAATATCACAAGAGCTACAGGTAATGATCTCTCGTGATCACAGTGGGAAAATCTTAACAAATATTAGCAAATCTAGTTCAGGACTACATAACAATAGCAATAAATCAAGTCCACAGGAGGGTCTTTGCTGGAACATAAGGCTGGTTCAACAATCATACATAAATCCATTACCTTTTAGATATTAATAAGCTCAATTAAAAATATGCTTATACTAATATTTGCAGAAAATGATTGAAAAAAGTACAATATATTTATAATAAAAATACTTTAAAAGAAACCAACAAAAACTAAGAATAGAACAGAATTTCCGTATCTTAAAAAGGGACTATATGGAGAAAGGTTCCTTTCTCCCCACACCCCAGCCAACATTTGTTATTGTGTGATTTCTTGATAGCAGCCATTCTTTGTGGGGTGAGGTGGAATCTCAGTGTTGTTTTCATCTGCATCACTCGAATGATCAGTGATGAATGTAACTGTACTGTATCCCTAAAATGTAACAACAAACTCAATTATAGCTGAAAAAAGGGACTATATGAAAAGCCTATAATTAATATCATACTTAGTGATGAGAGACTAAATGCTTTCCATCTAAGATTATGAACAAAGCAGATTAGAAGCTTTTACAAAAGAAGCAAAGGAAAATAAAAGAGTTAAAAATTGGACAGGAAAAAAAAGTCTTCATTTACAGATGACACAATTTTCTGTGTAGACTGCTCCAACAAATAAGAAAAACAAATACAAATAAAAATAAGTAGCAGGACAGGAGAACACAAGGTCGATATACAAAATTCAATTACTTCTCTATAAATATTCAATAAGTATTTGGAACATGCTTTTGAAAATGCCATTTGTGGGCCGGGGATTTAGCTCAGTGGTTCTGCCGCCTACCTCTCAAGTGCAAGGACTCAAGTTCAATCCCCAGTACCAAAATAAATAAATTAATAATAATAATAATAATAATAATAAT
>NW_022900951.1:99467864-99501947 GCF_012274545.1 Fukomys damarensis
AATAATAATAATAAAATGCCATTTGCAATGGCACCAAAATAAATGGTATACTTACATGCAGATCTGTGAAATATATACAGGATTTATTAAAATACTTTTAATTTATACCTATTTGATACACAGATTTGATGCAATCTTAATAAAATAATTCCAGCATTTTAAACATATTGACAAACCAAATCTAAAATTTACAAGGAAAGCAAAGGAACTAGAATAACAAGCTAAGTTCTGAAAAAACAGAAATTTAGAGGACTTATATTGCACAATTTCAAGAATTATTGTAAAACTCCAAGACTTAAGGTAGAATAATATTGCTGGAACTATTGGCATGTTAAGCAATTAAAATTTTCCAAGAAATATCAAAACACATAGTAACTCATTTGTGACAGAGGCACAAAGGCATTCAATTAAGAAAGGCTTGTTCTTTCAATAAGAGGACTGAAGCAATTGGAAGACAAAATATAGAGTTGCCTGTGTTGTCTTGAGTTTAGTGATGAGCTTTAGATATAACTCCACAGGTATAGGGGAAAGGAAATAAGGGAAAAGAAAAAAAATATGAGAAAATGGAAATAAAGTATTTGTAAATAGGGAAGGGAGGAAGGGGTGAAGGGAGGGTAGGGACAAGGGGAAAAAATGAGAACCAAGACGTGTCATGTGAAGGTCCAAGATCCCAATGATTAATGTAAGTGTACTGTATACTTAAAAAGTGCCAATAAACTCAATGAGAAACAAAATGTGCTTTACTGAAATGAAAGTCAAACTAAAATCATGTTTCTCCTTTGTGAAGGATGTTGTTTAGAGAATGAATACATAAGTTACAGACAGGGACTAAAATTTCAAATCATATGCTTGCTTAAAGACTTGCACCCAGAATATAAAAAGACAAAATTCAAAAAAAAGCAATATAGGCAAATAATTTTAACAAACACCTCATCAAAAAGATTTCTAGATAACATATAAGTATACCAAAGACAATCAACATAATCTGTCTTAAGATAAATGTAAATTAGCCAAGCGTAGTGGCGCACGCCTGTAATCCCAGCACTCAGGAAGCTGAGGCAGGAGGACCGCTGTGAATTGGAGACCAGCCTGGGCAACACAGTGAGTTCCAGGGCAGTCTGAACTACATAGTGAGAACCTGTCTTAAAAAGCAAAAAAGAGAAATGTAAATTAAAGCAATAATAACATACCAATACATATCTATTAAATAGCTAAAATACACACAAATATGACAGTATGAAATACTTGGAAGGGTGCAGGAGTATAAAGTAGTGCCATCACTTCAGAGACTAATTTGGTTATTTTAATATATATTTTATTACTATATGACCAACAACTAATGCTACTAAGTATTTATCTGATTTTGAAAATTTATACCCAGAGAAACACCTTTATGTGAATGTCTATAGCAGTTTTCACTAATAATCATCAAAAATTGGAAGCAACTATGATGTCCCTCAATACGTGCATAAGCAGTCCATAGAATGGAACAGTATTTAGTGATAAAGGGAATATATTATAAATGAATGCAACATTATTTATAAATGAGCCTTTAATGCATGATGCTAAATGAAAGAAGCTAGTTTATAAATGATACAATTTTATGATTTATTTAATATGATATACTGGAAAAAGCAAAACAATAGATACAGAAAACATATCAGTGATGACAGAAGATTTGAAGGAGGGTAAGCTTTAAATAAGCAAATGTAAATAAAAATTTAAGGTGAAGAAATAATATTATATGGTATTACGGGGGTAAACACATGACTATGCATTTGTTAAATCTCAGACTCTTAGAGCAGAAAGTGAACCTTAATGTACACAAGTTACAAATAATTAATTTAGGAGGTTTGGGGAATCCAGGATTAAAAAGGAAGCCTCTTATATTGTTGGTGGAAATATTTGCAAGGAAATTATTCAGGAAACTAAAAGTAGAGTTTCCTTTTGACCCAGCTATGCATCTTCATATCTTCCCAAAAGAGTCAAAAACATCGTAGTACTGTGATACATGCATATCAATGCTAATAGTAGCACAAATAATAAAAGATAAACCCTGGCAACATCCCGTGTGCCCATCAACAGATGAATAAAGAAAATGTAGTATGTATGCACAATAAAGTACTTCTCAGTCATAAAGAAATATATACTTCAGTTAGGTGGACCTTGAGATCATAATGCTAAGTGAAATAAATCAGGCACAGAAGGATAAATATTATGCAACTTATCTTATTTGAAACACTCAAAGTAAATTTAGGAGCAAAATACAAGGTAAATAATAAGAAAGATGGAAGATAATATGTATACATACCGATTCCCCACAATGAGTGTATTTATTACATATTACAAACATATACTAATAAAAAAGGGAAAATCGAGGGTGACAAAAATACTATATTACAAACCTCACTGAAAAGAATGGTGAAGAAGTCTACTAATCTAAGTTCTTCTTGGAAATGATTGTGATCTGTATAACTAAAAGCAAAGGGAATATTTTATAAGAACTATATTCCACGTGGTAAAAGTGTTTTGCATGAAACTGTGGAGTAACAATTCTAAAAATTGTGTATATGTATACTAGGATTGAGCAATGCCTAAATTCGTGGCAAATGTTAGGAATCAAGATTATCATTATTAAAGAGAGAAGCTCCAGGTAACCACGGGGATAAGGCTAAAATGATAAATACAGTAATGGACAAGTATCAGTGACATAAATAAGAACCAACATTAAGCTTAATATTGACAGATAAACACGATTGGTAGATACACAAATATAGATAAATGTATATATGTGAGTTAGTACATACACATACCTGTCAAGGGGCCTGGAAATGATCTAAATGCAATAGTGACAAGAAATACAATTAGTAAGCAGATCTTGCTTATCAAATAACATTCTCCAATACAAGAAACCTAGGTTCTTTGGAAAAAATGGATGATTCAAGGGCTGAGACAGGTAATATAGAAGATGAACGTAAACATTTTTCATTGTCAGAAAGTAAGGACATGCTCAAACACAAGAGGTACAAGATCCCAGCAATGAATGTAACTGTACTGTATCCCTAAAATGTACCAATAAACTCAATTAAAGCTGAAAAAAAAGAATATTTTACATGAAAAAAAAAGTATATCTAAGGGATGTGGGACCAAAAATCAAAGAACTCTTCATGGCCACAGCAAGAAAAAAATGAGGAACGAAACAAACAAGGTAGGATTACTGGATTACAGCCAGTAGTATAAGAAAACATATCTATATGTCCATATTGATAGAAATAAATTGTTGAATAAATGCAAATGAGAAGAAAAGGGAACTCTCCCATGTAAAATTCCAAAAACCTATGTAAGTATTCTGCCTTTAAGGAGGTAGAACATAAAAATCCATAATTCTTAAATTTGAGCTGCACATAATGACTTCCATTTGAAGACGATAGCATGGAAAAGAGCAGAAAAAAGTAACTTTCTAC
Source organism: Fukomys damarensis (assembly GCF_012274545.1). Taxonomy (NCBI): domain Eukaryota; kingdom Metazoa; phylum Chordata; class Mammalia; order Rodentia; family Bathyergidae; genus Fukomys; species Fukomys damarensis. Next base: position 99,471,329 of record NW_022900951.1, read on the forward strand.
CAGAGAAACCTGAAAAATTCTACCTCAACCTGATGAACACCAACAGTGATAAGTTATATGAATAGCATGCACCCTAGGTATGATATGATAAACCATAGCCACAATCTAACTACAAGAGAAAAGACTAATGCAGTCCTTCCACAATACTGGAAAATATCACATTGTACCCCATAAGTATATATAATTATTTTTCACTTAAAAATTTAAAAGCAAAGTCTTAAAACATGTCACAGTCGGGCTGGGCAAGCTCAAGGTCCCGATTTCAATCCCCAATACTGAAAAAAAAAGAAAAGTCGGAGCAAAAATGGCCTTAACTAAAACATGACAATTAGTACAATGATCTTACATGTTTATGTGTACCCTAGCCTATTAGTCTGGTTTTTAATCTGCATATATGATAATTAACTTTCATAAGGTCTTATAGGATATATAATTGGATCTGATGCTGGAAAAATAAAAAGGGGGTAGAAGGAAAGAGGAAAAAAAGAATGGAAATATGATTATATATATATATATATATATCAGTGTATATAATCTTTATGTACCACAAACATGTACTAATAAAATTCAAAAAATAAAAATAAAATAAATAAATAAATATAATGTAGTATCATGGATGGAATTGTGGAACAGAAAAATGCTTTTAGATAAAAACTAATAACCTCCCAAAAAGAATGAATTAGTTTTGGTTCTTTGGTTATAAGAAATATGCATAGTGATGTTAACAATGGGTACAGAGCATAGGGAACTCTAATATGCTCTCATCTTTTTATGCAATAAAACCTTGGATTATAACTTTTTCTGTGAGCATTCCTCGAGACAAGCAAATGCATCTAAAAGGTTTTAACTTGATAAACAAGTGACGTCTTGCAATATGAGTAGTATGTGATGCTGAACATCACATGATCACAACTAAGCCAACGGTTTTCTTCTCTCCTCTCCTCTCCTCTCCTCTCCTCTCCTCTTCTCTTCTCTTCTCCCTTCTCTCTCTCTCCCTCTCTCTCTCACCCTCTCCCCCACCTTTCTGAGACTTTGAATGATTATCTCCCAATAGCAAGAAGTCATGGAGGTCTCATCTGCAGAGAAGGAGGGAAAAAAGCAGAGGAAGCCCTTACTTAAAATGAGATTTAAAAGATGTGTAAAATGTAGACAATCACCACTCAAATAAGGATGTAGCAGTGTGAACCATAAATCTCTTTTAATGACAACGCAATGTCATATTTCCATGAAATCCTCAAAGGGAAGCAAAAGCAAGTGCCATTGGAAGGATTCCTTGTTAAAATTACACAAAAAGTAAAAGATTCCATCAAGCCAATAGATAGCACTGATTGTGGTAGAGATAGTGAATGCTCTCCTACACAATTGCCCTCCTCTGTTGGTTCCCTCACACCAGCCTAAAAGGTTTTTAAAGATAATTGAAGGTTAATCTATTTATTTTTATTTATATTTTGCATTTTTTATTATTTTGTATTATATTACAGTTATATAAATATTTTTGTGTTGTGGAATGAATCATCTAAGTTTCCACTCTTTCTTATGGGAAAATTCACTTTCATATACAAGTGCTTTGGATTACAAAGCAAGTTTCTGGAATGAATTATGCACACAAAACAAAGTTTTACTGTGTCTGTTTAATTGCTAGTCTAAAATTAAAAATTTACTGTCATTTACAAAAGTCTATCTCTATCCAAAATGTATATTCCCAGTCCATTTCCACAGAATCTGAACCACTACCATAGTAAACCTTCCCCTCTAAATTCTTATTCTGTGAAGGAAGTCCTCCTGGGCTGTCTGTTAAGCATAGTTACATTGCTGAAAACCTGAGGAGGATATCTTCTCACTGTGAAAAAGAGAGGGTTACTAAGATTGACAGGGCCAGGGCAGAGAAAAGTAGGGTAGCCCAGCAAAATGTACAAATCCGAATGGCCCAGGCTCTGCGTTTGTGAAAACCTACAGAAGAAGCACAGTAACCGAGAAGAAAAATTGAAGCAGTTGCACGTGGAGAAGTGGGTCTGCGGGCTCCTATCAACCCTAACCTCGAGGGCCTCATCTTGATGTCATAATACTTCCTGTGACACTCTCTGAAAGCAGTTCACAACATTTCAAATTCAAATCAGTCTTTCCTTGGAGGTTATTATTTCAGAATCCTGTGCAAGTAGCGAGGGACCCTCAGTACCCCTTGACTGTCTACTTTATCACATATTTCAGGAAGGCTAAAAAGAAATCTTTAAGGAATGGGTAATTACGAGAAGGAATACAAACTCAGAGGCTGTGCTTCTCAAACATGTTCCAACTCCTGTCTGGGTTCAGCTTAGGATAGGTGAAATCTCACTTAGGCAAATCAATATGCTCGTGAAAATATCCAGGGGTAAGGGTGAGAGAATCAATTTTTATCAAGCAAATGCTGTTTTCTCCTTGGGTTTAATCTCACTCCTGAGCTGTATTATATTCTTATCTCCTGTATCTCCAACATGCTATGAACTCCCAGCATGAGGTACAAATTTCTGTCTTTCCCTCTAGATTTCTGTCAGTTAGTTAAATGTAAATCTATACATAATTAAAAACAGTTAGAAAGGCCTTGTCCTTAATGGCTTGCCACTGTGACTCTTTTGATTTAAAATCATTAATTCTACCTGTGTCAATTATTTTTCCCTTATGCATCTGTAAGCCTTGTTTTACTTAAGCAGAGAAAGTACGTAATCCTGTGAGTTTTTGTGAGGGGCCTTTTATGGCAGAGTTAGATGCAAAAAGAAACATCCTGGTCAGAGATTTATCAGATGACCATGGCCTGGACAGCTGATTAAAAACATAGATTTCCATGGGGACGGGGGATGTACCTCAGTGGTTCTGCCACCTACCTCGCAAGGGCAAGGTCCCGAGCTTGATACCCAGTATCAAACAAAACAAACAAATATATATATATATATATATCTCCAAGCCATGCCCCATATCTCTTGAATCTGAATCCCTGGAGTTAGGACCTAGAAAGCAATATGCTTAAAGAGCATTACAATTCTAAATATCATTAAAGTAAGAGAAATTAAATTTAAAAAGTCCCTAGGTGATCCTCAGGATAAACTAGTTTTGAAAACACTAGTTTACTCCAAATTCCAACTAGAGATTAGCAGTCAGAACAGCAGGTCTGTATTGAATGACTCCATATGGTTGGAATATTGCTTAGGAACACAGCAGCATGCTGCTAAAAGAAACCTAAGTAACAAATTGTTATTAGATCCTTTCCATTTTGTTCACAATTTTCTTGTTTAGAGGACAGGGCCAAGTTTACCATCTATTTACAATCAATATAAAGTATCTATTTTCCATTGCTTCAACTCAAGAAAATAACCTTCTTACTTCAAATTTGATCTTACTTTAGCTACTAGAAATCGCTATATTATTTCATTTGCTCACCTGAGTCTGCCAGACTACATGGGATGAGTGTCAGAATCTGAGTACCAATTTATGACCCACCAAATATAAATAGAAGCATTCACAGGAAAATATCTACAATTTTCCATTTTTCTCTATAAATGCCCAGAAAGCTGTCCACCAAGCAGAGTATCCTGGCATTTGGCATCTGAAATCCCCTCACTCGTGGCCAGAGTGTTTTAATAGAACAGGTTCCTCTACCCTTTAAATTGTCATTCAAAGTACAGTAATTTCTAAGTAGACTAAGATTTTATTTTTTCTGCTGTACTACAGTAAATACATGCAGGAAGTCAGGAGACAACTTGATATTGATCTATCACTATTGACAGCAAGTTGGGTGATCTTAAATGAATCAGTTTCCTTCTTGGAAACTTAGTTTTCATATCTATGAAATGTAAGAATTATGATTAATCAGCTTTTAGAAAGATAGCTCCAATTCCTCATTGAACTCAAGTCATTTGTAGAATGACTTCTGTACTTCACAGAGCTCTGGTTACTTATAAAAAGCAACTCCAAGTATTAATTGCTTAGTATAAAATTCAGCTGAAGAGATATTTCAATATTTCTCCCTAGTTCATATTTCACAGGTCTCACCATTTTGGCCAGTGAACTACCCAACTGTAGGCCAAAGAAACAGGGAAAGTACTCTGCTAACACTGCGGCTAAGTTTGACAGGACCTTTTAGAAATCTCATGACTTTGAAGATAACTGAGTTCCATGAATGTCAAAAGAAATGGTATAAAGTGTATATTTCAATCCAAAATTCCCCTAGAGAGATAAAATTCTAAAAGCCTTGCCATTGGGATATCATTATTCAATTTTGGCATGCACTAGGTGGTAAAGACAAAGACTCATATTTATTATCATCTCTTAAAGTAGTGAGATCAAATAATATATTAATCTCCATTCTCTCTCTCTCTCTCTCTCTCTCTCTCTCTCTCTCTCTCTCTTTCTCTGTCTCTCTCTTTCTTTCTCCCTCCCTCCCCTCCCTCTCTCCTTCCTATTTAGGTCTTTCTTCTAATTAGCTTCATATAATGATTTGATTTCTTCACTTCTTGGGTCTTGTTTGTTGCCAGATACCTCTCACTGAGATAATAATTTCATCATTTCAATAAAACATTTTTGGTCAAATCATGACATACACTTCTACTTGGTTTGGCCATAGTGATTTTTTTCTTTTCTTTTGTCTTTCTTTTCTGATGTGTCTTGACAGGAGGAAGTGAGTGGATAATTTTGGTTCCAAAACATAGCTCAAATTTATCACACTTTAAAGCTAACCAGCCTAATAAAACATCATGGCAACACCCATGGTTCTCACACTAGGAGCACATAAATAATAATAATAAGAGGCTAAGAAACCTCCTTTCTCACCAAAGCATAGAAAGATCTTGTTATAATACTGTTATCAGAGGTCAGGACCCCATATCTAAGTGTATCACACTACTGAATGGCGTGGCTACTTTTGAGGAGACACATTTTGAGGCTTGACGATACAAATGGCCATCATGGCACAAGGTCCTTTGCCTGAAAAATGTATTCCCCATGAAATAATGAGGGCACCTTTACAGGAATCCATAAGTCATCTTTATTATTCACTATGTCCACACAACTTCACCATACCTGTCTCGAAAATTGATAAACCATCATTTCACTACTTGGGTTATCATTGTCATAATTAACAAAACTCAGCAAAACTCTCTGGTATGTAAAGCTCTACTAATTACAACTCATGCATAAAAGGCTGGTGGGGCTTAAAGGGAAGAAATGACTCTGAAAATAAACTTTCCCCAAATGTATAACTTTCCATTTTCTAGGTCTCTGCCTTCCAAGAACCAATATTAAAGGGCACAATCTGAAGGGAGTTTATATTCTGTTAAGATTTCTTAATTCTCAAAACCAATTGAAAATTATTTAACTAACATACTGGCTTATCCAACCCTTTATCCACAGACTGCCAATCTTCTTTTCCGTGTTCATTTATCCCCATTATTTTTTTCTCATTGAGTTTATTGGTACATTCTAGGTATACAGTACAGTTACATTCATGGGATCTTGTACCTTTACATGACGGATCTTGGTTCTCATTTTTTCCCCTTGTCCCTGCCCTCCATTCACCCCCTCCTCCCCTCCCCATTTACAAATACTTTATTTCCATTTTTCATTTTCTCATATTTTTTTTCTTTTCATTATTTCTTTTCCCCTACCATTCCCACTTCCCTTACACCTTTAGCCTTCTCTTCATATTTCACATTATCAATTATACCATAAGGATCTTAAGTACCTTTAGGATTTAATATACTATTCTAGCTTTTCACACCAGAGAAACTATTCAGAATTTATACATGTGTGACTTATTTATTTCACTTAGGAGTATATCCTCAATATGTATCCATTTTCCTATGAATGAATCTAATTTCTCATTCTTTATGGCTGAATAGCATTCCATTAAAAACCACATCTTTATCCAATTTCCAACTGATGGGCAAATGGGCTGTTTCCAAGTTTTAGCTATTACAAGCTATGCTTCTATAAACATAGGTGCACATATATCACTGTGGTCTGATTCCTTTAATTCTTTTGGAGAGATATCCAGAAGAGGGATGGCTGGGTCAAATGGAACTTCTAGTCCAAGCTCTTTGAGGTATCTCCATATTGATTTCCATAGTGGTTGCACCAGTCTACACTCCCACCAACATTGGAAAATGTTCATTTATCCCCATTCTTGATCATCATCTGATGTGATTTCAAACTCTTGGATCTGCCAAGACCATAGTCAAGAGGAATAAAACTTGCAACTAATATTTCTTATTGAAGATTCTTCTCTTCCATAATACTGTTGTTGCTGTTGCCTTTTTCCTTATGACCAATGTCCATCTAATTTCCTTGCTTTAATAACTAGATCATTTTTTATATTTTTTCGGTTTATTGGTACTTTTTAGGTATACTGTATAGTTACATTCATCATTGGGATCTTGTACTTTTACATGATGTATCTCGGTTCTTATTTTTCCCCATTCCCCAGCCCTCCCTTCATCCCCTCCACCTTTCCCTGTTTACCGAGACATTGTTTCCAAGTTTTTCCTTCTCATGCATTTTTTCTTTTCCCTTTCCCCTACCTCTCCCACTTCTCTACTCATTTAGACCTTTTCTTCCTGTTACACAGTATCAATTATACATTTTGATCCTTATTTACACTTTTAGTTTTCACATCAGAAAAACTATTCGGTATTTAGATATGCATGTCCTATTTATTTCACTTAAGATTATGGCCTCAATGTGCATGCATTTAGCTATAAATATTTCTAGTTTCAAGTTATCCAGTCTCCAACTGATGAGCAAGTGGCCTGTTACCAAATTTTAGCTATTACAAATTGTTCCACTATAAACATGGGTGAGTATATATTGTTGTGGTATGAATATTTTAATTATTTTGGGAAAATACTCAGTAGAGGAATAGCTGGGTCAAATGGGTCTTCTAATCCTAGTTGTTTGAGTATCTCCATATTGATTTCTGCAGTGGTTGTACCAGTCTGTCTTTCTGTTCCTCACAACTGAGATTTCCAGGAGTGATGCGAAGGGACAGGCATGGAATTGCTTGTAGCGACTGTCAAGGAAGCCCTTCATTTTGTAGCAAGAAAAATAATAATGTTATGTTGTTACAACATAACTATCATAACTAAAGTTTTGTTTTTATGATTCATGGGTGTGAACCTTGAGACCATGCCCCTCAAGTAACATGGTTTTGTTTGTATACACAATATCTTAACAGTTATACATAAATATTATCATATGCATTTGGACAGTAGTGATTCTCTAGTAGTATTTAAACACCAAAATATTTATATGTTCTCATTGCCTAAATTCTGCTTGGGTCTATTCCATCTCCATCTATGATCCTGGCACAGCCAGATATTATCACCTCATTTTATCACAGTGGCATGCCTAACCTGATGATCATTGTAAAATTTACCTATGAAAATCCTAAGAAATGTCTGGCCATTTGTCACAAATCTGATGTAGGTCCAGAAATATTAATGAACTTCCTTTCAGATCATGGACACAGAAGATGAAACTTGTCTTTCTGAGAAACCATGTTTCCTCCCACAAGCATCAAATACTGATATAATGATTCATTCCATTGATTCACATCTGAAAGACTGATATAAAAACTCATAATCCCTTTATTCATATAACAAATAATTATTAAACACTTTATACAGCAAGTCCTTGACTTACAAACAAGTTTCATTCCAGAAGAATGTTCATAAGTTAGAATTGTTTGTAAGTCCAACAAAGTGAGTCTTAAATACCTTTGACACAAATAAGCAGTGTGACACATATAAAGACAAACACACACAAAATACTGTACACTATCCTACTGTACAGTAACTACACAGCAGCACAACTCTGACAATGTCTGACATGAGCTACTTTTGAAATTTATTTGCATTTATGAATGTTCATAATTTGAGGTCCATTCATGTCTGTGAAAGTTTGCAACACAAGGGTTCATACACTGGGGACTTTCTGTACATGTCATTCACTGAGAATCCAGCAAGAAATGAAATAGACCCCTATTGTCATAATGCTCAGAGTGTACAAGGGCAGGCAGATATCTAAAAACAATGTTAATTTATTAATTAATATCATATTGAGGTTTGGGCTGTAGAGAAAGACAAACCAGGTCATGGAAGAGGAAGGATACACTGTGGGAAGGATTTGCAATGTTAAATAAGGTGGTAAGGGTAGGGCTCATTAGTATCTGGTATTAAAGCAAAAACCCAAAGCAGATCAGGGTGTGACCATATGAATATCTGAGGGGAATAGACTTCCAGGCAAAAGGTACAGCCAAGACTAAGAACATGAAGCAAAAATGTTCTTACTTTGTTCAAGGAACATAATGGAGGCCAATGTGGTTAAATTGGTGTGAATTACGGAGGGGAGTAGCAAATGAATAAGATAAGAAGCTAGGGGACCATTGGAAGGATTTTGGATTTGACTATGAATTATACACAATACCATGCAGGTTTTGAGCAAAGAAGCGACAGGAGCTGACTTACATTGAAAAGGCCACTCTGCTTGTTGTATGACTAATAGAATGAAGACTCTTGCTTAGGTGAGAAGGAATCGTGATTCAGACCAGGAAAGTAGGTTCAAGAAGTTTGTCAAAGGTAGTTGGTTTTTCTGGTCTATATACCAGAATCCCTGTGCCTGACTTTGTTGATCATACTGCTGACTTTTGCTGCTTTTTTCCTGCCCAATTAATTACCAGTGCCATCTCCTTGCCATCTCAACCTTTAGTTTCTTCATCTATAAAATGAAAATGATGATTGCTATGAAACTGTTTGGAGATTAAAAGGGTAATATAAGCAAAATATTAGGACAAGATTATGAGTTCACCAATTGTGAGCTATGTGTGACAAACTGCAGACCTCTTACCCCTGGCTTTTGAGACCTCCAGTTGATCTGAGAAATGTCAGAAAACACCCTGAAAACTATTACCTAGACTCTGAACTGGAGTAAAACTTCAGTATAAACACAGCCACATCTGTGTAGTTCTCTAGGCAGATTCTAATAGGCCTAAAATCAAGTGAGAGAAGAAATCAATGGTGTATTATAGCCATCATTTCAGTAGTACTAGTTTTTTGTTATAAGGGACCACTCTATCATTAGTTCTCATAATCTCTCATTTTCTGAGTTCCTACTCTGGGTCAGATGCTTTGCTAGGTATTGCAGTTATAGGGAAACAAAGACATCATCCTTTCCTCTGTCACTTCACAGTCTATTATGTCTGTGGGTGTGGGGGATGAGAGGCAGGGATAAATAAGAGTATTTTGCTTGTGGCCTGGGGATTTAGCTCAGTGGTGCTGCCACCTGCCTAGCAAGTGCAAGGTCCTCAGTTCTATCCCCAGCAACAAAAAACAAAGAGTATTTTCCTTGAGCTATGTAGGGCACTCAAAAACTATGGTGAATGTGTTAATTTTTAAAAAAAAAAAACTAATTATAAGAAAAGACAAATTGCCCGGGAAAATTGGATTGGTGTGTTCAAAACAAGGAGGGAATGATATTTCAAGTATAATGAGGGATATGTTAGTTACTTTGATATCATTGCTGAGACAGAATACCTGACACCTGAAGTTAAAGGAGAGAAGGATTTATTTAGATCATAGCTCATAGAGGTTTAAGTCCATAATCCTCTGGCTCCAAGCCAGGGTAGATGGCAAACAGACATTGTAGAGGAGAAATAACATAGCACGCATAAGGTAGCAAAAGCAACAAAGGACCTTAACAGCATCTCTCTGCTCCTTTTATCTTATTCAGACGGCCAGGATTAGAGTGGTGCCAAACCAATTACTCACGTGTAGTGGTTTAGTAATCACACTCCCTGAATCCTAGCATTACACATTCCAGATTCAGCTACCTATGACCGCATGAGACTTTGGGGGGACATCTAGACCCAAACCATAACAAGCCATTGTGAATATGTCTTCTACTTGTAATACAGCTCTTATTTAAATAGTCACCATACTTTGATATCTTCCTGTCAGGGTTAAAGAGATGTTATTACAGTAATACATACCCATGTTTATAGAAGTACAGTTCATAATAACTAAATTTTAGAAGTAGCCTATATGTCCATCAGCAGATAAATGGTTATAGAAAATGTGGAATCTGGGCCAGGGATTTAGCTCAGTGGTGTTGCACCTGTCTTGCAAGTGCAAGGTCCTGAGTTTAATCCCCAATACTGAGAGAGAGAGAGAGAGAGAGAGAGAGAGAGAGAGAGAATGTAGGATTTATACGCTATGGAGTACTACTCTGCCATAAAGATGAATAAACTTGAGTCATGTGTAGAAGAATTAATGTACCTTGAGATCATAATTTTAAGTGAAATAAATACCCACACAGAAGCTTTTATTGTAAGCCTCTCTTATGTGAGAAACACAAAATATTAATGAATAAAAGATAGATAATGAGAAATAGGGAGAAAGGCCGGGGATTTAGCTCAGTGGTTCAGTGGCCTGCCTCGCAAGCGCAAGAACCCGAGTTCGATCCCCGGTACCGAAAAGAAAAAAAGAAAGAAAGAAAGAAATAGGGAGACAAGTCTTTAACAAATGAGAAGAGGACCAAGAGATAAAAAAGGGAAAATGGAGCAGGGAAGAGGATAAAAAAGAATTAAGATGTGTTATGTACATATACCACTCCCCACAAGGAATATAATCGTTAAGTACTGCAAATGTGTATTAAAAAAAATAAAAGTTGACTAACCTTATGAAATAGCTAATGCCATAATCTTCCTATTTTACAAATGACAAAGCTGAGAAACAGAGAGATGGAATAATCCGTCCAAGGTTGCACAACTAATAAATGGCAAGTCAGGGTTTGAACATACTGCACTACACTACTATGCTCCAAAAAGGACATCTTTGGTTATCTACACACTAACAGAGACACTCTTCTTGGGAATACTGAGAGTTCAAAAAGATTCATAAACTCTAGAGGATCGGTACATGCTGTTATCCTCTAAAAAGTAAGAAATTTCCTTTTATCCAAAGCAGAGGGTGACCAGAACAAATAATAAATTTGGGTTTCCTTGCCCGTAGAATAGATAAGAATATGGGAATGCACCTCTTTATTATTTATCTAATATTGCATTAGTAGCTACCATAAAACTTAGTGGCTTGACATAACAAACATTTATTATCAAATAGCTTCTGTACAGGAACTTGTGTGTAGTTAAATGCCTCCAGTTCAAGGCCTTTCACGAGGTTGTTTTCAAGCCGTTAGCCAGGGTTACTGTTTCAGCCATCCTAAGGCATGCCTGAAGGAAGATCTGCAGCTGAGCTCAGTCGTGTCTTAATTGTTGTCAAAATTCACTTCATCTCAAGTTATTTGTCAGAGAGCCTCTGGTCTTCACTGGAAGTCAACCTCAGTCCCTTACTGGACCTCTCCGTAAAATAATGCAAGCACTCCAGCTGGCTTCCTTCAAAGTGAGTAAAATGAAGGGAGATATGGAAAGCACCCAAGTCAAGAATACATCATCTTTTGTAACTTAATCTAGGAAGTTGAATCCCTTTATGACTGACATGCTCTATTTGGTAGAAGAGATAGTATGTTCTGCTTATACCGAAGGGGAGAGGATTACAGAGGACCTGAATACCAGGAAGTGGGCACTTGAGGAAAAACATATTTGAAATTGTCTAACACAATCTCTAAAATTATCCCAAGGCAGAAAGCTCTTCATCTGCTCTCCTAGTCAGTCATTAGTCTGGCTTGTTGCCCTCAGGTGCAGAACACCTGCACATTTGAATGCAGAGGAAATGCTTGTGCTGAAAATCAGACACTAAGTCTACTAATACAAGCAACATCAAAATTTTACTTGGATTCCTATGGGTTTTATTACTTTCATGTATGCCCTTATCTCTAGTTTTCGTTAGGCAGGCTTTTAAATTTGCTAAAAACTGGACTCTGCCTTGTGTAATTCATCACAACTTCTGTCCCATCCTTCAAAAAACACATTTTGACTTAGCACTTAGCATACTTGTCTAACTAATCTTACCAGACACAAAGCAGTCTAGTCTTGCCTGTGACCCAAGTTATTTCCTTTAAGACTCATGCAGGCAAATAATAGCAGATTATGTGTGGAATTTGATAGGATTTATGGCACCTTTTCACTGCCTCAGGTAGTATCAGGTACACCCACAGGGCTCTAAGCATATGTCATAGAATTTACACTCGTGAAAACAGAGCTACCCTCTCTGGGGAAAAAAAAAAAAAAACAAACCCAAAGTGGATTGATTCTCGTCCAATACATGTGCTAACTTCAGTATTTCCTGCTCACTGCTGTCAATATTACCAAATTTATGAACTCTGTGCTTACCTGGATCTCTATAACTTTTTCACCTAGTTTAGCTGGGTAAATAAGTATTGACCTCTGCCCTGCTCAAACTAGTAGTACTTGCCTAACACTGGTTCTTGTCTGGTTAGATAAGCTTACAAATAAATTCAATTTGATTTTACTTAACCAGTTTGTTCCTCCAGCTTACAATTCTATGCTTTTTCCAGTTTTTTTACGCAAACCCAAAGTCCTAGTTCTTCTTGTTCATCCTCTGTCCTACAGCCACTTACTCCATACAACAAAAATTAACCTCTTTCAATTTAAGTAAATTTACCGCCTATGTTGCAAAACCAATGCCTGTGGGCACAGACTCCTTGTTACAACCTTACCTAAGCCTGTTCAGCTTAGGCTCCATATGAAACCTATTGTTTACAGTTCTCTGTATCTACCATCCAATGTACCTGTTTCTCATCCAGTGACCTCACTGTCTGTCATTTGCCTTCTACATGTATGCACTTTCCCAGGTGACCCTTAAATAAACAAAATACACTGAAAAAACTTAAGTAAATGGAAATACAATTGGCATTCCCTTTCCAAGAAAAGAGAAAAAATAAAACCTATGTCCAGACAAAAAGTTTCACTAAAATCTACCCATAGGAGTAGGATGTCAACACCATGTGAATTGACCATCATCTCCTATCTTGAACACCTGCAAGATAGTGGCCAAACTCCTTAGCCTGGCTTTACACACAGCCATTTATATTAGGCCCCAGCTTAGCTGTCCAGGGCTTCCTCCCTGTCCTCCTACAGGTAAAGCCTTCACACCAATCAAATATTCCCTTCACTCTTCCTTAAACATCAGTGTCAGTGCCTGTATGCCTTTATATCATCTCCTCTACCTGATTTTGTCAGAGTGCTTGTCTTCACTGATAAATGACAGCGTGGTATGAAAGATGGGTTCTGGAGTCAGAAATGCCCACGGCTCAGATTCTAACAATCATACGGCTTTAGGTAATGTTCCTTAATTTCTCTAACTTCAGTACCTTGATTTAATGGTAAGAATATTAATTTTGTCTATTATGAAGGAACAATATGCAATTTAAATTAGATAATACATGTAAGGCACCTAGCCAATATTCGATTTCTAACAATTTGGAATTATTATTATTATCATTACCCTTTTTATTTTTTAAGTCATGGTTCATGCCTTAATCTCCGGTCCAGCTATACATATCCACCTTCTCTGAATTCTAATACTTTAGTATCTATATCATACCCTTGATATTTCTTATTGATGGTTTTAAAAGAATATGCACATTTTTATCTTCCCAATTACACTGAAAACTCATTTATAGCTCAATCTTTTTTTGTATTTTTCTAGATAATCTTTTATGCATAAAGGGAAACTTCCCAAATATTTGTTCATTATGTAAGTTTATAAATGCAGACTCAGTAATCACTAATTGAGAAGATGACAATGCAGGACTTGAGGCAAAATGAAATTAAATAATAAATAACGTTGCCTGCAGATATCATTTTATTAAACAATTACTGTCACTAAAAATAATATATAATGGGGGCTGGGGATTTAGCTCAGTGATTCCGCGACCTCCCTTGAAAGCACAAGGCTATCCCCAGTACCAAAAAATAAATAAAAATAAAATAATATATAATGAAAGTTTACTATACAGTAGACATTCTGCCGGTGAACTGACATATATTGTGTCATTTTATTGTTCCAACACTGTGCAATAGTTATTCATGGCTCTATTTTAAAGATGAGAAAACTGAGTCTTGACGAGATTACGTAAAATTTCCAGGGTTTCATATTAAGTGGAGGAGCCAGGAGCCAGATGTGAGTCATTTGACTAAAATTTGAGTTATAAAGCAATAGCTCTGCTACCTTACTGTCCTAAGGACATGGTAACCAGACTTCAGCATAGCACACACTATGTTTGGGAGATTTTTGGTACTAGCAGATTAAAAAAGAAAAAGAAAAGAGTTCTAGTTCTCCGGACTATCCCCACACTCTTCTACTGAATATAATTCCTGATCACTCTGGAACTGAGGATCCAGTCTCTGTGGGGGAGGAAAAGAGGGTGATCCAGTGGAGGCAGATAGATGGGCAGATGGCTGGGGGAGTACATGGGCATGTGGGAGAGTACAGAGTGTTGCCTGCTGTGTCCCAGGAAGGCTCAATGTCCATCAAGGGAAGAGAACGATTGGGAAATGCTTAACAGTGCAACACACCAAATGCAGTAAGAGCCTATTCATCCTCTAGGAGAAAGAAAAAAGTAACAGTGCCCACTGCCTGTGTGGGTGTTCTTGGCCTTTTACAGCAAGGTGTACATTTAAAAAAAGATTAGTACAATAGGGCACAAACAGTCCTGTTGAAAACAACCGCCTGCGGAGACTTGGCAGATTTGTACTGTGGAACAGTTCCGTCTGACATTTAAAATGTGGCAAAAGTACTTAAATTCAATTTAAAAATAAGTTTTCTATAGCCCCTTATTTTCTCCGTATAAGCATGAGTTCAATGAAGATGGCATCATGAGCTTCGCACGATGCCCTTCACAATGAATGCTTGCCAAAGACAAGAATATGTGACACTAAGTGATGACAAGCTGATTAGGCTACACTGATTCCCAGGCTTGTGCCCAAGAAAGCTGCTGCCTCAAGAAAGAAATCTCGTGGGAGAAATTTTGGTTCGAGTTTGAAGCCGGAAAGTACATCCAAATACTGCAGCTGGGTTCACGAAAGAAGCGTGTGATATTCTCCCTGGCAAAGAGTAATTCATTGTAATCAACAAATGGCAAGGGGTAGAGGGAATAGACAGGGACATTTTCTGAAATGTCACAGAAGGACTAGTCACTTGAGTCTGCATCTTGATTTATAAAAGTGGTTGAATTTGATGAAAAGAGTTGCAAAACTCTGGTTAAATAATAATGTAACATTGTTAGTAACTTAATTTTGCTCAACAGCATAATGATTTGAAATGTCCTCTGAGAACCTTGATAGACAGACTTCTATTTCTTCAGTAAATATTGGCCTACAAGTATCTATCCATGTCCTCCAAACTGCTACCCTGTTTTCTTTCTCATACTTCCTGCTAGAACCAGGACGGGTAGCTAGGGAACATGTCACTACATAATAAATGCTTCCTTATTTTGAGAATTGCAGAGGGAAATTCCACCCTTCTCTCCAAGTTCTGCCTCTGTCTCCTTAACAGCACTTCTACAAGGGTTAAGAATTGAAAAGCTCATCCGTGACAGTATGGATCATGTCACATTTGAACAATAGGAATAGTCATTGTTCCAGAATCTATTCATATTACTGTCTTACTTGTACTTCTAGGAAGTTTATATCACCATTGCCAAATCAGTCGTCCTCTTCTTCCATATTTTCTACTCCTTATTTTAACACCTCAGGAACAAACATGGCATTCTTTTTGTCTTCTCTGTTGCTACTCATGTAGCTGGTTGTATCATGAGACTCGGGTCCTTTCTTGAGAGTAGGCTGCCCTCTGTTTCTCTATTTCTCACTCACTCTGCTTAGTCCCTGATGCAAGCATGCATATCTAAGTGCACAGGTCTCAAGGTTAGAACAAGGATGGAGGAATACATAAGACACTCGGTAAGCTTCCAACTCACTTTTATTTAAAAACCTTATATTATGGATTATTCACTACTAGGTCAGCTATTAGTGAAGTAGTGATTAGAGTCCCATTAGGCTATTGCTCTTTGCCTATACCTTTCCTGATAGAGAACCCTGCAAGAAGGTTATAGAGGCAACAGAAGCAAAAGATTTTAGAGTCATGGGCTATACATTACTATTCTGAGGCCATCAAATTGTTGCCTTTTTATTGAAATTGAAAAATATATATTTCTTAGATGATTAATATGACTGATTTATCCACTTATCCCCAGTATTATTTCTAAGATTCTTGATAATTTGGTGCTGGCCAATTCTAAGTAAGTGATTCTCAAAATTTGTGTTAACAAAAATCATTTGGCATGGTTTTCTTCCCCAGATAGAGTTCCATTAAGTCTAAGAAGCCTAAAATCTGCAATGAAACAAATACCTCGGCTTTTTCTGACACACACAACCTGAAGGCTGCTCTTTGAGAAGCATTTCCTTGTGGCAGTACTGACTGGCTAAACTGTCCTCCTTTTTTTTTCTTCAGCTGGTTCCCTCTACTCTAATTAAAATACAATGCTCATAACTTATAAAGTCTTGAATTGGAATAAACTTAAAACTCACCTATGTTATTCCAACACTATATAGCCACGTTTCCATAAATGGTTTCACAAATAGGTCACCAGCCTCTATCTCTTTTCTGACAATCTAAATGGCTCCAAAATATCCAGATTTTTAGCTAATAAAAGAAATATATAGGGTGGCAGAAAAGGCACTGGATCTAGTCAGAATAACAATCCTCGCTGTGATTTTTCAGCTTTGTGATCTTGACTAAGCCATTTGATCTGTTTGAAATTTAGTTTCCTCCTCTGTAGAAAAACACTAAAGTGAAAGGCAGTATAGTGTAACAGTTGAGGGTATGAACTAGAGCATAAACTGAAGGAAATCAAGCCTTGACATGGATAATTACTAGATGCATGGTTTGGAAATATTATTTAACCCTTGCTTGCTTCAGATTAGTAATCTGTAAGGTATACCTGAGAAGAGTCATTAACTAAGGTGGTAAAATATAAATACATTAGTAGGCACAAAGTCATAGCAAGCACAATATACTTGCTAGCTGTTACTGTTCTTTGTTAAATTGGGATAAAATACCTGTTACAAACATCTCATAGGATTGGTATCTAAATCAAAATCATAAGATACAATGCATAATAATGTTTTCAATACACTGAAATTTGATAACTGTAAATCTAACTTCAGAATACAAATTACATATAACTCTCAATGGTTAGGAGTTGAAATTTACACATATTAAACACCATAGCATCATCACTTTATTTCATCTTTTCACTTTTCACTTATCTATAGTGTTGATGGGCATGTTGTCTACATTATTTGTCAACTTTTCGATAAAGAATGATGAATGTCATGCATTAGAATCTTCCTGATTCACATCAGTCCATTATTGTGACTATATTGGAGTTATTTAACTAGGTGTGGAACTGTCCAACTATTGCCATCCAGCTCATACTCCAGGCACTCAAATAATAGCTAATTTTTATTGAACAATCACTAGATGCTGCTTTAAAGTCCTTGGTGCAGCCTTAGGGATTTTGCATATAAACACTTCTAATTTCACAAAATTATGTAAAATAGATATGACTTCTTTTTTTATTTTCTTGATCAAAAAACTGAAATAGCGACAGATGGACAGATGAGGTCAATCGTCTGAGATTCTACAACTAGTAAGCAGTAGAGATGCAATTTTTAAACACACAAGAATCACTATGATATGTCTTTGTTATCAACAGAATAAATGGAATTCATTTTTCATAACCTTTAGTGAAGCCATACTGGGCCGGCTGATCACCACTGTCTTTGCTTCATGTTTCCACCCCATTCCTTTTAGTCATCCTCTAGAGAATTCCACTAAAGATTTATGTCAAGATCACTGCCTTAACATTTCAAGAATCTGACCCCTTTCTTTGTAAAAACTGAGTTTATCAGTAGTTTTGCAATTGCATTCAGCCAAAGACCCCTCTTATTGTATTAATATGGCACTGAATGACCTAAGACTAAGCAAAATTCTTGTATATCACAATTAAAAGTCAACTTCCAGAATATCACTAATTATTTAATGAGTGTCCTCGGCAGAGAGGCAAAATACCTAACTAAAATCTCAAAACTGGCTCTTTAAACCCATTTACTGGGAAAGAAAATGAAGCAGAAGGCAAGAAAGTTTATATTCCAAACAGACACTTGTAATCATCACATTGGATTACACATCTGTCTAGACAACTTCTGGTCACTAGATGAAATTAAAACTATTGGTATGCGGACTTGCTGTTCTTGTTAGCTACAGTCCTGCTCCCACATGTTGTAGGTGGGGATATTCTGCATGGCTATTTCATTGCACTGACTTATTTTATTCATTAAGTTTATTGGTACATTTTAGGTATACAATATGATGACATTCATCACTGGGAATTTGTACCTTTCCACTCACTAACATTTTGAAAAAGCCGAGTGACTCTTCTGTTTTAATTTATTTGTTTCTAATAGGGTCTGTTACCAGATCACCCCTGGGGAATGGAATAATTAACTGCCATTTCCTTTTATGCATTTTCTTTTCATCTTTTTGCTAATTCTTCATGGAGAAACTTTATATCGGCACTTTATTGGGTGGGGAATAAGAGAATGGAAAGAGAAAATAAATAGCTGGCTTTGATTCTTGGATTTGAACCATGGTAGGTTTTTGGCCAAAGCTTTTCAATTTTCTTTTAATTTTAGAAGAATTATTGACAGTACAAGTTAAAAATGTAAATCCTAGAAAAGCTTAGATCATCAAGTTCCAAGAAGTATGCTACAGGCCATGAATTCAGAGTTAAATTTACTAGTGTGTGATAGGGTAGGAAGTGGTGTACTTAAAGAAGTTTCAGGAATTTTTTCCATAATATTTTCTATATAAGTAAACCTTTACAATCTGAATCAATTTAGTAAACATTTACAATCTCAATCAATTTTAGCAATTTAATATTTACTATTTTGATCACAATTTTAATTTAAGAAAATGTTTATGGAGCACCCACTTTATTTTAGGCAATATTGCAAAATCCTAGAAAATAGACTGGTGAATAAGGCAGATATAGTCTCTTCCCTCATGGATCTAACATCCTATCTAGTTGAGGAGATAGAAAATACACAAAACAATGAAGAAGTGAATGAGATCATCTTAGACAATAGTAAATACTTCAAACTTAATAAAACAGGGTAGATGAGATTGAGCATAGCAAGAGAATGAGTTGGAAATGCTTTAGGTAAAATCATCAGGGAACAGCTCTCCAATAAGCAAAAGTTTAAGTGAAATTATGAGTTGCTTCATTGGAATAGCAAGAGGAGAGTTAAGCATAGAAAACAAAGTATATTAAAAAAGCACTGAGGCAAAAAAGAAATTAGTGTGTTCAAGGAACAGCAAGAGAGTCAATATAATGGGAGCAAGGTAATATAATGGGAAGAATGATACTACATAACGTTAAAGAGAAGGTAGGAGCCAGGCCAGCTCATGTAGGGCCTTAAAAATCTGTAAATACTATTTTTTTTAATCAGGAAAGTAGATTAATTCCATTTATATTGAGACTTTGAGAATTCCCCCCTTAAAGAAATCTTCTTAGCATTTTTAATCCCCTAGATCCCAAGCATGCTTTATCACTCAAGACTTTTTCCCCTATAAAAATACATTGTCACATCTTACATTACTGCTTCCCATAGCACATCAGTGTAGGAAGTACCTAAAATAAATTTCTTAACATATATGCATTGCAGTAACATAAAATTTTTGAGAAAGTGCTGAAAATATTGATTTAAATAAACATATGCAGACAAATACAAAACTTGTTTGTCCTAGTTTCAGATAGGGTACTGTGTAGATCGTATGCTTGAGGGAGTTACTATATCCTTATAACATAACTACATTTTCTGCTCTCAGACAGTGCCACCAGTTGTTGTCAAGAAAGTCTATATTTTACCTAGTCTTCTCTCAAAAGTTTACTCATAGAGAAACATGAAGACAAATATTAGGACCAAGACCTATTTGTGGGGCTCACTCTAAGAAATCAATCAATAATGCACTATTATTTCTTGCAATATGCAGTTTTCAAAATAGAAAAGGAAACATAAGGAAGTGAATAAGAAAAGATAGCTGAGCAAAAGAAATAATTGAGAAAGGAGATATTCGAGCTGAAACTATGGAGCGCCCACTATGGTGAATGCCAGGATCTTTCCATAAGCAATGTCATTTGCTCCTTATGAGATATCAAAATGACAAGATCAACATGAACTTGAGAGCATGAATGAGGAGTTGATGAGATACAGTCTATCTGAGCAGTTAAAATTAGGGACTTTGAAATCAGAATTGCATTCCATCCCAGCTCTACCAGTTTACTAGCTTCAGTTGGATAGTGTTACCCTAGTGTCTCACAATTCAGAGGTTCCTGGAGAAAGAAAATATTCTAAATGTTTCTGAACTTGGAAGTGGGATGAAAAGAGAGAAAGACTTTAATGAAGAGACAAATACAGGAAATAAATCTTCCAAAAAATGAGATGAGAGGATGGGGTAGAGGTCAGTCAGTGATAGAGAGTTTGCCAAGCATGTGCAGCACACTGGATTCAATTTCCAGGACCAAAGAAAAACAATCAGGATGAGAATCAGCCAGGGCTCACTACAGTAACAGATTTAAAAAAATTATATGGATTTACAAGGTAGGTTTACAATGGCCACATGCAGAGTCAAGTGTAGAAGAATGTCAACAAACTGTCTGCATACTGGACAGCTGAAAAATCCAGTCAAAGGTGAAAGACCTGGAATTCACTCTAGAGTCCTGTTGAAAACTGGAGTCTATGTTACAAGGCTAAATTCTGAGCTGGAAGGTTGAAGATGGACATCCCAAGGGAAGGCTGAAGACTAGAGCTCCTCTGAAGAAACTGAAGCACAACTTACTTATGTTTCCCCTTTTTATTCTATTCAGGCTAAAAGCCTATTAGTTGGTGCCACTCATGCCCAGCTTGAATCATCTGTATTCTGTAAATCTATTCAGCAACACCCAGTGTTGTGATCAGAGTTTTTAAGGGATTAGATTTAATACAGGACACATAATTTATAGAATTATTTTATATTTAACCAAAAAGGCAAATGCAGAGGAGTGGAAGAGAGCTAACTGCACACTAGAGATCCAAAGAATCCAAACAAGAGCCTGGATCCCACAACAATGTTTGTAAAAGTCCAGGTGAAGGCTAAAAGTCCAAGACAATGTCCTCCATGAGTCCAGCCAGTGGCCTAGAGCCCATGGCAATGTCTCATGCTTGTCGATATCAAGGATCTTCATCCAGAAGACACAAAGACCAGTGGTGGAAGCCAGAAAACCTGCACTGGTGGGATGAAGGATTTGTGCCACCACGCTGAGGGATCTGCACTGGAGCCAAGAAGTGATGCTCAAAGTGAAGATCAGAGCTCCCCTGACAAGAACAGAGGCCATTCCCGGCAACAATGAGGCCCCAAGATCCTCCGAGAACAGGCAAGTTTGCCTTATGAAAACCAACAACAGCAAGCTTCTTAGTCAACCTGTAATTGTCAAATTCCTAATAGTTGTAGCATTGCTGAAAATCCCAAATTCAAAGTCTCCTGTGAGATATAAGGCAAACTCTTACCTATGAGCCCTTATAAAAATCAAAAGAAAGTTAAATAACTCTAACATACAAACAAGGTAAACAATCCCATTCCAAAAGAGAAAAAATAGGGGGATATAAAGGAATGATACAAAAGCAAGACTGATATTTAACAGGGAAAACATTAAACCCTGTAGTTTCATGTCCACCACTTAGGGCAAGATGTGGACAGATGTAAGCTCAAAAGAACTTTGACAGCCCCACATTTATAACAATGCTGGTGGTTAAAGACCTCATGGCCTCTTTCTTGGGCTGGCTTCACTCATTGCTTGTTTTTCTCAGATGTTCCACATTACTGGCTTCTCTTCTAGGATCTCCACTGTACTTTTAGCTTCATGCTCATAACTTTACATACTGCTTTCTCAGGGGGACACAGCTTAAGGCCTCCCACACCTTCTGAAATCTGGTTGAAAATTTCCTAACCCCACAACTCCTGCATTCTCCATGTACATAAAACCAGCACCACCTGGATGATACCAAGGTCAGCTGCCATCTGAAACAGTAGCCATGCTTCCTTCTGCAATAGCTGTGAAAGTCTCTGAGTACCCATAGCTGAGTGCTATGAACTCAATCTCCAGAAACAAATTCCCTAAGCAGCAGTCACTCTTGTGCATGGTGCTCTAGAGCTGTCCTCTCAAAGTGAGATCTCACTTTTGTGATCTTGAGTCTGTGATGGTGGGGCCTTCTTATTTCTCCCATATCCTCAAAGTGTCCTTTTTGTCCTGTTGTAAAGTACTTGGCTTTTTAAATACTAATTTTTTTAGCAGCCAACCTCACCTCTGCTCCATCTTTCAGGCTTCGACTTTATTAGAGCTACCTTTCTGGCTACACTCAAAACACTTTAAATCATTCTACTGTGTTGACTGTGCTTCATACTCAGTGGAAAGATAGCTAAAATTCCCAACAGCATACAAGCCACTGCCTGAATGTTTGCCTGCCGTGATGTTTTCTCCACCAGATTAGTTTGTTGTCCTTAATCAACAAAGTTACAGGACATAAGCAAAATACAAACAAATTTTCTGCCTAAGTATTGTAAGCAGGCAAATTAGGCAGAAGGTAATAAGCAGCTAGAGATGCACTGGGCACAATACAGAGTCAGGGTGACCAGTTCTTGGTCAGGTAAGAAGGAGCATGAGGTCAAGAGCTAGTGACAACCAGATAGAAACTATGTCTAGGGACATAAGTGAGGTAACGATCAAATGGATATATGATTACTATGACAACTTTTGCTCCTATCTATCTGGAAAGCATTTTTTCCTTCTCACTTTGTTCGTTTAATAAACTAATCAGACAAGCTACAGGCGAAGAGGCGCCTGCAGGCATACACTTGCTATGTACCTGAACTTCTCATATGCCCATTTCTAGTTTAAGTAAGGCTATTTCCATCTTATAGATTGACCTTAGTTTTATTTGGAATTTTCTGCACCCTAGTTATATTTCTGTATAAAAATTCCTGGATAAAATCCCTGTGGCAACCCACTTTTATGCTCTCCCTACTATTGGGACATATTTATTTCATCTTAATAAACATTCCTCCTGCCTACTTCCTTTTTCCTCAATTTTATTTTTCATCCTTATGAAATATAGAGCCAGGTTACACTGGTACATTTCTTGGTACCCAAAGTGGAGTTATAAGGATGTAAGTCTCTATTTGGGGCAGATTTTCATATTTCTTCTACAATGTGTCTTTTGTTTACATACCTACCTACTACCTTTGCTAACTATGATTACTTTAGACCAATGGTGGATTTCCCTTGGAGGCCTGAACTGGCCACTCTCATTCATCATCTGTGACAACAATCAATCTCTGAATGCATTTTCTCTTGCTCTAGCATGGTGGCAAAATTAGAAAAGCTTGAATCAACTCACTGCTGTACTAGACATGTTAATGGACCTTTAATTAAAACCAAACCTCACTCCTTAACCTCTATATGATAAAGAAACTTGAGAATTAAAAGGGACAGGAGAACCTACATATGTTGAAGAAGCATGAGAATTAAAAGTAGCAGAATAGTTTAAGGAAACACAACAGTGGTAAAAGAGGGATTAGAAAGTCTAGTCTACCATTTCTCAGGGCACTCCAGATTGTAGTCACTTGCCTTGACATTATAAAGGCTGGTGAATGCCATGGCCATCAATAGTTACACAAGACGGACTGACAAGCATCTCTTCTTTCAAGTTATTATATTTCAGAATGGGAAACTCAATATCTGCTTTGAATTCCCACACTTCCTTGGAATGTATTCATAAGAACTAGAAGTCTTTTTATCCCCAGACTTTAAAGAATAACTGCTTAATATTTTCCTACAACTATACATGGCCTGAGTACATGTCAGATGGTAAGAAATGGAGTTTATAGGGCAGTATTATTTACAATACTATAGTTTAATTAAATTTGTTTTGTAAAATAGAGTGTTCTGAGTTTCAATATGTACAGGAATTCTTTGTATTGAGAGATAACCTTGAAGTATGTTTGAAATGTGGTTTTAGCCCAGGAAGAACACTATCCTACAAGAACATCAGCAAGACTGACACTCCACCAGAGCCCATCTGTACACCTTATTCTGAACTTTCAACACTCCACTCTACCAACCACCCCAAGGATTATATGCCCTCTGGGGTAGAAAGAGAATTAGGCACTACTCGAGTCCATGTGCCTTTCTCCATAATTGATTTAAAAGAGATTAAACAAGGGTTAGGAAAGTTTTCTGATAACCCTGATAAGTATATTGAAGTTTATAGAGGTCTCACACAGCCTTTTGGTTTGACAAGGAAGGACTTAATGTTTCTCTTAACTAAGATACAATCTACCAGTGAGAGAAAAACCTGCTGCATACTCTGGTATCATTTTTGAAGATGAACACCATCTTATCAGCTATAGAAAGCCAGAAGAGTGAAGGGTGAATGAAAGGCCTTTTCCTATAGGTAATCAGAATATTTCCAGTTAGATTCTACAGTGGAATCTTGATACCAAGGAAGATGAGTGGGTACAAAGACATTTCCAAGCATGTATTCTTGAGGATTTAAGAAGAATGACATCAAAACCTATTAATTCCTCCAAGCTATCAACCACTAATCAGGGAAGTGAGGACAACCCCTCAGCATTTTTAGAGTGTTTTCAGGAAGTTCTGACTAAATATACCTCTTTATCTTCTGACATGGTAGAAGGGCAAATCATTCTTAGAAATAAATTCATTTCTCTTATATTAGGAGTAACTTTTGTCTCTGACAGTTTATTAGATATCTTGGTGAGAGCTGCCACTTTGTTTACAACCAAGACTGAGTGGAGGCCAAGGATAGGGAGAGAAGAGACCAGGAAAAAGTAGCTGCCTTTTGAGGATCTCCTATCAAACATGGCTTCTGGGGTTCCAAGGGCAACACACAATCCATTTTTCCCACTTTCTATAGCCATGAGAAGTCAGGGCACCTCAAGAGGGTTTGTGATAAGGGTGGCCACCACAAAAAAGCTGCCCAAGTCATGCTCAATCTTTCATGGGGATTACTGTAATTCTAATTGCCCTCAGAAATGAAGGTCTTCATAATTAAAACCATTGCACAAGCTTGTCCAACAGGACTGAAGGGCCCCAGGGCACTTATCACAGTATCCCTGAAGTCAGACTCATCTCTGCCCAGGAGCCTGGATAATCATGACTACAGAGCAAAACAAAGTCATTCTAGTTAGACACTGTAACTGCCTTATCTGTACTCTTCCATCCACCACCCTAAAATAGTAAAAGTTTAAGGAGTATTACTGCAAAGGCTGTAGTTAGATATTTTTCACAGCTTCTTAGTTGCAGTTGTGAAGACTTTTTATTCTCACGTGTCCTTTTTGATTATTTCTGAGTCCTGTTCCTCTCCTAGAATGAGATACTCTTTCCTGTTTAAATATCATCATTTATATGCATCCTAACTGTGTTTTGCCTTCCCAGGTGGAAAAAAGAGATAAAACCTAAGGTATGGGCAGTTCAGGAAAAAATGTGAAGAGCAATAGAGGCAATAGCTTTGCAGATCCACCTCAAAAACCTCACTTATTTCCCTCACCAGAAGCAATGCCCACTAATACCAGAGACCAGAACAGGGTTATAGCTTATTGTTGATAATTTAAAGGCACAAGTTCTTCTTAAATTTGGTAATAGTCCCTACAACAACCAAATTCTGGGAGTTCAATAACCCATTGGAGAATGGAGATTGTTTCAAAGTATCTTATTGATCAGTGAGGCAGTAGTGCCTATACACTCAATGCTGCCTAAGCCATACACTCTCTGATCTCATATCCCAGAGTACACAGAGTGGTTGACAGTGACAGGCTTAAATGATGGCCTTTTTCTTGTATCCCTTTACATTCCAACTCTCAATTTCTTGTTGCCTTTGAAGACCCTCATGACCAGGCTTCTCAGCTGATATGGAAAGTGTTTCCTTAAGGATTTAGAGATAGACCTCACCTTTTTGGACAGGTGTTTTCACATGATTTGGCTTGATTTGAACACTCTCATGTTATGGTCTTATAATACATAGTTTTCTTTTGTTTTGTTTTGAGCTTCTTGAGAAGAACTTTCAAGTCATGGCACTCTGAATTTACTAATTTTTCTAGCAGATAGAAGTTGCAAGGTCTCTCAGCACAAGGCACAACTCTATAACCTTGAAGTAATGTACTTGGGCCTAATTATATCCAAGGGAACTTGGAGTCTAGAGGAGGAAAGAAATAAGCCAATACATTTCTTCCCAGTGCAAAAACCTTAAGAAAATTAAAAGGATTTAAGAAAATTACTACTTTCTGTCCCTCTGGAATGAAGGATATGGTGAGAGAGCAAATCCATTTATCACCTAGTAAAAGAAACTTAGGAGGCTAATACTCATATTTTGACATGGGAATCTGACTCAAAGTTGGCATTTCAAAAGCTGAAACATAATTCTAGATGCTATGAACTTAAGCCTTTTGATTGGATACAATTTCCATTTATATGTTAGTGAATGATAGGATATGACCTTCCAAATTTTTACACAAGACCAGGGACTTACCCAACAGCTGGTGGCATATCTGAGTCAATAACTACACACTGTGGTGAAAGCATGGCCTTGTTGTCTTAGGGAGGTGGCAGAGCTCTTTTAGTTCCAGAAACTTCTAAATTGACTCTGGGAGAAGATCTTACTGTATTTACTCCTCATAATGTGGCTGGGCTCTGCTCTTCTAAGGGAAGTTTATGGTTGTTTGATCACCAATTTATTGGGTACCAGACTCTTCCTTTGGAGGGAACAACTCTTCAGATATGAATCTGCCTCTCTTTAAATCCAGCCAATTTTGGCCAGAAGAAGACAGCGACTTAGGACACAACTGTGAATAGGTAATTCACACCTATGTTGGAAGTGGACCTATTAGATACTTGCCTCCTGTATTATCATTCAACTCTTCTATGTGATGGCAACTCAAACATAGAAGATGGGGTCAGGCAAGTGGTTATGCCGTAGTAACTATAGGAGATTCTTAAAAGCTCCTCACTTGCCCCTGGAACAAGTGTTCAGTTGGTGGAACTCATAGCCATAAGAGTAGTCTTAAAGCTCAGGAAAGGTCAGAGAGTTAACATCTTTACTGACTCAAAGTATGCCTTTTTAGTGTTACATGCCCCTGTGGCCAATGGAAATAAATTATTTAACTGTCAACAGGCCTCCTATAAAATATCACAGGGAAATAGATGAACATCTGTCATTTGTTGTTATGGCTTATATCTATATGTCTCTCCAAAGCTTTATACACTTGTAGGTGGGACTTTTCAGAAGTAGCTGGACCTAGTGAATGTGAATTAAGGGTGTAATACTGGGATTAAGGGTATGTGGCACTAAATTAGTCCATTGACTGGAATCACCATAGTTCTGGATATGGCTGAATGGATTTACTGAAAACAGAAACCCCACCCTGGGTGTGGGTGACACCACCCCAAGAGCTTGTAGCCTTGATTGGATAAAAGGGAAAGGCAGGCTTGCTACTCACTGTTTTCTGTTTGCCATACTGTTTCTCCTTTGCTATGCCCCTGCCCCTGGCCACCTGACTTAGAAACTGCTGACTATGGGTTGAAAGCTCTACAAACAGTGAACTGAAATAAACTTTGTCTCCTTTAACTTAAGGTGTCAGATATTTTGTCTCAGCAATAAGAAAAGTAACTGAGGCAGATTTTGATAGCAAGATTGGGGTTGTTTCTGTGACCATACCTGATCATGTGGTTCAGTAGTCTTTGAAACTGGCTTGTGGGAAGGAAAGGTTTGGAGATGGCAATTGAAGAAGGGGCCCTAGAATGTCCTAAGTGGAACTCTATAGGAGATACTAATCAGAGATAATAAGACATGAATACTGATAGAAACATACCCTGTGAAGTCCAGGATTAGGAGGTTTCAGTTAGGAATAAAGACTACATTAGCTGTTAGACTCACAAGACATGGGTTTTTTCATTTAGCATAACATTTGTCTGCATTTTTTATGTCCAGAAAGTTTGCCTGTGACTAAGTGTGGTAGACTAATTAGTTTTGCAAAAAGTATTTCAAGGCAGTCTAATGTTAAGGCAGTAACATGGCTTCTGTTGGATTTTAGACAGATTTTTGTTGAGAATAAAGAGAAAAGGGCCCAGCAGAACTATTTCAAAATTTTTGAGTTTAATCAGAAAGGAAACTTCAGTAATGTTGCAGACTGCAAAGATGGGACAAAGGAGAACTTGGTTGCTGAAGGAAATGCACAAAAGATGGCCTGAAAACATTACAAAAACTAGAAGGACTCCAGGCTTTGAAGCCTCAAAATTGCAAAGATGAAGGACTTTGCTTTGAGAAGAGAGCTACAAAGCACCATGTCCAAGAATTCTGGCAACCTAGAAAACTTCTTCTTTGAGATTGAGTTCATAGCACTCACCAATCCAGGCAATTGACCCCTACAGCCAAGTGAGTAGGATGCCTGGCTATTGCTCCAGCTGACTGCAGACCTTGTTGTCAACCACATCATAGCGATTTTAGTGTATGCTGATTGCAAGAGTTGTGGGATCAGGAAGACTTCCTCCCAGGTTTCAAAATAAGGCCTGGGAGACCAGGCAGTGTGCCCCTGAGAGGGCAGTTTGTGAGGCTGTGAGTATTAAGCTGATGGTACAGTGGAAAATCCCAGAAAATTGGAGTAGCCAGAAACATGTATTGTCTGAGGAAAGCTACAAAGCATGAGCATAATTGGCCCAAGAGAGAAGCCATGAGAGCTACAACCACTGGCAATGCCAGGAGGTGGAGCCATCCAAGCCCTTTGAAGTTCACATCTTGTCACAGATTGCCCAAGATGCTAGACAAGAAATATAGGATTTAGTGCTAGTCCTGCTGGATTTTGATATTATTTTTGTCCCATTCCATTCTACCCCTCCCACTTGAAATGCTAATATTTATCTTGTGCCATTGTATTTTGGAAGTGTTTAACTTTCTTTTAATTTGTAAAGGGGCTCACAGCTAAGAATTTGCCTTAAATCTCAACAAAACTTTGGACTTAGACTTTTTTAGCAATGCATAAATCATTAGGACTTTGGCAACACTTAGGGGTGGACTAAATACTTTTGCATATTCATGAACTTTGGGGGGACTAAGGATGAAATGTTATGGCTTATATCTAGATGTTTTCCCCCAAATCCCCATGCTGTCATAGATGGAGCTTTTCAGAGGTGGCTGGATCTAGGGTGTGTGAATATGTATTAAGGGTGTGATACTGGAATTAAGAATGTGTGGTATTAAACTTGTCCAGAGATTGGAATTACCATAATTCTGATGTGGCTGATTGGATTTATTGAAGGCAAGCCCCACCTTAATTGTTGGTATTACCACCCAAAAGGTTTGTAGCCTGGATAGGATAAAAGGGAAAGGCAGACTTGTTGCTTTCTGCCTTTTTTCCTGCCATGCCATTAACTGTGTCTCCTCTGTGGTGCCCCTCTCCAATGCTGCCGTGTTTTGGAACCAGCTGACTATGACTGAAATCTCTAAAAACTGTGAGCTGAAATAAACATTTTTATTCAACTTTAGATGTCAGGTATTTTGTCTCAGAAATGAGAAAAACAACTAATCTATCTGTCTCCCTGTGTTAAGTGTTGCCAGTTGTACATTGTAGGAGTCATGAGAAGAGAAGGCATGAGGTCACTTAGGGTAACTGGCTGACAGATGCTACCACAAAAGACAGAGCACAAATGTCCTCTGTTCATGTTTTCTTAATCTGGCAGGGACCTCTTAAGCAAACCCAACACAAATACATTCAACAAGATATTGGATGGATCATGTGGATGTCAAGGATGTCAATGACTCCTATCAGTGTGGCCACAATCTGATGATGGAAAGCTTTTGCTTTAAAAGGTTATTAATATCTCTTCACCAAATATTCCATTTAGGAAAAGATGAAATGAATCTGATGGTATAAAAATTATTCCTGAGAAAGTGACTGTCTCAAATTATTCAACAGGTGATCAGAAGCCTGCCAAAAATAATCCTCTTAATATGATTATAGTTCCTCTTGGCATATAGAGACATGGTAGATACCTTGGGGAAGACAAACAACTTGATTTCACTCATATACCCAACAGTAAGTTTGATCTGTGATGATATATTTACCAACTGGTTTAAAACTTTCCCTTTCAGGACAGAAAAGGCACAAGCAGTGGTAAAAGTCCTAGTCTCAGAAATTACTCTCATGTTTGGCTTCCTCCAAAGTCTACAATGTGACAATAATCATGATTTTAAGGCTACAGTTACTCTGGATGTCTGTCAAGTACTAGGTATTGTTTATTAACTTTGATGTGTTTGGAAGACTCAATCATCAGGAAAAAAAATTTTAATGAACAAACTAAAGATACACATTTGAAAGCTGGCCCAGGTTATTTACTTTCTGTGGCTGACTTTACTTCCATTAGCTCTAATTATTATCAGAAATTCTCCTCAAACTCTAGACCTGAGTCATTTTGAAATGTATAGATGACTTTTTTTTTTTTTTTTTTTTTT